>NC_079507.1:36584467-36896589 GCF_030052815.1 Hevea brasiliensis | reverse complement strand
AGTAAGGGCGTCACAGGATAATGAAAGAACTGAAAATGGAGAGTTCCAGTATTTCAAGAATCCCTTTTGCAAGAAAACACTTCAGAAAACTGGTTTCCAAAGTTTTTCCTTATCAAAAACTTAAAAACAACAGAGTAACGAACTGAATTAAATTTCAGAGTTCTTCCACTATAGTAACTATTTCTCCTTTTTCCGCCCGTCCTCCTTGAACAGTTTTCATTCAGGTATTTATAAGAACTGGTGTCATCAAGGGTCGTGGATCTATTTTGAGGAGATGGAGGGTCAGGATTTCGAAGGACATGATCTGAGGCTCAGGAATTAAAGAGGATCAGAACGGACGGCTGAGATCCCCTTCAGAATATTTGTCATTTTCTTCTTCTAATCTGACGGTCCCAAATTCTCTTGTCCGGGGCGATCCGAGGGTTGGGAGTGAAAGGCACTAATCTTGTCATTTTCTTCTTCGATCCGAAGGCTCTGAGCTTGTCCTTACAAGTAAGATCAACGGTGGACATTAGGATGTACAGCGCTGTCCTGACGTACTCTGGCGCATGTCAGAAATGCGAGCGATTCTGGGGCATGCGGTTGAGATTTCTCCTGCAATGCTTTAACTACCTGGGCTCTGATTATGATGATAATTGACAGGAGCTATCTTATTCTCTTTGTCTTCCGGCCTCCCCTCTTTTCCGGTCTTTTCAACGTGATCCTTTTTCAATCTCTCATACCGGGTGCCTCTCTTCC
This sequence comes from Hevea brasiliensis, assembly GCF_030052815.1. Classification (NCBI taxonomy): domain Eukaryota; kingdom Viridiplantae; phylum Streptophyta; class Magnoliopsida; order Malpighiales; family Euphorbiaceae; genus Hevea; species Hevea brasiliensis. The sequence goes on along the minus strand of NC_079507.1, from coordinate 36,895,851 downwards.
AATCTCTCCTGACACGCTCTCTTCCGATCTTTCCTGACACGCTCTCTTCCGATCTTTCATGCCGGTCTCCCTTCTACCGATCTTTAAAGATCGCTCTTATGATGTAATCAGACCTTTAATGTAATCCGATCTCTAGAGATCGCCCAAATGATGTAATCAGGTCTTTTCGGAAATAAAATTTATTTTGACAACTGTTGTTTTATTATTATTGCATTGATTATTTTCCGATCCCTGAAGTATTTATCCGATCCGACTCTTAATTTGAATGACACTTATTCGATCCGTGATTCAAAACACCTTAATCTGCCGCCCTACAATTAACCGATCTCTTTATGGAATCTCTGGAATATTCATGAGACGTGTCAGAACAGTTGGCGAGTCCCGCTATCCGATGCACTACATGGAACATCGTGAGCATTAAATGCTCGGACAAGTATAAATAGGGGTGGGGTTAGCTAGTTGCTCCTTCATGTTATTTTCAGTCTCTCGCAAACAACCTCCAAATTCTCTCTTTTTCTCAAGTTCCTCCGACACCGATCAAGCTCCGGTAAGGGTTTTGATCTTTCTTTTAGTTTAAATTTTCTGTTTTGAAAATGAGCGGTGCCGAGGGTCAGAGAGCAGCAAGCCCCCCTTCCATTCAGTTCTTGTGGTCGTTCGATGATGTAGAGGTGGTCGGACCAAGCGTGCAAACTGAACTTCCTAGGGTGTCCGTTCCAGCTCGGGGATAACTAGCACCCTCGAGGCATGTGCCTTCTTCGGGGAGGGAAAATCTTCCCATGGACGAGCTGCCATCAATCTTGCAAGAAACCGACCTGCAGTCGTTCAGCCAGGAGTACAACATCCGGCCTGATTCGTACGAACTTATCCGGTGTCATGGCGACCTTCGAGTAGATCACTTCTTTGAGAGGGATGATATGATCATGGTGTATGAAGAACAGTTAAAAGCTGGGCTGCGGTTCCCTCTTGACGATTTCTTTAAAGAGGTTTTAAAATATCACCAAGTGTGCATCGCCCAAGTTCACCCGAACTAGTGGCGGATCTTAGTAGCCTTCCGAGGCCTATGCTGAGCTAAGGGGCTCCGACCCACGGCTACGGTGTTCGCTGAACTGCACCGATTAACTAGTCGTAAGGACGATGAGTATTGGTTCTTCCAGGTGAAACCCCATTGCGGGCTTTTTACCGATCTACCTTCCTCCCTGAAGAATTGGAAGAACCGCTTCTTTATCCTAAGGAGCAAAATTCAACAAAGATTGAGGGCTTCGCACCGGCCGCATCGTGTCCTTTGCTTGCGAAGCACATCGCCCTAAATAGGGAAGAGGGGGCAATGGTGATGGAGTTGAAGGAACAGGCATCTAGAGAGAAGTTCTCTTGTTTGGATGCCGTGACGGCCGAGCTACACCATTGGACTATGCAGCTGGTCACCGGTCATGATCGCGGGCTTTAGCTCTCTGATCTCGGCATCGGTATTTTCTATATCTCAGATTTTTGGACCTTAGCGATCTCACTGACCTCTTCTTTGTGCAGGTATGGCAAGCGGCGAAGCTTCTAAGGAGAGCCGGAAGCGGAAGAGAGAGATCTCTCGGAAGGTATGGGAGATGAAGCGCTCCGAGCTGCTTCAAACACCTGGTCATGAGCCCGGGGAGATACAGGAAGGCTCATCTCAACCTTTCGGACCGCCGATCATAGAAGTGGTCCGAACTCCTCCTCACCAAGAAGAGCCACCTCCACCTCTGCCGACCGCTTCAAGTGCGGAAGGGGGCCCTTCCCAAACTACTATGAGGCCTCTTTCCCGCGATTCTCGAGTTCTAATCCATTCCCTGGAGAAGAATCGAACTGTTCGGGAAAATCAGGGCTTGGCGAAGGTCTTGGGGGCTTCCATTTGTCTTCGAGAAGATCGGGACAGGCTATCCTCAAACAACCTTGATGACATCCTGACCCGGTCTATGAGCTTGAACGCGGAGTGCTTGGTGAACCAACACATTGTCCGGGAGAAGGCTCATCGCCTGGGTATAGAGGTCGAGAAGATGGGTCACGAAGTGTCTTCTCTCCGATCCCAACTTTCGTCCGCTCAGGACTACATATCTCAGATTGAGGGACGGATGAAGTTCTATGAGGATAAGCTGGCCGAGCAAGCTCATGTTCTGGCCGAGCGAGATCGTGTTCTCGAGGAAGTTCAGGCGCTCCGAGCTGATGAAGCTGCTCAACTCGCTCATCTTACTGAGGAGCTCAAGGCGAAAGAAGAAGAAATGGTGACCGGAGTGGCCGGCGCTTATGTGAATGCTCATAGAGATCTCCTGGCTGAGCTCAAGAAGCGTTATCCTGAGGAGGACTTCTCCTGGATGGCCAACCTGGCTCACGAGGGTGAAGGTGAGGATAGCGAAGGGGAGGCTGAAGGTGAGAGAGAAAATGAACATGTAGTTCGCCCCCAGCCGAATGACTTGTATAAATTTTGAAATGAAATGTAATGAAAGTTCCCCTTTTGTTCAATGATTGATTGTGATCGGAAAATTTCTAAATTGCGTAAGCACTCGATTGTTTGAACATATTAAAATGACAACTGAAAGTGATTATTAATCTAAGTATAGGAGATCGGAGAACACAGTATGCATGAGATCAGTTACAAAACGGGACTTAATTAAAATTAGAAATTTGGCTTTGAACACTTAAGATCGGGATCATCTTTAAACCGAGTCGAAACCTTTATCATTCTCAAATTTTAAATGAGAGACCGGCAACAAGACTGGTGGTACGAAGGCCTTATGTTGGTTTAATTTTATTTGACAAGAAAGATCAGAAATACAATTAAATGATTGGGGGACTCGAGAATTGGTTTGAGGGATCGGTGAGGCGTTAAATGACCTGGAGACTTGGTATTAATTAAATTCCTTTTGAGGGGAGATCGGAAGTGTGGTCGGTTGGTAAAGGGGACTGTATTGTGGATCGGCTTCAAGGTTTATTAATTTCGGGGGATCGGCCGAAATATGGTGTCGACAGACATCTTCATAGTAAAAAGAGGACTTTGATTGCTGAAGTTCATTCTATCCAAAAACACTTCTCAAAATTTTACTTGGCCAAAATAAACAAACACATACTCATATAGACTCTTTAACACATCATTGTACTCATAAAGAACCTACCATTATTTTCATTGTCCGTGAAACCCTAAATGTCATTTCCCATCAACTATAGGAATTTCGACATCAAAAAGTGTTGGGTGTTACATTGCTAGCTCTATCACAAGCCAGGAGCCCTAGCTCCTGCCTCCATTATAAGCCCAAAGAGGCTCACTAAGGCAATCTTTAACCATATAAGACTTGAATAAGGCCATAACATTATAAGAAATTAAATATATATATATATATATATATATATATATATATATATATATATATATATATATATCTACAAAATTTACTAACAAAATACTTTTATTTGGTAACTACTTACTATTTACTGACTAAAAAGGGGTTTCAAGATGATTAAAAATTAAATTATTTATTACCAACTAAAATACTAACCGATTACTGACAACATTATTTAGTAGGTAAAGTGGCGCCAATATATTTTAGCAAAAGTAGCAACAAGTAATTAAATATATCTACTAAAGATTTAGTCAGTGATTACCGATTATAATGTATTTAGTAACTATAATTAAATGGAAAATAAGAAATGAAATTTTAAAATGCTCAAAACCTTTACTGACTAACTTGTAGTTAGTAGCTAAAACTAAACCAAAAAATAAAAAATAAATTTTAAAATGCCAAACAGATATACCGATTACTCAGTATAGTTGGTAATTACTAACTTATTTCAATGTAGTTGGTAAAAATAAACAAAAAAATGAAATTGTAAAATGCTCAAAAAATATACCAACTTCTTTTTATAGTTGGTAACTACCGACTATTACGCATATAGTAGGGAAAATTAAATAAAAAAATAAAAATGAAATTGTAAAATGCTAAAAATATCGACTACTAGTTGTAGCTGTTAATTAGCGACTAAATTAACTTTAGTAAGTAAAATAAAAAATGTATATAAAATGAAATTTGAAAATACCAAAATATATATCGACTACTTATTTTAGTTTGTAATTATAGACTAAACAGAATTTAGCAGGTAAAATTAACAAAAAAATAAAAAATGAAATTTTAAAAATGTTTAAAACATATATTGACTACTTGATATAGTTGGTAATTACCTAACGTATTGGGTTTAGCAAGTAACATCAAACCAAAAAATAAAAAATAAAATTTTAAAATGCTAAAAGAATAGATCGACTGCTCTTATAGTTGGTAATTACCGACTATTTCGAATTTAGTAAATAAAATTTAGCACAAAAATAAAAAATAAAATTATAAAATGCTCAAAAAATATATTGACTACTCATTATAGTTGGCAATTACTGAAATTAGAACGTAAAGTATTTATTTTTTAGTTCATAAATATTTATTATTTTAATAATTTTTTAAATGTTTATCTTAACATTTAATTTAAAATTTATTATGTGTTAATATTTTATTTTTAATATTAATGAAAATAATTTATTTCAAATAAATTAATAAAATTAAATAAAATTCTCAATTTTCTTTTAAATAAAATTCTCACTTTTCTTTTAAAAAAATTGGCGCTTCTTTTTTTGTCAAGGTAAAAATTCCCTCTAATTTTTGCCTCTTAGCCTCTGCTGCCCCATTCCAAGATCTAAAATCGAAAATCCCTTTTCCTCTACTTTCTCCTTATCTGTCCTCATCTGGCCCATTCGACTCTAACGATAGCCACTGCTATTATCTGTGAGGGATTCGAGGAAACATGGACTCCAATCTCGCAAATCTGTGGGTGTTACTGGAGTTAGGTCTCACTGGGATTCTCTTCCAAATCGGGAACCATAAGCCACCATCGAACCACTAGCCTACCCTTCTAATTTTTTATTAAAGCTTGTAACCTTTCTAATTGGTGTCGTCGAGCATCAAGGACACTTATTTCGATGGAAAACAGCAGCATGTGGTAAATCAAAGAGGTTTGAATTCATGGATGCTTGAGCTTCAATATGCAAAATCTGGATCGTGCAAGGCGGATCATTGTTAGGGGAGATACGTGCTATTGGTCATATAATGACACTAAGCAACAATAAGTGACAACAGAGTTGCCAAACACACAATAATTTATTGGGAAAACAAAAAAGTGTGTTACCTAACAACAACATAGACCTAGGAATTGGAGATAAGTATTAACTTGAATACATTAATTTAAGAAAATTAAAGATTATGTTTAATATCAAATAGTTTATTTTTTTTATTAGATTCTTGGAATCATTTCATAACAATGGTGACAAATTTCATAGCTACAACTTTTATAACTTAGAATAGTGGATTAGACTGATGCAAAAGACATTAAGAGCTAAAAGAACCACCAAATGACTAAATGTGGATGAAATCTTAGCCTCCATTGTTATCTATACTATCTTTCAAGGCTTTTTTTTTTTTCTGTCCCATTTGTAATTTTCCTTGTTATTTTTCTTTGTTTCAATGGCAAGCAACTGATGGTGGTTTTCAAGGTAGACCAAACAAGCCTAATGATACATGTTATGCATTTTGGTAAGTGCCAACTTGAGAATTGCTATGCAATAATTTGTAGTTCTTCCCTGCCTTCACAGTGGCAACACACTTGTGTAGGATTAGAGCAGTTTTGAGGATTTTAGGAGGCTAAAAGTTGATTGATGGGAAAGCTTTATGTGAATTTTTTATAACTTGTCAATCGAAGGTGCTGGCCTTTGTTTCCAAAATTTCAGCACTTGCATGTAGTTGAGACCTTTAGCTACTGAAAACTAAAGGTCTCTATAGCTTGTTGTTTCCTAAGCATATGCATAAGAATAGGTCTTTCCATCATACTTTAGAAAATAGGAACCATACCAGTGCTGTTAAAAGCTTTCCACCTCTTATAGACATTGACAGTTCCAATAATGTAATTCTTTTTTTTACTATATTAATGTAATTGTTATACTTTGTATGAAATATTTTATTTTAATGTATATATGAATTTTGGTTATATGGTATTAGTTACTATTGCAACTAAAATGGATTATTGATGAATTTGTATAAAAAACAGCTACTATTTATTTAGTTGGTAATTTATTTTCTTTAATAATTAAAAAACACCGACTGATTAAAATAGTCAGTATTGTTTTTCATTATTTTATTTTAACATTATATTATTTAAAATAAAAAGTAATATAAAATATTACCTACTATTTATTTAGTAGGTAATTACCCATTAATAAACAATAGTCAGTAATTACCTACTATTTGAGTTAGTCAGTAAATAGTCACTAATTTCCTTATTCCCTAATATTTGCTTATGACAATACCAACCATATTTCCACTAGATACCTACTAAACTTTTGGTCAGTAATTTTATCAATTAATAAATTAGTCAGAAAGTTAGTCGGTAAATTTATTGACTATAGTTAGGTGGTAGTTAAAATTTACCTACAACCTAATTAGTGTACCATTTGCTTTTAATCAGTATTTAGTTGATAAATGGAATTACCAACTAAAATCTTCCTAAAATAGTCAGTAATTTTAGTAGTTAAATTTTTAATTTCTCGTAGTGGACCTAAAAAAGGCAGTGAGACCTGAATAAGGCAGTAAAACCTAAAAAAGGTAGTGAGACCTGAAGAAGGCACCAAAGACATGAAAAGGCACTTTTAGGACCAAAATAAGGCAGTTAGACCTGAAAAAGGCAATGAGACCTGAATAAGGCACTCTTAAGACCTAAATAAGGTAGTAAGACCTAAAAAATGCACTAAGGAGATCTCTGCCAACATAAGACCTAAAAAAAGGCACTAAGAAGATCTATGCCCACTGATGAAGTCAAATTATATAGATATTTAGGTTTAATATTCATTGCATTTTGTTAGCATTTAGTCTCATTTTATATTTATTTTTATGTGTTTTTAGTAATATTTTAGAAAACTTGTTAATCCAACCCAATTCTCTTATTTTTATATTTTATCAGGTATTTTTATGCGATTCTTGAGCCAAGGACGAGTTTGAAAGAGATTCGAAGGTTAAACAGTGAAGAATGGAAGGCCAGAAGAATTATATGGACCATGTAACCTGCCCCGTGTAACTTCCTCCACCCCATGTAACCTTATAAAAAAATATAAAAAAAATATAAAAAAACTAAAAAATTCAAGCTATGAAAAATTACATGGGGTCACCCCGTGTAACATTACATGGCCCGTGTACTGTCCCCAAACAGTAATTTTAACCCGACTTTTCTTTCTTCCAACTCGATCTGGATGGACTTCTAAGGCTTTTAGGACTCTGAAACAAGGGTTTTTACACTAGTTATTAATATAATAAGTTAAGAATTGAGCGAGGAGAGCTAATTTTACATTTAAGAGTGCACATTAACTTTAAAAAAGGTAAAGGAGAAACAGGATCTACAAGATTGCTAGAAGGGATTTTCAGCTGAAGTTCCAAAAGTACAAGGCTGCAATTCTCCAACTGGATTCTTTCATTCTATTTCTTCTCATGTATTTTCTTTATTTTATAAACTTGATTGTAAAACTCGCCATGTGTGAGTGGTTCTTTATTCGAGGGTTAGGGATGTAGTACTCTCAATTTAATTATAGATTTGATTTGATTTTATTTAATATATTTTGGCATTTTGTTCTTTGATTCAATCTCTTGTATTCTTAATGCATGCTATGTGTTGGCACCCATTTAGTATTGATTCTAAATATTAATTGAAGGACTGAAAGGTGAAGATTAATATTAAAAAATTAAGATTTTGAACTTAGAGTTCTTGATTTAGAGATAGGCTAAAATTCTATGTGGATCTAACAATTAATCAAAGAACGTAACGGATTTTAATTAATTCAATTATCACGAAAGTAAGGTTTGAGTTAATTAAAATATAACTTGAGTATCTTGAGAGATTATTAAAGATAATTTAGGATTAATTTCCTTCAAAGTAATAATTTTTCACTTACTAACTATATCAGATTGAATCTACAACTGATTGAAGTGTGAACTCCTAGCTCTAGAATGTTTTTATTAATTAATATTCAAGTTTAGTTAATTGTTTTAGATTTTATTTCTTTTAATTTAGATTTAATTACTATTTCTCTATAACTCGATCGTCTAGATAATTAAAATTACTATAGATTGGTACTTAACATAATCCTCATGGGAATGATACTTTGCTCATCACTTTATTACTTATTAACGATCTGTGTACTTACGGGTTATAAACCAGCAAACAAGTTTTTTGCAATGTTGCCAGGGATCGGTGCTTGATATCAAATGATTAGTGATTTGATTAATCTAGACATTTTTATTCCTTTTAAAGTTTATTTTTCTATTTTTATTTTTTTAAAGTCTAATTTTATTTTTACTTATTTTTCTTGTAAGGATCATTGAGATGTTTCATCAGCAAGTCTTCACAAGTTTTATGAACTCACTCTCAATTTCTACAATGGTTTAGATGAAGCGACAAGGAATTGGGTAGATAATGAAGCTTGGGCTACTAGTAATCACTTTTTTCAAAGAAACCAAAAGGATGCCATTCACTTATTGAGTGACATGGTAGATTTTGATTACCATTGGTATTGGGATCCTTCGCTGCAGGGTTAGAGTCGCTAATATCCCCTACACATCTATTAGCCTAACATTTCACACAAACCATTCGAGCTGCAATTAGATAAGAGAGTGGGTCCTCAATAGGCACATACCTCAACACTTCAGCCAGAGAGGGAATTCAAAGTCAATTCGTCCCACTAGACAAGCTAGCGAGGAATTCAATCAATATACATGATAGCTGTAGTTTCAAACCATTTGCAATTTTTTTCAAGCAATAAGTATCCATCAAATTTCCATTCAAACAATTTTCCACAATTTAAAATAGTAACATACAAATAGTCATAATTTATTTCAATTGAAAATTCAAAAGAAATAATTGTTATGCACAAACCTCTGAAGTGTTGCCTCTTGGTCCTGACTCTGTGTTTCCTTCCCTTTTCCTGAGTCTTTGCTAACTGAAACACACAATTTGAAGTGTTTCAGTACTCATTTAAACTGTCTTTAACAATAAGGTTCAATAGTTAATTTATTGAATTCTATTATTTTTCTTAGTCAATCTAAAATGTTTGTAACACCCCTATGTTCGGTAGTGCGTTCTACTGTTTTGATGACCAGTGTTGTCCGGACAGCTAGGATGCCTAGAACTACACTTCGATATGAGTGAGGAGACATAAAATAATGAAATACAAGAAAAGAAAACACAAGAAAAACAAAGGAAAAATAATAGCAAAGAAATGTAACCAAGTTAAGCGAGCCGAGAACCCTAGCGATGGGTGACCACACTGGGAAGTCACGGTGTGGACCGTTGACTAGCCTTGGACCACGGGGAACCTTGGAAATTATTTTTAAGACTTAAATAGACACCTATTGAAATATAAATACCATTAGAAATATCAAAGAAAAATTAATTAATTAGTACAAAGAAAAGTGAGAAATCGAAAAACGGACAAAACCCGGTGTTACCGAAAAATCGGGAATGCAACCCGAACAGGGGCATTGTGGTCATTTGACATCCCGAGTTGTCTTTTGACCTAAATTTCCATTAAAAATAAATGATATTACACTTGGAAAATGTCATAAAAAAATAAATTAGTGGTACCTAATGTAAATAGCAAAAATGGAGAGTTAAAGGTGGGAAAATGAAAGTTAAGATTAAATTAATATTAGATTAAGGTTAGTGCTCCACTCACCCATCAAAGTGGACCATTATCTCTTTATTTGGACAGCAGATCACCTTCTTCCTCACTTCTTAAAATTCCAGCCGAAATTCTCTTCCATGGAAGCATCCATGGTGTCCACCATGCAAGGGCAAAAACACCACCTTCAAGCCATGATCTTCACAAGTTGTCTTCATTAAAGTTGCTCTACATAGCTTGGGCAGTATATAGGCAGCAAGAAGACCAAGTTTTGGAGAGATTTTGAAGAGTTTCCAAAGTGGTAAGTTTGAGTTTTTGGTTAGTGCTTCATTAAAGTTAGTAAGGAGGTTATGGGTACTTGAATTGTGAGAAGAATTTTGGAGTTTGATGTTCTAAGGGAGATGTTTATTTTTGGCAGCCATGAAAACTCTTTAAGGGCAGTTTATTTTTGCTTGTATATAGTGGATTAAAGGATTTATTAAATGTTTATGTGTGTAGGAAATTATTTGGGTGATGTATACTTAGTATATGTGAATGTGTATTGAAATTTGAATGCTTGGAAATTATGGGAATGTAATGCATGAATCGGCAGCCTGGTTAGGTGAACCATAAGGATGTTAATTCATGTTTGGATTATGGAATATTAATGTTGAATTGTGTTAGTTGTGATGGTAGTTTGGGTATATGTGTGATGGTGTGAAGTTGGACATGTAAATGAGCATAAATAGGTGACTAAATTGTTGTAATTGATTTTGACAAATTCTGTGTAACACCCCTATTTGCATGGCCTGGTATATTTTACTGTTTCGGTGACCGGTGTCGGTCCGGACAGTTAAGGGGATTAGAACCACACTTAAGACAACTAGAGAAGCCATAAACACAAATAATTAGTAATGTCCAATTTGTTAAGTATAAAAAAGAAAAACAGAACATAAGAAGTTAAACGAGCCGAGAGTCACAGCGATGGTTGACCTTCTCAGGAAAGATTGCGAAGTCATTTTAAACTCAAATTTCGAGCCGTAAAAAGTGACGCTGCGGTCCTTAGGACCCTTATAAACACAGTGGAAAAGAGAAAATCACGAAAAATAACTGTTAAGCCAGTCAAATAATTAGGTCAGGGAGCCAAAAGAAATATGAAATTAATTGCAAACCTGGATGAACCGAGGAGGGGCAATTTGGTCAATTGACCCCAAGAGCTGACTCCTGACCTAACTGTCAAATAAAATCGGTGAAAAGAAAATTTTGAAATTGAAAATTAAATTAAAGAACTAATAGGAAAAAAAAAAAGAGAATGGAAAAGTTAAAAGGTGATGACATCATGCATGACCTCATGCATGATGCCATAAAGAATATAATTAATAATTTGATTAAATGGATTTTTGGGTTTTCCATAAGACAAAAGACATAAAGAAAGAAAAGAAAAAAAAATAAAACACAAAGTCTTCTTCTTCAAAACGTCACTTTCCCTCTCCCTCATATCTCCATAGTTAAACCTCCATTAAAGCTTGTCTTCAAGCTTTGAAACCCTTACCAAATCCCAACTTCTTCCATAATCACTCCATAAAACCTTATTCCCTTCACTTGAGAAAGAAATTTAACAAGAAAGAAAGAAGAAAAGAGGAGAAAAATTAAAGATTGGATATCAAAGTTGAGGTAAGCACATCAAATTGAAAGTTTGAGATTAATTGTTGTGTTTTTAGCTTGAATTACTTGTAAATAAACTTAAAATAAAAAAAAATATGTGGGAGGGACTAAACTGAAATTCATCCAGCAAGGAGGGGAGAGTGATTTGCATGAGTTTGAATGAGTTAAACATGTTAAAATGTTGAAAGATTGTGTTTATATGCTTTGAATTAGTTAATTACAATGAATTAGTGTGGTTAGGGTTTGAAACCTAGGGTTTTGAGGCAACAATTTTGGAGAAATTGGTAAATGATATATTTGACCTAATGTGAAGTGAAAAATGGTCATTTGTGACCAAATGAGGTGTGTTAGAAGTGTTGGAATTAAAAGTCAATTCGGATTGGATAAGGTCATGTGCTGGTAGCATGACCAAAATTCCCTTTGAGGGACCAAAAATGAAATTTTACAAGTCCAATGGATATGGGACCAATTGGGGATGAAAATAGGCACTAAATGACACAATTTTCATCTAGGAAGCCTGCCCAAAAAGTGACTAAAACCTAGTGAACAAAGTGACCGAAGTTGAGAAATCGCAGGCTGCCCTGCACAACCTGACCAAATGAACAGTGTTTATTCATTTGGTCATAACTCGAGCTAGGCAGGTCAAAATGACTGAAATTACAAGTGGTTAGATGAAATATAGACCTAAAACTTTCATGAAGAATACCAACCCAAATTATGCCATTAACCCAATCAAATTACTGAGCCAAGTTGGATCACAGAATTTGCAGACTGCAGATTTGCCATTTGAACAGTAAAGTTTTAATGGCTAACTCTCTCTAGAAAACTACGATTTAGGTGATTCTTGAACCGATGGAAACCTAAGACATAGTAGAACATTTCATATGAAGAAAGTTAGACCAAATTATGGACCTAACTTGATCATATTGCTGAACGAAGTTGGATCAACAAATCTGCAGAACCAAAATTCTGCAGCATGAACAGTAAACGTAATTTCCTTATAACTTGAGCTACAAAACTCCAATTGGGGTGATTCAAAAAGAAGAATAAACTTAAGACAATAGGGAACATTTTCTATGAAGAAAGTTTTGCTAAATTTCAACAGTAAACTGACCAATGAAACAGTACAATTAGGGACACCAAAACTGAACATTTGGCAATTTTGCCTAAAAGACCTAAGTTTTGAGAAAATAACTAAAACCAACAAGTTTGGTGACCAAAATGTGGTATGTGGATAAAGTTGGAATTCCCATACCTATTAAGCCTAAGAAAGTCAATAATTTGACTTGAATAGTGCAGTGAATAGTAACCCGAAACATAAAATTTCATGAACGTCGAGTTTAGCATGTTAGAGCTAGGTAAAAGTGAAGCTAAATTTATTTTGGGTTTATGTTAAGTTCTAGTGCTGAAACATTGTAAAATTGTGTGTTTCAGTTGGAAAGAATACCGGGAAAGAACCCGAGGAACCGAGTCGAGGCCAAGAGGTGACTCGCTTGAGGTTTGTGCACAACATTACTATGCTTTAAAATTCATTGATAAAGTGAATGAAATATGTATTTTACATTTGCTTTGAATTGTTGAAAATTTATTTGTGACATTAGTTATGATGTTTTGACTTAAATTTTTGAAAGTTATTCTGTATATTTGAAATGACAATGTTTAGCAAATTGTTAAGATAAGTTTTGAAACCACAGTGTCATAACCCTATATTTGAACAAGTCACTAGCACGACTAGTGGGGGTAATTCATTTCGAATTTTGATTCCTTCTCTGGAGAACTGTTGAGGTGTGCCAGTAGAAGAGGATGTGAATGGATATCCATATATTTGAGCTAGCTAGCCTTGTGATGTGATTTCTCTTTAGCCTCTGGCTATTGAGATTCTATTTGTTTCGAATGGCATGATCTAACTGTGGGTTTTATGAAATGTGTTTTGATACTTCGAAATGAACTTGGTTTGCATTAAAATCTCATAATTCATGTTTTGCATTTAATGCTCATGTTTAGTCAAATTTTTGAATAAATGTGATTTATATTTTGCATAAAGATTATTTTAGTATGTTGTGCACCACTGAGTCTTAGTACTCAGCGATAGCTTTTATTGCTGTCGCAGATACAGAGACTAGAGGAGCAACAGACTAAGCTGCTGAGATGTGAGGAGTTATCAGCTTAAAGTCATCAGGAATAATTTATACCCTAATTGTAAATATTTCTTTTGATGTATGTATTGCACATAAAAGTATGGACATGTAAATGGGTCTTGAGCAGCTTGTACAAAGTTTGCATGAAGTTTGTAATAAAAAAAAAAATAGTTTGAATTTCCTTTGATGTAAATTTTGTAATGAGGTATATATATAAATTGTTTTATCTCTAATAAAATATGAGTGGAACTATTTTATTTAATTTGAATGAAATGTATTGTTAGTATTTTGAGGATTATTGAATTTTGAACTTGAGAAATTGATTGAAATAATTGTGGAGTTGTTGAAATGGATTGAGTTTGATTGTGAAATTGAAGTAGTTGTTGTGGAAAATTTTTAAAAGTGCTTTTTACAGGTATTTGAAAAACTGGTTGTTCAAAATACAGACAGAACTCTGTCAAAATTTTTATAAAATTTGTGAAAAAATAAAATGGGCCAAAATTTCCTGATGAATTGCTAGGATTACCTCTAGAAGGAGAGGTGCAGTTTGAGATTAATGTTATGCCTGGTGTGGACCCAATCTCTATAACGCCATATAGAATGGCACCTGCAGAATTGAAACAGTTGAAAGTGCAGTTACAAGAATTGCTTGACAAGGGCTTTATCCGCCTTAGTGTGTTACCTTGGGGAGCGCCAGTGTTGTTTGTAAAGAAGAAAGATGGCACTCTCCGCTTGTGTATTGATTATCGGCAGTTGAATAAGGTGACAATAAAGAATAGATATCCATTGCCCCGCATTGATGACTTGTTTGATTAGTTGAGGGGTGTAGCTGTGTTCTCCAAAATTGACCTGAGATCAGGTTATTATCAGCTGAAAGTACAAGAGCAGAGTATTCCTAAAACTGCCTTCAGAACCCGCTATGGCTATTATGAATTCCTAATCATGCCATTAGGGTTAACTAATGCTCCGGCTGCTTTTATGGATCTGATGAACACTATTTTTAGACCATACCTCGACCAGTTTGTTGTGGTATTTATTGATGATATATTAGTTTACTCGAGGAGTGTAGAAGAGCATGATAGACATCTGCGGATTGTACTGTAGACTTTGAGGGAGAAACAACTATATGCCAAATTATCGAAGTGTGAATTTTGGCTGAAGGAGATATCTTTCTTGGGGCATGTAGTATCAGAAGAGGGCATTAAGGTAGATCCAAGTAAGATTGAAGTCGCTCTAATCGGAGGCCACCTGAAATGTCACGTAAATTGATTTTAGGTTTAGTTGGATACTACCGTAGATTTGTGAAGGGATTCTCCATGTTGGCATCTCCATTGACCAAGCTGCTTAGAAAAAATGTGAAATTTTAGTAGACAGATAAATGCCAACAGAGTTTTGATGAATTGAAGAAATGTTTGACTGAAGCTTCAGTCCTGACTTTACCTACTCTGGGTAAAGAATATACAGTTTATAGTGATGCTTCTCATAATGGGTTAGGTTGTGTATTGATGCAAGATCAAAATGTCATTGCCTATGCATCACGCCAGCTAAAACCGCATGAGAGGAATTATCCAACACATGACTTGGAGCTTGCAGCCATTGTGTTCGCTCTTAAGATCTGGAGACATTATTTGTATGGGGAAAAGTGTTACATCTACACAGATCATAAGAGTTTAAAGTATTTGGGCACCCAGAAAGAGCTGAATTTGAGACAGAGAAGATGGTTAGAGTTAATAAAAGACTATGATTGTCTGATAGACTATCAGCCAGGGAAAGAATAACAATGGATTTTGTGATGGGACTTCCGAGGACACAGAAGAGTCATGATGCAGTATGGGTCATTGTCGATAGACTAACTAAGTCTACTCATTTTCTGCCAGTCTGGATGGACTACAGTTTAGAAAGATTGGCCAAGTTATACATCGATGAGATTGTGAGACTGCATAGAGTGCTAGTATCCATCGTGTCAGACAGAGATCCTAGGTTCACTTCTAGATTCTGGGGTAGTCTTCAGAGAGCCCTAGGAACTAGATTGAACTTCAATACTGCATTCCACCCACAGATAGATGGCCAGTCTGAGAGGGTAATTCAGATCTTGAAGGACATGCTACGGGCTTGTGTGATTGAATTTAAAGGCAGTTGGGATACACACTTGCCTTTGATTGAGTTTGCTTATAACAACAGCTACCAATCAAGCATTGGGATGCCTCCATATGAAGCTTTGTATGGCAGAAAATATAGAACCCCGTTGTGTTGGGATGACGTGGGTGAAAGAAAGATGATTGGAACCAAAATTGTTCAGCAAACTGAGGAGAAGATCAGAGTGATCAAAGATCGACTTAAGACTGCATCAGACCGTCAGAAGTCTTACATTGATTTGAAAAGAAGAGATATTGAGTATGCAGTGGGTGAGAAAGTTTTCCTCAAAGTTTCTCCTTGGAAGAGAATTATGAGATTCGGCAGAAAGGGGAAACTGAGTCCTCGTTTCATTGGGCCATATGAGGTTCTGGAAAGAGTGGGTCCTTTGGCATATCGTTTGGCATTACCTCCAGAGTTGGAGAAGATACATAATGCCTTCCATGTGTCTATGTTGAGGAGGTATCGATCAGACCCATCTCATGTACTACCAGTAGAGGAAATTGAAGTGAATCCAGACCTCACATATGAAGAAGAACCCATAGAGATTCTGGCTTATGAGATGAAGCAGCCACGGAACAAGCAAATACCGTTGGTAAAAGTGTTGTGGAACCATCATTCGGGCCAGGATGCTACTTGGGAATGACAGGAGGACATGAGGAGACAGCACCCACAGCTGTTCAAAGATTGATACCAGGTAAAATTTCGAGACGAAATTTATTTTAAGGGGGGGAGAATTGTAACACCCCTATTTGCATAGCCTGGTATATTTTATTGCTCCGGCGATCGGTGTCGGTCCGGACAGTTAAGGGGATTAGAACCACACTTAAGACAACTAGAGAAGCCATAAACACAAATAATTAGTAATGTCCAATTAGTTAAGTATAAATAAGAAAAACAGAACATAAGAAGTTAAACGAGCCGAGAGTCACAGCGATAGGTGACCTTCTCGGGAATGACTGCGAAACCATTTTAAACTCAAATTTCAAACCGTAAAAAGTGACGCTGCGGTCCTTAGGACCCTTATAAACACAGTGGAAAAGAGAAAATCACGAAAATAACTATTAAGCCAGTCAAATAATTAGGTCAGGGAGCCGGAAGAAATATGAAATTAATTGCAAACTGGAATGAACCGGCGAGGGGCAATTTGGTTAATTGACCCCGAGAGCTGACTCCTGACCTAACTGTCAAATAAAATCATTGAAAAGAAAATTTTGGAATTGAAAATTAAATTAAAAAACTAATAGAAAAAAAAAAAGAGAATGGAAAAGTTAAAAGGTGATGACATCATGCATGACCTCATGCATGATGCCATAAAGAATATAATTAATAATTTGATTAAATGGATTTTTGGGTCTTCCATAAGACAAAAGACATAAAGAAAGAAAAGAAAAAAAAATAAAACACAAAGTCTTCTTCTTCAAAACATCACTTTCCCTTTCCCTCATATCTCTATAGTTAAACCTCCATTAAAGCTTATCTTCAAGCTTTGAAACCCTTACCAAATCCCAACTTCTTCCATAATCACTCCATAAAACCTTATTCCCTTCCCTTGAGAAAGAAATTTAACAAGAAAGAAAGAAGAAAAGAGGAGAAAAATTGAAGATTGGATATCAAAGTTGAGGTAAGCACATCAAATTGAAAGTTTGAGATTAATTATTGTGTTTTTAGCTTGAATTACTTGTAAATAAACTTAAAATAAAAAAAAATATGTGGGATGGACTAAACTGAAATTCATCCAGCAGGGAGGGGAGAGTGATTTGCATGAGTTTGAATGAGTTAAACATGTTAAAATGTTGAAAGATTGTGTTTATATGCTTTGAATTAGTTAATTACAATGAATTAGTGTGGTTAGGGTTTGAAACCTAGGGTTTTGAGGAAAAATTTTTGGAGAAATTGGTAAATGATATATTTGACCTAATGTGAAGTGAAAAATGGTCATTTGTGGCCAAATGAAGTGTGTTAGAAGTGTTGGAATTAAAAGCCAATTCAGATTGGATAAGGTCATGTGCTGGCAGAATGACCAAAATTCCCTTTGAGGGACCAAAAATGAAATTTTACAAGTCCAATAGATATGGGACCAATTGGGGATGAAAATAGGTATAAATGACACAATTTTCATTTAGGAAGCCTGCCTAAAAAGTGACTAAAACCTAGTGAACAAAGTGACCGAAGTTGAGAAATCGCAGGCTGCCCTGCACAACCTGACCAAATGAACAGTATTTGTTCATTTGGTCATAACTCAAGCTAGACAGGTCAAAATGACCTAAAATTTTACCAGTGGTTAGATGAAATATAGACCTAAAACTTTCATGAAGAATACCAACCCAAATTATGCAATTAACCCAATCAAATTACTGAGCCAAGTTGGATTACTGAATCTGCAGACTGCAGATTTGCCATTTGAACAGTAAAGTTTTAATGGCTATAACTCTCTCTAAAAAACTACGATTTAGGTGATTCTTGAACTGACGGAAGCCTAAGGCATAGTAGAACATTTCATATGAAGAAAGTTAGACCAAATTATGGACCTAACTTGATCAAATTGCTGAACGAAGTTGGATCAACAAATCTGCAGAACCAAAATTCTGCAGAACCAAAATTCTGCAGCATGAACAGTAAACGTAATTTCCTTATAACTTGAGCTACAAAACTCTAATTGGGGTGATTCAAAAAGGAGAATAAACTTAAGACAATAGGGAACATTTTCTATGAAGAAAGTTTTGCCAAATTTTAACAGTAAAATGACCAATGAAACAGTACAATTAGGGACACCAAAACTGAAAATTTGACAATTTTGCCTAAAAGACCTAAGTTTTGAGAAAATAACCAAAACCAACAAGTTTGGTGACCAAAATGTGGTATGTGGATAAAGTTGGAATTCCCATACCTATTAAGCCTAAGAAAGTCAATAATTTGACTTGAATAGTGCAGTGAATAGTAACCCGAAACACAAAATTTCAAGAACATCGAGTTTAGCACGTTAGAGCTAGGTAAAAGTGAAGCTAAATTTATTTTGGGTTTATGTTAAGTTCTAGTGCTGAAACATTGTAAAATTGTGTGTTTCAGTTGGAAAGAATACTGGGAAAGAACCCGAGGAACCGAGTCAAGGCCAAGAGGTGACTCGCTTGAGGTTTGTGCACAACATTACTATGCTTTAAAATTCATTGATAAAGTGAATGAAATATGTATTTTACATTTTCTTTGAATTGTTGAAAATTTATTTGTGACATTAGTTATGATGTTTTGACTTAAATTGTTGAAAGTTATTGTGTATATTTGAAATGACAATGTTTAGCAAATTATTAAGATAAGTTTTGAAACCACAGTGTCATGACCATATATTTGAACAACTCACTAGCATGACTAGTGGGGGTAATTCATTTCGAATTTTGATTCCTTCTCTGGAGAACTATTGAGGTGTGCCAGTAGAAGAGGATGTGAATGGATATCCATATTTCTGAGCTAACTAGCCTTGTGATGTGATTTCTCTTTAGCCTCTGGCTATTGAGATTCTATTTGTTTCGAATGGCATGATCTAACTGTGGGTTTTATGAAATGTGCTTTGATACTTCGAAATGAACTTGGTTTGCATTAAAATCTCATAATTCATGTTTTGCATTTAATGCTCATGTTTAGTCAAATTTTTGAATAAATGTGATTTATATTTTACATAAAGATTATTTTAGTATGTTGTGCACCACTGAGTCTTAGTACTCAGCGATAGCTTTTATTGTTGTAGCAGATACAGAGACTAGAGGAGCAGCAGACTGAGCTGCTGAGGTGTGAGGAGTTATCAGCTTAAAGTCATCGGGTATAATTTATACCCTAATTGTAAATATTTCTTTTGATGTATGTATTGCACATAAAAGTATGGACATATAAATGGGTCTTGAGCAGCTTGTACAAAGTTTGTATGAAGTTTGTAATAAAAAAAAATTTAGTTTGAATTTCCTTTGATGTAAATTTTGTAATGAGGTATATATATAAATTGTTTTGTCTCTAATAAAATATGAGCGGAACTATTTTATTTAATTTGAATGAAATGTATTGTTAGTATTTTGAGGATTATTGAATTTTGAACTTGAGAAATTGATTGAAATGATTGTGGAGTTGTTGAAATGGATTGAGTTTGATTGTGAAATTGAAGTAGTTGTTGAGGAAAATTTTTAGAAGTGCTTTTTACAGGTATTTGAAGAATTGGTTGTTCAAAATACAGACAGAACTCTGTCAAAATTTTTATAAAATTTGCGGAAAAATAAAATGGGCCAAAATTTCCAACTAGCTTTCATCTTAATTATATGTTTTAAATACTTATTAGTAAATGCCCACCACTTGTTTAAAGTAAGAAAATTATTTTAAAATCCCTTATAGGGTACTTAATGAGTTATCGGTAGGTGAAGTTCGGTAATTCATTAGGTATTCTACGGGATCATGTTATGCCTTACAGAGGGGTAAGGTGTGACATTCTGCACTTAATGGTGTATGTTGAATGTGATTGTAAGCTGCCAAAATGATCAATAAAATGTTGTGAAATATTTTTAGGTTAGGGTACAAACCAGAAATGGCATAAAGGTGAAGTTTGGTAAGGGTTAAAGGTGATCTTTGATGAGTATGAATAAAATGCAATAGGGCAGTTTGTGTTTTGGGCCTAGAACCTTAAGTGTGCAGCTCCAATTGGTATGAAACCAATTGGAGGTGAAACTAGGCACAAAATGTGCCAACTTTCATGAAGGAAGCTTGCCAAAATTCTGCTTGCAAGGTAGCTTGAAAAATGACCAAATCCGGATTAAGTGCAAATAAGGCCTGAAAATTGACCATTTGGGCAGCAGTTAGTGTTTTGGCCATAACTCACTCAAAACAGTTCCAATTGACCTGAAATTTTGACCATGAATAGTTAAGAACTATATCTACATGTCTTATGAAGACACCAAAGCCCAGAAATGACCATAAGCAAGTCAAACAGCTTGCATAAATTCGGGTCCAAAAACTGGCCGAATCAAAATTGACCTAAAGTGACCAATTTTGATGCATTTTTGATCAGCAATAGTAAAATGACCATAACTTGGTCTACATAACTCAGAATGACCTGAAATTTTGCCCTGCGTGCAATAAGACATAGATCTACAAGTTTTTAGTTTTGACCAAAAACCGAGAAAAATAGGTCGTCCGGCTAGGTCAAACTAGTATCCCGGAATTCAGCAAATTGCAAGAAAATGCAAGATACATGGAAATGAATTTGGTAACATGTACCAACCCTAAAAGACTATCGAATGTGACATATTAGTAACATTAAAACCTAATTTACCTAGAATGCATCGAGGGTCAACATATTAGGTTGACTAAGGAAATAATAGAATTCGATAAATTAATTATTGAACCTTATTCTTAGAGACTGTTTAAATGAGTACTGAAACACTTAAAATTGTGTTTTTCAGTTAGCAATGACTCAAGGAAAGGGAAGGAAACACTGAGTCAGAGCCAAGAGGCGTATATCAAAGGTTTGTGCACAATAATTATTTCTTTTGAATTTTTCAATTGAAGTAAATTATGATTATTTGTATGTTATTGTTTTAAATTGTGTTTGTGCACAATAATTTTGATTTCTCATTTTCTACTTAAAAATTTAATTGAACATTATAGTTTTAAATTGTGTTTGTGCACAATAAGTATTTCTTTTGAATTTTTCAATTGAAATAAATTTCGATTATTTATGTGTTATTGTTTTAAATTGTATTTGTGCACAATATTTATTTCTTTTGAATTTTTCAATTGAAATAAATTATGATTATTTTTACGTTATTGTTTTAAATTGTGTTTGTGCATAATAATTTTGACTTCTCATTTTCTACTTAAAAATTTATTTGAACATTATAGTTTTAAATTGTGTCCGTGCATAATACTTTTATATTCACTGCTTTTACTAGTAAATTTATTTGGAGAAATGAGTTATGAATAATTTTTTATTGCTTTGGTTTTGGGAATATTATTTGGAAATTATTGTGTTGCCAACTTTGCAAATGGAAATTTTAAGATAAAATGTGATTTATAGTTTGTATGAAATATTATGATTTGAAATTGTTTTGATTCACACTTGGCATGACACTATTACTATGTTCCTCCTCCATTTATGGGGTGAGTGTGATATATTCCTCCCTCTTTGACTTATCAGTCTGGGGTGAGTGTGATTATGTTCCTTCCTCTTTGACTTCCCAGTCTAAGGTGAGTGTGGATGAGTACTCATTATTTAGCTAGCTTCCTCCCTTATTGATTTTGATTATTGGGGTGAGTGTGTCTTGTCGTGGTGTACAGCACGGCATGTGTGGAAAAATTGTGTCATGGCTTAAATTGTGATATTGATCGGCAATACTATATTATTCAGTTATTTGATCAAATTGTGTTATTGATGGGCAAAAATATATTATTCACTTATTTGATCAAATTGTGTTATTGATGGGCAAAACTGTATTATTCAGTTATTTGATCAAATTGTGTTATTGAATGGCAAAACTGAGCTGTGTTACTCAGTTATTTGATCAAATTTGTATTATATGAACTTTGTAAATTTTGTGAACTATTTGATTTGTGAATTGTTAATAAAAGATTTATATATATCGCATTTCAAATTGTTATTGTGCACCACTGAGTAAATTTTACTCAGCGATAGCTTTTCATTGCTGTCGCAGATAGACAGACTGACAAGGCAGCAGGCTAGGCTGCTAGTACTACATTGAGAGATCATCGGGTATATAGAGTATACCACATTTTACATTTTGTACTGTAATGTATATTCACTGTATGTATATATTGTTCTTGGTTTTGAGCAGTTGTAAATTAAAATTGTACATTGAAGTTGTAAAATAAATTATGAGTTATTTTGACTTGTAAAATTTGTATTATATTTCTTTTTTCTCATTCTTTGAAAAATTATTGTGGATTTGACTTGCGAAATATATTGTGTTGTTTAACTGTTGGAGCCGAGATTGAGAAATCTATTTGAAGTGCTTTTTACAGGTTTTCTGAAGAACTGTTTTGTTCAAAATACAGATGGTACTCCGCCAAAATTTTTACAGAAATTATTAATTCTTAAAATGTGTTAGTTGTTTTACTTCAGTTCAAAATTTTTTTTTAACACCTGTAAATAGTGCTCACCACTATAAAAAGAAGTAAGAAAAGTTTTAAAATCCCTTGTAGTGTATTTAATGAGTTATCAGTAGATGAAGTTGATAATTCATTAGGTATATTACGGGATCATGTTATGCCTTACAGAGGGGTAGGGTGTGACATGTTTTAGTGGTATCAGAGCAAAGTTTTTAAATTTTGTTTTCACATGTTATTTGAATATTCTTTCTTCATAGTACAACTGCTCAATATCATTGTTTGATACATACAGTACATTACACTATAAATATGCACTAACGAGAGGAAATCTCCTTGTGTTATTTGTTCAGGAGATCTAAGATCCTCACATTGACCATGGAAGAGGGTGATCGTTCAGTCGATCAATCTATAGAGGCTAAGGTGCAAGGGGATGCTGACCCTACGCAATGTCGATGGTTCAAAGACACCGACCATGCATCTGCAATTTTTGCTCGGTTGCTCGTGAGATGGCTGCAATGTTCCAACAAATGGCTGGTAATGTGCCTACTCAAGTCCTAATACAGACACCAGTGGTACAACCACAATCTTCTGCTAGACAGTATGAAAAATTGATGAAATATGGGGCTACAGAGTTCAAGGGAACAGTAGATCCTCTAGAGGCAGAACAATGGTTAGAGAGGATGGATAGGGTATTCAAGAAACTGCATTGCACAGAGGAGCTCAGATTTGAATACTCAGTATCTTTGCTACAGGGGGATGCTTATGACTGGTGGAAAACCATTCCCCACTGTCTGGTAGAACCTGTAGTGCTAACATGGAATGATTTTCTCAGGAAATTCAGATAAAAATATGTCCCCGATGCTTATGTAGGCCAGAAGCTGCAAGAGTTCCTAAGTCTGAAACAAAGGAGTAGATCAGTAACTGAATATGAAAGGGAATTATCCCGCCTAAGCCATTATGCAGTAAGTCTACTTGCTACCAGCAGGGAGAGATGTAAGAGATTTGAAATCGGCTTGAAGCTCAATATCAGATTACAAGTGGTCGGATTCAAACATACTAACTTCTCTAAACTTATTTCTCAAGCACTAGAATTAGAAAGAATTGAATCTGAAGCGGCCCCTGGGAAAAAGAAATCAGAGAAGACAAAAAAAGAGGGAAAGTCAGTAGAACAGAGTTCCAGTGGTCCTACTGGAAAGAGGAAAAACTTTGGGGGACACAACAGAGGTGGTAAGAAGTCTGGTAGAAATAGATCTTCTAGACAGAAACCACCTCGATCCGATCAGCAAACTCAACAGAAACCCAGAAATGCGCTGTCAGATCGACTTTGTGAAACTTGTGGTAAACCACATAGTGGGGTATGTTATAGAGCCGTACGAGCATGTTTTAATTATGGAGAGACTGGTCATTTTGCTAGGGATTGTGTAAATCCATGTCGTTCTGGATCATTTACTACACCAAAGGGATCAACCCAAGTTTCTACCCCAAAGAGTTCACCATCAGTTAGTAGAGGCAGAGGTAAAGGTAGAGGTAGTACACCTAGAAGTTAGAGTACTGTGAATTAGCCAGAACAAGGTGATGCTTCAGCTAGAGTATACGTTATACGGCAGAGAGAAGAGGCTAAGACTTTTGACATTGTTGCTGGTACTTTCTCAATTAGTAACTACGATATATATATGTATTGTTTGACCTGGAGTTTGCATACTTTTATGTTAGTGTTAGAACTATATGTTCTGTTGTTATTCCTTTACAAGGGAATAAATTTTGATGCATTAGTGAGTAGTCCTTTAAGATAAGGATTGTAATAATAAGTGAAATTAGTTTTGAAAGAGTTTATCGGTGAAAAGTATTTTCTAACACACCATAAATTATAAAGTTAATTGGCGAGCCTACTTAATGTAAGGCAAGAGGATGTAAAAGTAAGATGTAGTAATGGAATTGCTCTAGATGAGGGCAAAGATGTTACTGTTAGTAATTGCTAATGGATATTGTAATCAGAATAAGATTTGAATATCAGTAAATTTGAAAAGGATAAAATATCAGAAAATTTGATCTATTGGGATGTATCATAGTAACTATGCAATGTTCTTGATGTTTATACTGTAAGCTGCAGATTACAGTACTGACTTGAGATTATTGTATAGAACTAAGTACTACTCGATAATACACCAAGATGAAAATAGTTGCCAACGGCATCTGTTTTGGTATAGTTATGCTAGGACAGAATTTTATTGTCGGAAATAAGTTTGAAAATCCTACTTAGGGATTTAAAACTCAAAAGTTAGAATATCAAAAGGTTATAGTTTAGTACAAAAGGGAAGTAAGTTATAGAATATTGATAGATAAAAGGAGTTATGGAAGTAAAAATTCGAATAGTTGGTTCAGATATAACAAAAAAAATGTTACGAATGTGAGGAAGACTATTGACTAGAATGGTTAGAGGACCAACGACTAGATAAATCATTCTAACATGACCTCAAGGGTCATTCAAGAAGGAACATGAACCGAAATATTAGACAGGACAATAGTAAGAGAACATTGGTGTTATACAAACAAATTAAATGTTGTATTAGGTTGTTAAAAGTCTTATACAAATTCGAGGGAAAGAAGATTATACGATCATATAGAAAGGAGAAAATAAACGTATGACTATTGTAAGATGGCTATTGGATAAAATTTATTTAGGGGGGGGGGGGGGGGAGAATTGTAACACCCCTATGTTCAATAGTGCGTTCTACTGTTCCGATGACCAGTGTTGTCCGGACAGCTAGGATGCCTAGAACTACACTTCGATATGAGTGAGGAGACATAAAATAATGAAATACAAGAAAAGAAAACACAAGAAAAACAAAGGAAAAATAATAGCAAAGAAATGTAACCAAGTTAAGCGAGCCGAGAACCCTAGCGATGGGTGACCGCACTGGGAAGTCATGGCGTGGACCGTTGACTAGCCCTGGACCACGAGGAACCCTGAAAATTATTTTTAAGACATAAATAGACACCTATTGAAGTATAAATACCATTATAAATATCAAAGAAAAATTAATTAATTAGTACAAAGAAAAGTGAGAAATCGAAAAACGGACAAAACCCAGTGTTACCGAAAAATCGGGAATGCAACCAGAACAGGGGCATTGTGGTCATTTGACATCCCGAGTTGTCTTTTGACCTAAATGTCCATTAAAAATAAATGATATTACACTTGGAAAATGTCATAAAAAAATAAATTAGTGGTACCTAATGTAAATAGCAAAAATGGAGAGTTAAAGGTGGGAAAATGAAAGTTAAGATTAAATTAATATTAGATTAAGGTTAGTGCTCCACTCACCCATCAAAGTGGACCATTATCTCTTTATTTGGACAGCAGATCACCTTCTTCCTCACTTCTTAAAATTCCAGCCGAAATTCTCTTCCATGGAAGCATCCATGGTGTCCACCATGCAAGGGAAAAAACACCACCTTCAAGCCATGATCTTCACAAGTTGTCTTCATTAAAGTTGCTCTACATAGCTTGGGCAGTAGATAGGCAGCAAGAAGACCAAGTTTTGGAGAGATTTTGAAGAGTTTCCAAAGTGGTAAGTTTGAGTTTTTGGTTAGTGCTTCATTAAAGTTATTAAGGAGGTTATGGGTACTTGAATTGTGAGAAGAATTTTGGAGTTTGATGTTCTAAGGGAGATGTTTATTTTTGGCAGCCATGAAAACTCTTTAAGGGCAGTTTATTTTTGCTTGTATATGGTGGATTAAAGGATTGATTAAATGTTTATGTGTGTAGGAAATTATTTGGGTGATGTATACTTAGTATATGTGAATGTGTATTGAAATTTGAATGCTTGGAAATTATGGAAATGTAATGCATGAATCGGCAGCCTGGTTAGGTGAACCATAAGGATGTTAATTCATGTTTGGATTATGGACTATTAATGTTGAATTCTGTTAGTTGTGATGGCAGTTTGGGTATATGTGTGATGGTGTGAAGTTGGACATGTAAATGAGCATGAATAGGTGACTAAATTGTTGTAATTGATTTTGACAAATTATGTGTAACACCCCTATTTGCATAGCCTGGTATATTTTACTGTTCCGGTGACCGGTGTCGGTCCGGACAGTTAAAGGGATTAGAACCACACTTAAGACAACTAGAGAAGCCATAAACACAAATAATTAGTAATGTCCAATTAGTTAAGTATAAACAAGAAAAACAGAACATAAGAAGTTAAACGAGCTGAGAGCCACAGCGATGGTTGACCTTCTCGGGAAAGACTGCGAAGCCATTTTAAACTCAAATTTCGAGCCGTAAAAAGTGACGTTGCGGTCCTTAGGACCCTTATAAATACAGTGGAAAAGAGAAAATCACGAAAAATAATTGTTAAGCCAGTCAAATAATTAGGTCAGGGAGCCAAAAGAAATATGAAATTAATTGCAAACCAGGATGAACCGGGGAGGGGCAATTTAGTCAATTGACCCCAAGAGCTGACTCCTGACCTAACTGTCAAAATACTAACTGCTGCCTAAATGGTTAATTTTCAGACTTTCAAGTCACTAATCTAGATTTGGTCATTTTTCAGTCACCTTCTAGGTAGAATTTAGGTAAGCTTCCTTCATAAAAGTTGGCACATTTTGTGCCTAGTTTCATCTCCAATTGGTATGACTCATACCAATTGGAGTCACACACTTAAGGTTCTAAGCCAAAACATACACTGCCCTACTACACACTCCTCATCACTTATCAATTACATATTCAACACTTACCAAATTACTTCCTTCATGCCAATTCTGGTTTGTACCTTACCATTAACACATTTAACAACACATTTTGGTCATTTTGGATAGCTTGTAACCATTCTCAATATGTACACTATAACACAGAATTTTCCAAAGTCCATTTACACCACTTAACTACATGAACATACCCCATTTACATACCCAATTCCAAACCATTATACACATATACATGCTGCCATCAATAGCACCATAATTCAATAACCCAAACCATGAAACAACACATTTTAAACTACACTTTAAAGTTGCCGATTTGCACATCTCCTTCAAATAGCTTCCAAGCTTCCAAAACCAAGTGCACTATCATACATACACTTAGTATACATTATCCAAATTATTTCTATATACATAAACACTTATACCAACATCTTAAACTACCCTTTACAAATGAAAACAAGCAACATATGGTGAGTTCCCATGGCTGCCAAAATGGCTTAACTCCAATAATTTATCAAACATCAAAATCTCTTCCACAAAACAACTGCCCACAACCTTGGTTACACTTTTAATAAAACAAGAATTGAAAACACTCACTTACGACTTTTGAAGCTTGATCAAAACCTCAGTAAACTTCTTAAAATTGCTATCAAACTCTTCCTTCCAAGGTGAGGAGCAAAGTTAATGAAGGAACCTATTGGAAAAAGTGGCTAGAACATGCTTGCATGGAGCTCTCACCATGGACGGCTATGGAGTTTTTTCTCAACGTTGATTTTGGCTAGATGTCCCAAGGTTGAAGATGATAGAATCTTCTGTCCATATGCTGATTAAAGGTCCACTTTGAAGATGTTAGTGGAGCTCTAAAATCAATTATAAGGTTTGTTTATTCCAAGTTTCTGATTTCCTACATTTTTCTCCTATCTTTTGCTATTTAGATTATGTATCACCATTTTAATTTTCATGGTATTTTCAAAGTTTAATATCATTTATTTTTAATGGACATTTAGGTCAAAAGGTAACTCGGGGTGTCAATTGACCACAATGCCCCTATTCGAGTTGCATTCCCGATTTTTCAGTAACACCATTTTTTTATCATTTTCTCGATTTCTCGTTTTTTTTTTGTACTAATTAATTAATTTTTTTTTTTATATTTCTAATGACATTTATACTTCAATAGATGTTTATTTAAGTCTTAAAAATTTTTTCTAGGGTTCCCCACGGTTCAGGGCTAGTCAACGGTCCACGCCACAACTTCCTGGTGCGGTTACCCATCGCTATGGTTCTCAGCTCGTTTAACTTGGTTACATTTCATTGCTATTATTTTTCCTTTGTTTTTCTTGTATTTTGTTTTCTTTTATTTCATTATTTTATGTCTCCTCACCCATATCTAAGTGTAGTTCTAGGTATCCTATGTAACACCCCTCACCCGTCTACAGTGTAGCCAAGCAAGGCATGTCACACAGAGTGCCGGAGCACTTGATTTTATCTGATTTCATTACAATTCTTGATTTATTTATTCAAAAACTTTATTTAAGGTTTAGGCTATTTTTACTTTTGTCAAAATCTAACTAATTTGGAAATTTCAAAAATTTTAACAATAATCCAATAAAGTGTCGGCTATAATTTGGACTAACAGTTCTTCTAAACCTGCCAAAGACAATTCATAACATATTCAAATTCATAGCTCAATTTATCTCAATAATATCTCATCAGTTTCTCAAAATTTCTTAAACTCAATCTCATTCAGAATCATTATGATTAGACAATCAATTCAGACATAAGAATTCTTACATTTCATTAACTTATATAATTTTCCAATTAAGTACATAAATTTGTCAAGTACAGGATATACAAATGAAATTACAATATACTTAGAATGAACAAAATACATAACATGTATAATTATGAGCCCTATCTATATGCATTACTGAGAAGGTGACAATCTTGAACTCTTTTGACACTTCGGCAGATCTGGACTCCAAATATCGCAGTCGACAGTTTACTGGTTTTACCTTTAGTACCTGCGCCAGGAAGCAATTCCATCACGCTAAGCATTTCTGCTTAGTGGTGCAATAGTATAACAAGAAATATAATATACAAATAAAGAAAGAAATAACTCATAATTCGGATATCCAGGAATCAATTATTCTAACTATATTGTATTTTAAGTCTCTAAGGTTCTGCAAATTGTATCTTTGTTATGTTTCTGCTGCTAATCTCTTTTACTCATTTCATTCAATGCTTAATTTAATTGTACTAAAATTTTTGTATACTTAACTTAACTTAACTGCCTGAATTGAATAATATTTTAATTGACTACCCATGTAGCCTATACACTGACCAGACTGGATAAACGGATATACTAGCACTGGGTACCTAGTACCTCGGGCCGTCACACCATCAGTCACAAAGTATCTCCTATGCAAACAAAGGTGGCTAAAAAGCCATATAATCAATCAGGCATTAAGCCGAGTATAATAACATAATCTGTATAGCCATAGGCTATTAAAATCATAGTATGGCATAATAAGCCATAAAACACAGTATGACGTAAAGTCATTTATAGAATAGCTGTCAGAATCCTATTGGCATGCCAACCTATCCAAACTAGTCAACTAGGCAAATTAGGGCATATTACAATGTTACATATTTAATCCTTTATTCATAGGGTTTATACATCTTTATGCCTTTCACTGGTCAATAAAATTATTGACCTTTTTATGCATCATGGATAGGTTGATTCTAGCATCAACATGTCACAATTTACAATTCAATATGTTGTCAATATAATGCAATTTATGTCACATCCTACCCCTCTGTAAGGCATAACATGATCCCATAGTATACCTAATGAATTACCAACTTCGTCTACTGATAACCCATTAAATACACTACAAGGGATTTTAAAACTTTTCTTACTTCTTTTTACAGTGGTGAGCACTATTTACAGGTGTTAAAAACCTTTTTGAAGTGAAGTGAAACAACTAACATATTTGGACTATTAGGGATTTTTGTAAAAATTTTGGCAGAATGCCATCTGTATTTTAAACAAAACAGTTCTTCAGAAAACCTGTAAAAAAGCACTTCAATATTTTTCTCAATCTCAAACTCCAACATAATTCAACACAATAAGTTTTTCAACTCGAATCCACAATAATTTTTCAAAGACTGAGATAAAAGAAATACAGTACATTTTTTTACAAGCCAAAATAACTCATAATTTATTTTACAACTTCAATGTACAATTTTAATTTACAACTGCTCAAAATCAAGAACAATTTATACATACAGTGAACATACATTACAGTACAAAACGCATATGTGGTATACTCAATATACCCGATGATCTCTCGCTGAATGCACTAGCAGCCTAGTCTGCTGCTCTATTCGTCTGTCTACCTGCGACAGCAATAAAAAGCTATCGCTGAGACAATGTCTCAGTGGTTCACAACATTAACCAAATACAACTTTAAATCACAATTCATAAATCATACAAATGATGGATACGTAAAACCATAATTAAATTCAAGACAATGAATGTCATAAGGAATTTAAACTCTATTTCACAATATCACAATAAATCTCAATAGTCAAAACATGGTTAAATTCAAAAGACAGTGAATGTCAATAAGAATTTAAACTCCATTTCACAAATTATCAAAGCTCATAATAACACAATTTAGTCAAACAATTTAAGAACACAGTGTTGCCAATTCATACACAACTTAAGCCATGACACAAATTTCCGATCAATGCCACATTGTACACCACGACAAAGCAATCACAACCCCACTAATCGAAATCAATGAGGAAGGAAGCTAGCCATATAATGAGTACTCATCCGATCACCTCAATTGGTAAACCAGAGAGGGAGAAAAATAAACGATCACAACCCCATAAATGGAGAAGGAAAATAAATGATCACAACCCCATAAATGGAGAAGGAATGATGTGATACTGTCATGCTAAGTGTGAACACAAAATCAATTCCAAACATTTTATTCAAATGATTCATAAGAATCCAATAAATTTCCAAAGATATAATTTTATTCACAAAATGGCAACACAATTCATAATTAACTTCAATTTTCACAAATCACAATAAATCAATTTTTTCACAGTTTCAAACCATTTACAATGCTTTTCAAACACATTTCCATAATTGAAAAAAATAATATACAAATAGTCATAATTTATTTCAATTGAAAAATTCAAAAGAAATAACTGTTGTGCACAAACCTCTGATAACTATCTCCTGGCCTTGACTCAGTGTTTCCTTCCCTTTCCCTGAGTCTTTGCTAGCTGAGAAACACAATTTGAAGTGTTTTAGTTCTCATTTAAACTATCTCTAACGATAATGCTTGATAATTAATTCACTGGATTCTATTACTTGCTTAGTCAACCTAATATGTCGACTCCGATGCATTCTAGGTAAATTAGGTTTTAATGTTACTAATATATCACATTCGATAGTCTTTTAGGGTTGGTACACGTTACCAAATTCATTTCCATGTATCTTGCATTTTCTTACAATTTGCTGGATTCCGGGATACTAGTTTGACCTGGCTGGACGACCTAGTTCCCTCGGTTTTTGGGTTTCGCTCAAAACTACAACTTCTAGATCTATGTCTTATTGCACGCAGGACAAAATTTCAGGTCATTCTGAGTTATGTAGACCAAGTTATGGTCATTTTACTATTGCTGGTCAAAATGCATCAAAATTGGTCACTTTAGGTCATTTTAGGTCAATTTTGGTTCAGCCAGTTTTTGGACCCGAACTTGTGCAAGCTGTTTGACTTGCTTATGGTCATTTCTGGGCTTTGGTGTCTTCATAAGACTTGTAGATATAGGTCTTAACTATTTATGGTCAAAATTTCAGGTAAATTGGACCTGCTTTGAGTGAGTTATGGCCTAAAAACTAACTGCTGCCCAATTGGTCAATTTTTCAGGCCTTAATTGCACTAATCTGGATTTGGTCATTTTTCAAGTTACCTTACAAGCAGAATTTTGGCAAGCTTCCTTCATGAAAGTTGGCACATCTTGTGCCTAGTTTCACCTCCAATTGGACTCATACCAATTGGAGCCACACACTTAAGGTTCTAAGCCCAAAACACAAACTGCCCTATTGTATTTTGTTCATACTCATCAAAGGTCACCTTTAACACTTACCAAACTTCACATTCATGCCCATTCTGGTTTGTACCATAACCTAAACATATTTTACCACATATTGTTGATCATTTTGGCAGCTTATAATCACATTCAACATACACCATAAAGTGCAAAATTTGTCAAACTCAATTACAACAATTTAATCACCTATTCATGCTCATTTACATGCCCAACCTCATACAATCACACATATACCCAAGCTGTCATAACAATCATCACAATTCAACATTATTATACCATAATCCAAACATAAAATAACATCCTTATGGTTCACCAAACCAGGCTGTCGATTCATGCATTTACATTCTATTAATTCCCAAGCTTCAAATTTCAAATAGACATTCACATATACTAAGTACACATCACCCAAATAATTTTCTACATACATAAACATTTAATCATCCTTTAATCCACCATTTAAAAGCAAAAATAAACTGTCTTTAAGGAGTTTCCATGGCTGCCAAAAATACAGCTCTCCCTTTAAACATCAAACCTCAAAATTCTTTCCACAATTCAAGTACCCATAACCTCCTCACAAACTTTAATGAAACAATAATAAAAAATGCAAACTTACCACTTTAGAAATTCTTCAAAACCTCACCAAAACTTCTTAAAATTGCTATCAAACTCTTCCTTGCATGGTGAGGATAAATTTTAATAAAGACAAGTGTGGGAAAAGATGGCTTGATCATGGAGTTGTAATGGCTTGAAGGTGGGCGGCCATGGGAGAGGTTTGAGAGCTTTCATGTGTTTTCAATTGAAGAAGATGAATTGCAGATTTGTTAGTGGATCTTTCTATCCACTTAATGTTTATTTAACCCCATAGTGCTCCACTCACCATAAGTTAATTAATTAAATAATCAAGTTTTCATTTTCCCACATTAAGCTTCTCATTTTTGTTATTTACATTAGGTACCACTAATTTAATTTTTCATGTAATTTTCCAAATATAATATCATTTATTTTCAATGGACATTTAGGTCAAAAGACAACTCGGGATGTCAAATGACCACAATGCCCCTGTTCAGGTTGCATTCCTGATTTTTCGGTAACACCGGGTTTTGTCCGTTCTTCGATTTCTCACTTTTCTTTGTACTAATTATTTAATTTTTATTTGATATTTCTAATGGTATTTATACTTCAATAGGGGTCTATTTAAGTCCTAAAAATATTTTCCAGGGTTCTCCGCAGTCCAGGGCTAGTCAACGGTCCACGCCGTGACTTCCTGGTGCGATCACCCATAGCTAGGGTTCTCGGCTCGTTTAACTTGGTTACATTTTTTTGTTATTATTTTTCCTTTGTTTTTCTTGTATTTTCTTTTCTTGTATTTCATTATTTTATGTCTCCTCACTCATATCAAAGTGTAGTTCTAGGCATCCTAGCTGTCCGGACAACACTGGTCACCAGAACAGTAGAACGCACTACCGAACATAGGGGTGTTACAATTTACCCTTTTCACAAGTTGGCATTCATTGCCAAATCACTTCAAGCATCATTTTATGCAATTACTAATTTTCAATTTTAGTGTGCTAGATTGGTCTAGCTTAAAGTCCTATTTTCCTTGGTTTTTAGCTTCTGGTCAAAGAAGCAAAATTGTAGCTCTATGTCTTATTGCACGCGGGGCAAAATTTCAGGTCATTATGAGTTGTATAGACCAAGATATGGTCAATTTACTAAAGCTGGACAGATTGCATCTTTGGTGCAAAATTTGGTCAATTTTTCAATTTTTGTGTGCTAGATTTGTCTAGCTTAAAGTCCTATTTCTCTTGGTACTATTCCCTTCAATTCATTTCATTAGTCAACCTATAATGTTGACCCTTGATGCACTCTACGTGAGTCAATTCTAATGTTACCAATATGTCACATTTTATAGCCCTTTAGTGCTGGTATATGTTACCAATTTCATTTCCAAGTGTATTGCATTTTATTGCAATTTATCGGATTTCGGTGTACTATTTTGACCTAGCTGGATGACCTAGTTTCCTCTATTTTTGGGTTTTGGTCCAAACTACAAACTTGTAGGTCTATGTCTTATTGCACACGGGGCAAAATTTTAGGTCATTCTGAGTTGTGTAGACCAAGATATGGTCAATTTACCAATGTTGGACAGATTGCACCTTTAGTGCAAAATTTGGTCAATTTTAGGTCACTTTTGGTTCGGCAGTTTTTGTACCCGAATTTGTGCAAGCCATTTGACTTGGTTCTGGCCATTTCTGGCCTTTGGTGTCTTCATAAGAATTGTATATCTATGTCTAAACTAATCATGGTAAAAATTTCAGGTAAATTGGACCTGTTTTGAGTGAGTTATGGTCATACCAAGGACTACTGTTCATATGGTCAAAAATCAGGGTTACAAGTTTTCTATTCCGAATTTGGTCATTTTTAAGGTCAGTTTTTAGGCAGAATTTTGGCAACATTTCTACATGAAAGTTGGCCTATTTGGTGTCTAGTTTCACCTCCCATTGGCCTCATACCAATTGGGTTTACAGTTTGGCACTTATGACCTAATTTAGGTACTGCCATCAATACACAACCTGCACAAAACACATACACTTCCAATTTGATATTCCTTCTCCTCCTCATTACTTCAATATTCAATCAATGACACTTCCATATATATATGGTACACAATTCCAGCAACAATTTTGGGTAGAATATTCAAGTGCTCAATGCACACAATTCACCATTAAGTTCAACATTCACTTCCACCAAAATTCAACATATCTCAATGTCAATATTACACATACACTTCAACATAATCATACTTTAATATCACTTACACATACTGCCCACAATTTAATGCTAGCATATTTCATTAATAAACTACATATTCCACACAAATTCATGATTTAATAGGCTGCCAAACATGGCAGTTTGCCAAAGCATCAAGACCCATATTCAAACCCTTAATTCAAGCACTAACATGCACATCATTGGATATTAACTTACTACCACTTCCATTTAAGTTAATCAACCTTAATTTCCATCCATTAGAGGTAAGAAAAACTCAACTACAATAAACTTTCATGGCTGTCCAAAATTGAATATATCAATAACTCATCGATTCCTTCAAATTTCTTCACCATCCAACTCATCTCAACCTTAATACCAACTTTAATGAAGCAAGGGATGAAAAACTAGCACTAACCTTTTTTGAGCTTCACCAAAGCTTCATCAAATCCTCTTCTTTTTGCTCCCAACATACTGCCTAAGGTGTGTGTGCAAGCTTTGATGAAGAAACTATGGTGAAATGAGGGCTTGATCATGGTTGCATGGTGATGGAGGGAGTTTGGCCATGGTGGACTTCCACGGAGATAATTTCGGCTGGTTATTTCCCAAGCTTGAAGATGATGATTTCTGCCCAATTCCACTTTGATATATCCCATTTATTTAAGGTTAGTGGAGCACTAACTAATAAATTAATGTTTAATGATTTAAAAGTTTCCTAATTTGCACATTTAGCTCAATTCTTTCACTATTTACATATTATATCCCATTTTAATTTTTCATGACATTTCCTAAGTGCAATATCATTTATTTTTAATGGACATTGAGGTCAAAAGACAACTCTAGGTGTCAAATGACCAAAATACCCCATTTCGGGCTATATTTCTGATTTTTTGGTAACACCGATTTTTGTCTGTTTCTCGATTTTTCATTTTTCTGTGTACTAATTTATTAATTTTTCTTTGATATTGCTAGTGTCAATTACATTTCAATAAACCTTTATTTATGCCTCAAAATTAAATTTCGAGGGTTCCCCGCAATCCTGGGGTTGGCAACGGCCTTCCCATTGCGGTCACCCATCGCTACGGTGCTGGCTCATTTAACTTAGCTTCATTTTCTTTCTTTTATTTTTCTTTAATTTTTCTTGTATTTTCTTTTTATTTATTTTATCATTTTATGTCTGTTCACTATCACCGAAGTGTAGTTCCAATCATCCTAACTTGCCTGGATTGTTATTTGGCCACTGGAGGAATAGAACGTACAGAATACGTACAATGGGGATGTTACAACTCTTCCCCTCTAAATTAAAATTTCATCCTCACCTGATGTGAAGAGCTGAGGGAACTGTTGCCTCATTGTCTCCTCGCTCTCCCATGTTGTCTCTTCTGTGTTGTGGTGTCTCCATAGGATTTTTACTAGTGGAATTGTCTTGTTTCTGAGCTCTTTTACCTCTCGTGCCAAGATTTTAATTGGTTCTTCTTCATATGTCAGGTCAGGTTGTACCGCAATTTCTTGTGCTGAGATGACATGTGAAGGATCTGATCTGTATCTTCTGAGCATCGAGACATGGAACACATTATGTATCTTATCCAACTCAGGTGGTAAGGCTAATCGATAGGCTACTGGTCTCACACGTTCAATAACTTCATATGGGCCAATGAACCTAGGGCTTAATTTTCCCTTTTTCCCGAATCTCAACTCTTTCTTCCATGGTGATACTTTGAGAAATACCTTCTCGCCAACTTCATACCCAATGTCTTTTCTCCTCAAGTCAGCATAAGATTTACATGATGCGAGGCAACTTTCAAATTGGCCTTTATCAGTTTCACCTTTTCCTCTGTCTGTTTTATCAGGTCTGGCCCCACTAGCTTATCTTCACCCAATTCAGTCCAACATACAGGTGTTCTGCATTTTCTTCCATACAGTGCTTCATAGGGTGCCATTTGTATGCTAGCTTGATAGCTATTATTATATGCAAATTTTGCCAGTGGAAGGTATCTGTCCCAACTTCCCTCAAACTCAATAACACAACTTCTCAGCATATCCTTGAGGACCTATCACATATATTCAGTTATTACCATCATTATTATCAGTTTATTGTTTGCAATAACTCAATGAGTTTCAAAATTTACCTGGATTATTCTTTCTGACTGTCCATCTGTCTGAGGATGAAAAGCCGTACTAAAATGGAGTTGTGTGCCCAAGGATTCTTGTAATTTCTTCCAAAATCTAGATGTAAACCTCGGGTCTCTATCAGATATAATGGAAAGTGGAATTCCATGTAGTCTAACTATCTCACTGATGCATAATTCTGCTAGCTTTTCCAGTGAGTAGTTAGTTCTGACTGGCAGAAAATGTGCTGATTTGGTTAACCTATCCACAATCACCCATACTGCATCATGCTTCTTCTGAGTGAGAGGTAGACCACTGACAAAGTCTATAGTGACTCGGTCCCATTTCCATTCAGGTATGTTTATGGGCTGTAACAAACTTGATGGAACTTGATGTTCTGCTTTGACTTGCTGACATGTCAAGCATATAGTTACATAGTCAACTATGTCCTTCTTCATACCTGGCCACCAGTATCGGAGTTTCAGGTCATGGTACAATTTTGTGCTTCTTGGGTGCATAGCATACACACTGTTATGTGCTTCTTTCAGAATACTGGTTTTCAACTCTTTATCATCTGGTACACATACACTTTCTTTATAGTACAGGCACCCATTTTCTTTCACTTCATATTCAGTTTCCTTCCCCTCAGTGATTGGAACACCCTCACTGTAGCAATTCCGCACATTCTCCTGTTCTGGTGACCGGTGTCGGTCTTGACAGCTAGAACGTCTGGAAAAATATTTAGACTAGAGTGAGGAGTCATAAATAACTCAAATAAGTATAAGAAAAATTAAGGAAAAATTTTAGAAATAAAATACAACCAAGTTAAATGAGTCGGTGTCCTAGCGATGGGTAACCGAGTGGGAAGTTGCGGTTCTAGCAACTAGGAGCCCTAGACCCGGGAGAAAATTCATAAAATAATTTTTGAGACTCCAGAGAAGAGTCATTGAGGTTTCTATGACATTAGAATGCCAAGAAAAGGTTTAGAAAAATTTTTCAATCGGTACAGGCAATTTTAGTCTGTTAAGCCAAACGTAGGGCATTTTGGTCATTTCGTCTTCGGAGATGATTTTTGGCCGACTTGTCCAGTTAAGTAAATAATTATTATGATCTAAAATATGAATAAATATTGCTAAAAATTGAATTGAAAATGAGTAGAGAAAAGAAGAAAAGAAAATGAAAGAAATTAGGAATTATGACATAATATGATGTCATCAAACACTCTCCACCCAATCACTATTTGACAAGCAAATTAAAAGGGATTAAAATGACATAAAAATGAGATAAAAATGAAATAATTCCAGCAGCCCCTTCTTCTTATTCCCGCACCAAAGAAAAAAAAGAGAGGAAGACCGCCATTAAAGCTCCAAATGAGCTTGATTCCCTAGCCAACTACACCATAAAACCTCACCCTCTCTTCATAAAAAATTTCCCTTACCACTAGAGCTAGACTTGGGCAGCCATTAGAAGAGGAGAAAGTGAAGGAAAGTGAAGGGTAAAAATTCATCCAAGAGGTTAGTGCTAATTTTCTTGCTTCCATTCTTTTCTAAGCATGAATTTAAGTTGAGTTAAGTTGAAAATTTGATGAAAAATGAATTAAAGATGCATGAACTTGCCCCATGAAATTTTGGCAGCCTTAGGGTACCTAGGGTTTAAACAATTTGATTGCATAATAGTTATGTATGGCTGCCATTAAACATGATTTTGGTGTTTTAATTCATGGATTGTATGTATATAGAGAACTAAAATTGTTGGAGTTAGGGTTTGAGCATGAAATGGAGACTTTGATCATGTAATGATGAAAGTGAGTTTTAATGGTCAATTAGTGACCATTTGTTTATGTGTAAACAATAAATGAGGTGGTTTGATTAGTGGGAATTGCAGTTGGTGTGGCTGCCCATGGTGACCTGCAGAATTGGACATGAGTCCAGCAGGTTTGGGCAGCCATAACTTGAATTTTACAGGTTCAATTGGTGTGAGGCTAATTGAAAATGAAACTAGACACATAATGGCACAACTTTGGTGAAGAAAGCATGCCCAGAAAACCAAACCAAGTGGACCAAAAGTTTTCCCTAATCCGAGTGACCTGCAGTCTGCCTGGCCAAAATGACTAAATGAACAGTGTTTTGTCATTTGGCCATAACTCAGTGTAGAAAGGTCCAATTGACCTGAAATTTTACCAGAAACAATCTGAGATATAGACCAACAACTTTCATGTAGAACACAAATCCAAATTCTGATCACAACCTAGTCAAATTGCCAACCAAACTTAATTCACCAAATCTAGCAGAACCAAATTGCCCAGAAAATCTGGGTACAGTCACTCCGGCCAGTTATGGTAAAATGACCATAACTTGAGCTACAAAACTCCAAATGGAGTGATTCAAAAAACGAAATTCAACTAGACAAAATAAGGAACAACTTTCATGTTAATCATTTTGCCAAATTCTTACTGCAAAAATGACCAATGGAAGAGTAAAGACAAAGCATGAAAACTGAAAATTCTGCCCAATTAACATTAAGCTTGGAAATGGTATTGGCAACCAATACCAACAAATTTTGAATGCAAAATGTGGTATCTGGGAGAACTTAGATTCAATAAATTTATTATATTTTAAAAAGTCAACAATTTGAGTGAATAGTAATGTGAATAGTAATACAAAGACACAAAGTATAATAACTAAATTGGTAGAGGAAATTAAGGTATGAAATGGGATGAGGTTTACATTAGGATTTATGTTTCCATTACAAATAAAATAATAACACCTTGTATGAGTTATGAATTCATATAAATATTGTAATGAATAAATAAATCACATGAAAATATGAATTGAACATTAGTTTTCTTTATAAGAGAAAGGAAGAATGTTTTGAGTACAATGGTACATGAACACCATTGTTGTGAATTGTGATCAATATGAATGAGGTAAGGAATTTATGAATATTATGATGAATGTATAAATTATAGAATTTGCCCTAAAATAATGAAGTCATAAAACACAATATATTAATATTTAAGGATATTATTACCCTTGTATTGCCTAGACATGTGTGTCAGATTAGATAGATTGACATGCCAATAGGGTATTGTTTTAGCAGTACTGCGAAAGGCTTTATGCCCATATTCATGGGCTTTTATGCCCGATTATGTGATATCATGGTTTTTTAGCCATACTGACTGCATACGTAGTTGACGTTCTGCGTCCCATGGTATGACGGCCCGAGGCACCACGGTGCCCAGTGCCAACGACCCGTTATCCAGTTTAATCAGCCTGTCGTAGGTTACTTGGGCAGTGTAATTTATTGAAATAAATTAAGACTATTAGTAATTAAAAATATTAGAAATCAAATAAATGAGTTAATAAGACTTCAAAAGAATTAGTTATAATTATGAAATGATCCAAACCACATAAAAATTGTTAAGTAAAATGATAAAAGAGTTGCAAAAATAGGTATAACTTAACTAAATATTTTAAAAGTACCTTCTATTGCCATATGAATATAAACTGAGTATTTTTATTAATTCTGTATATTGTACATTATCACTGTGAATTTAAGAATTAAACGCTTCCAAAGCGGAACAAATTAGAACAAAAGATAATTAATATTAGATACATTGTATTAAATTAAATTGATTCTTAAATATTCAAATTATACTTCGTTCTTTCTTTATTTGTATATTATTTCCTTGTTATATTATTGCACCACTAAGCAGCAATGCTTAGCGCGATAGAATTGTTTCATCGCGCAGATACTGAAGGTAAAGCGCAGATAAAAATATTAAACAGAGATTTTGGAGTTCTGATCTGCAGAAGTGTCTGAAGTATTCAAGGTTGTCACCTCCTCAGCAATGCATGTAGATAGGGCCCATATAGATTATATTTTATATTTTGTACAAAATGCTTAGATATTGTAGTGTAATGTATATTATGAACAGGTAATTAATAGGAATGCGATGTAAATTAATTAATTAGCTTTTTCATATGTAATTAATTTATATAGCATTTAAATTATGAAATTTTGTAATTATTTTGTAAATTATGTAAATTAAGAAAATTTGAAAATTTTGCTTATGTAATTTGAGAATGTTTACATATGAATTGAGTATGAATGGAAATCCATGGATGAGATTTGAAATATGAAAAAATTATGAGAATGATTGATGAGATAATTATGATTAGCGTGGATAAGATTTTATTTTGAAAATATTGTTGAATTTCAAACAGGTGAATATTGAAATATGCCAAATGATAATAAATAGGAGAAACTCCGCTGGTTTCTCCATCGAAAAATAATTGATGTTAAATTAAACGAATTGAAAATTATTAAAAAAATAAAGTAAGATAAGTTAGGGTGCTCCGGCACCGATTGTAGCACGCCTTGCTCGGCTACACTGTAGTCAGGTGAGGGGTGTTACGTTTATTGGTATCAGAGCACGGTTTAGGCATTCCTAGGCATAGATAGATGGAAAGGGTTAGTAGCATGCCCTAGAGCATATCATTTAGTATGTATCTTGTATATATTTTTATTAATAAAAGGCATTTCCACTTTTCCGTTTACATAATATATTTATGTGTAATAGAAAAGGTCCATTGATATTTTGTTAGAAATATTATTCTTAAGTTGTTAAGAATATGAGTGACAATATTTCTAGCACAAAGTATCATAAATAGGTTCACAATCGAGGATACTTCATAATAAGGACATGACTTATCCAGAAAGATTGTATTCATGTTTGTTCCCAAGTTATTTATATGAGATATAAATAAGATGGAATGGTGAGTCTCATGCCATATGACAAACATGATAGGCACTTATAAATGATAAGTAGGCCGAACCAGTGACACTTATGACAAGCACATGGAGTTTACTCTTGTCAATGTTTTGTCATATATCATATCAGTGCATATAATCTTTAGACCTGAGATAGTACAGTTATCTTGTATATAGGTAGTTTGAGTTTGATACTGCTTTCATACTTGTACTGTGTATGGGTATATGGGCATGTGTTGGCTCCTACTAGTTATATATGGAGGTAGGTGTTGATCAAGATGGAATCTGTTCCTCTAAGTAAATAGAGATAAAATCCTATGTTCATTTAATTGTTCTTGATGTTTCAAGTTCTGGCCAGACAGATAGATTTATTCAGAAAAGAGTTTCTGATGAGAAAATCTTTTTAATCAAGAACTGGAATTAAAAGAGAACATAATATTCATAGCAAATGGAGTTTGACATAAACCATGACTCCAGCTTGAGTTGGGATTTTGTAACAGAGAGATTCTAGTGCATGGTAACATATGATTTTAGGTTCATTTAAGGTAAACCTTATTACTAATTGGGTGGCCATGGCATGCTATGCTAGGTGTTAACCATGGTCTATGAGGTTCATAAAATGATTTAGAGAAATCATTTATGGTTAGAAAGAGTTCTAATGATATTAAGAGTTGATATCATGTCTCATTGCCAATTAGTGATGAGCCTAGTAAGTCACACACATACACAAGTTATCACCTATTTAAATTTGATTTAATTAATTAATTAAAGAGTTTAATTGATTAATTAAATAGGTTTGGTTTGCAATTAAATTGCAAAGTCCCTAGCATGACTTGAAACCAAATATAGATTATTGGATGTGTAGTATAAATTAAATTTATATTTAAAGTGTTTAAATATGAATTTAATTGATGAGAAATTAATTAATAGAGATTAATTAATTAATTTATATTTGATATAAATTAATTAGAAGAAGAAAATAATTATTTTGGGTTAAGAACTCAAAATTAAGACACAGGGGCATTTTGGTCATTTCACAGTGTGACACGTGGCACCATGAGATGGTGACACATAGGATTACACATAAGCTTGCCAAATGTTTTTTTTTTAATCATGTAAGATGATTAAAATCAAGATTAAATATAGGTTTGATACTTGGCACAATGTGATTGGGTCACTTAAACCTAGAGCTAATCAAAAGGTGACATGTGGCTAGGGTTTAATGTGTTAACCTAGCTATTTAAGTGTGGTTATGAAAAGAAAAAATAACCAGCAGCCTCTCCTCTCATTTGTCATGCCACTTTAAGCCTCTCCAGCTATTTCTCTTCATCTCTCATCAATTCAAAGAGATTAGCCATCAATCTCTTGAATTAAGAACACTAGAAATTGTTTCTAGTGTCCTGTTTACATCTCTAATCTCTTAAAAGGCAGAACTTGAATTTCTAATTAATAGAAAAAGCTTTAGAGGCTGTTCAAGGGCTGCCATAGGTGTTCTTGGTGTGGACAAGCTAGAGGGACAATATTTGGTGTCCTGAAGACGAATCTCAAAGGCGCAGACACGCTGCAGTGTATCAAGAGGTTAGTGTAATCGTTCTTGATTTAATCTAGGGTTCTAAAATTAATCTGATTAATTTTAAAATCTTAAATGGCAAATACAGATCCAAAAACATATTAAAAGAGTTTTAATATGTTGTTTATCATTGAAATCAAATAGATAAAAATAAATCTTGCATGGTGCATGTGACCCTAGGCGAAATTTTTTTGAATTCAATGGTATAATCTTGTGTTTTTCACGCTTCCGTTCCTTCATAGCGTGGATAAGATTTTATTTTGAAAATATTGTTGAATTTCAAATAGGTGAATATTGAAATATGCCAAACGATAATAAATAGGAGAAACTCTGCTGGTTTCTCCATCGAAAAATAATTGATGTTAAATTAAACGAATTGAAAATTATTAAAAAAATAAAGTAAGATAAGTTAGGGTGCTCCGGCACCGATTGTAGCACGCCTTGCTCGGCTACACTGTAGTCAGGTGAGGGGTGTTACATTTATTGGTATCAGAGCACGGTTTAGGCATTCCTAGGCATAGATAGATGGAAAGGGTTAGTGTGCATAACATGCATTGCATTCATATGAGTTGAGGTGACACTAATGCAGATCTATTTTCTTTGGTTATTTTAGGTTAAGGTATGGAATCAGGATCACAGAGGGTAGTAGAAGAAGAAGTAGTAGGCCGTATCCCGACTGGGAGTGATATTGGAAATTGGGGAGATCCTGCTCCACCAGTGCAAGAGGTGCTTGTACAACCCCAACAGGCCTTGTTTGAGCAGATGATTGAATTCTTTCGACAGATGACTAGGGTTATTCCACCACCACCTCAGCAGAAATCACCTCTAGGAAAAATTAGGAAGTATGGAGCTGTAGATTTTAATGGT
This sequence comes from Hevea brasiliensis, assembly GCF_030052815.1. Classification (NCBI taxonomy): domain Eukaryota; kingdom Viridiplantae; phylum Streptophyta; class Magnoliopsida; order Malpighiales; family Euphorbiaceae; genus Hevea; species Hevea brasiliensis. The sequence goes on along the minus strand of NC_079507.1, from coordinate 36,851,183 downwards.
AGAAAGGAAGATGATTCTTCAGCGGCTGAGTATTGGTCAGAAAGGACTAAAAGAGTCCTGCAGTAGCTCCATTGCACACCAGAATAGAGTTTGGAGTGTGTAGTTTCGTTGTTACAAGAAGCTACATATCGGTGGTGGGATGTTGCAACCAAGGTAGTGCCACCAACTGACGTAACTTGGGAATTCTTTTTGATAGAGTTCAGAAAGAAATATATTAGCTTTGTTCATGAAGAGGAACAAAAGAGGAGTGGTGATCAGCAAAAGAGGAAATTTGGACAGTCTAATAATAAGAGGCCGAGAGAATAGTTAAGTCAGACATCTGATCAAAGTAGGAGATCCAGACCCAGGCCTATACCCAGAAGAGATCAACCAGAAACACTAATAGTGAGTGCACCAGGACTAGCAAGAAAATGTGGCCATTGTAACAAGTGGCATAAAGGTGAATGTAGGGGATTGACTGGAGCCTGTTATAGATGTGGAGCCATAGACCATCGTCTGAAAGATTGTCCAAAGAGGAATTTACCACGGACCCAAACAGAGGTCGTCGAAGGACCAAGTACAACAGTAACACCACTTCCAAATGCCACCCAAGCCGGAGAGGAGCAAGAAGCCCCAAATGTGAATTTGAGGTAAAGTATCCTTCCCTTCTGATATGCCTAAGTGTATAATGATAGATTCGAAAAGACTAAACAGTACCATATATATATAAAAGAAGTACACAGAGGGAGCAATAGAAAGGTAAAGGAATTATCTCAGATACCTACACTCAGTAAATTTCGAGGACGAAATTTTTGTTAGAGGGGAAGAATTGTAACACTCTCACTGTAGCAATTCTGCACATTCTACTGTTCTGGTAACCGGTGTTGGTCTGGACAGCTAGAACATCTGGAAAAATATTTAGACTAGAGTGTGGAGTCATAAATAACTCAAATAAGTATAAGAAAAATTAAGGAAAAATTTTAGAAATAAAATACAACCAAGTTAAATGAGCCGGTGCCCTAGCGATGGGTAACCCAGTGGGAAGTTGCAGTTCTCGCAACTAGGAGCCCTAGACCCGGGAGAAAATTCATAAAATAATTTTTGAGACTCCAGAGAAGAGTCATTGAGGTTTCTATGACATTATAATGCCAAGAAAATGTTTAGAAAAAATTTTCAATCGGTACAGACAATTTTAGTCTGTTAAGCCAAACGGAGGGCATTTTGGTCATTTCGTCTTTAGAGATGATTTTTGGCCGACTTGTCCAGTTAAGTAAATAATTATTATGATCTAAAATATAAATAAATATTGCTAAAAATTAAATTGAAAATGAGTAGAGAAAAGAAGAAAAGAAAATGAAAGAAATTAGGAATTATGACATCATATGATGTCATCAAACACTCTCCACCTAATCACTATTTGACAAGCAAATTAAAAGGGATTAAAATGACATAAAAATGAGATAAAAATGAAACAATTCCAGCAGCCCCTTCTTCTTATTCCCGCACCAAAGAAAAAAAAGAGAGGAAGACCGCCATTAAAGCTCCAAATGAGCTTGATTCCCTAGCCAACTACACCATAAAACCTCACCCTCTCTTCACAAAAAATTTCCCTTACCACTAGAGCTAGACTTGGGCAGCCATTAGAAGAGGAGAAAGTGAAGGAAAGTGAAGGGTAAAAATTCATCCAAGAGGTTAGTGCTAATTTTCTTGCTTCCATTCTTTTCTAAGCATGAATTTAAGTTGAGTTAAGTTGAAAATTTGATGAAAAATGAATTAAAGATGCATGAACTTGCCCCATGAAATTTTGGCAGCCTTAGGGTACCTAGGGTTTCAACAATTTGATTGCATAATAGTTATGTATGGCTGCCATTAAACATGATTTTGGTGTTTTAATTCATAGATTGTATGTATATAGAGAATTGAAATTGTTGGAGTTAGGGTTTGAGCATGAAATGGAGACTTTGATTATGTAATGATGAAAGTGAGTTTTAATGGTCAATTAGTGACCATTTAGTTATGTGTAAACAAGAAATGAGGTGGTTTGATTAGTGGGAATTGCAGTTGGTGTGGCTGCCCATGGTGACCTGCAGAATTGGACATGAGTCCAGCAGGTTTGGGCAGCCATAACTTGAATTTTATAGGTTCAATTGGTGTAAGGCCAATTGGACATGAAACTAGACACATAATGGCACAACTTTGGTGAAGAAACCATGCCCAGAAAACCAAACCAAGTGGACCAAAAGTTTGCCCTAATCCGGGTGACCTACAGTCTGCCTGGGCAAAATGACTAAATAAATAGTATTTGGTCATTTGGCCATAACTCAGTGTAGAAAGGTCCAATTGACTTGAAATTTTACCAGCAACAAGCTGAGATATAGACCAACAACTTTCATGAAGAACACAAATCCAAATTCTGATCATAACCTAGTCGCCAACCAACTTAGGTCACCAAATCTGGCAGAATCAAATTGCCCAGAAAATCTTGGTACAGGTCACTCCAGCCAGTTATGGTAAAATGACCATAACTTGAGCTAAAAAACTCCAAATGGAGTGATTAAAAAAAAAAAATTCATCTAGACAAAATAAGGAACAACTTTCATGTTGATCATTTTGCCAAATTCCCACTGCAAAAATGACCAATGAAACAGTAAAAACAAAGCATGAAAACTGAAAATTCTGCCCAATTAACATTAAGCTTGGAAATGGTATTGGCAACCAATACCAACAAATTTTGAATGCAAAATGGGGTATCTTGGAGAACTTAGGTTCAATAAATTTATTATGTATTAAAAAGTCAACAATTTGAGTGAATAGTAATGTAAATAGTAATACAAAGACACAAAGTATAATAACTAAATTGGTAGAGGAAATTAAGGTATGAAATTTGGAATCCATGAAACATTCATGGATTACTTGGAATAGGAATAGTAATTCACCTAAATGGCTTAATGAACATTTAAGTTATGTGAGTATATAGTTAAGATTTATTTCCATTACTAGTAGATCTAATAAAACATAAGTAATACCACTTGAATATGAAATGACATTAACCTAGATGGATTGTTGAGTATAAATGGGATGAGGTTTACATTAGGATTTATGTTTCCATTACAAATAAGATAATAACACCTTGTATGAGTTATGAATTCATATATATATATTGTAATGAATAAATGAATCACATGAAAATATGAATTGAACATTAGTTTTCTTTATAAGAGAAAGGAAGAATGTTTTGAGTACAATAGTACATGAATACCATTGTTGTGAATTGTGATCAATATGAATGATGTAAGGAATATATGAATATTATGATGAATGTATAAATTATGCAATTTTCCATAAAATAATGAAGTCATAAAACACAATATATTAATATTTAAGGATATTATGTGCCCTTGTATTGCCTAGGCATTTGTGTCAGATTGGATTGATTGGCATGCCAATAGGTATTGTTTTAGTAGTACTGCGAAAGGCTTTATGCCCGTATTCATGGCTTTTATGCCCGTATTCATGGCTTTTATGTCCGATTATGTGATATCATGGCTTTTTAGCCATACTGACTGCATACGTGGTTGACGTTCTGCGTCCCTTGGTATGACGGCGGCGTAGGTGCCAGTGCTAACGACCGTTATCGATTTAGTCGATGCATCGTAGGTTACTTGGGCAGTGTAATTTATTGAAATAAATTAAGACTATTAGTAATTAAAAATATTAGAAATCAAATAAATGAGTTAATAAGACTTCAAAAGAATTAGTTATAATTATGAAATGATCCAAACCACATAAAAATTGTTAAGTAAAATGATAAAAGAGTTGCAAAAATAGGTATAACTTAACTAAATATTTTAAAAGTACCTTCTATTGCCATATGAATATAAACTGAGTATTTTTATTAATTCTGTATATTGTACATTATCACTGTGAATTTAGGAATTAAACACTTCCAAAGCGAAACAAATTAGAACAAAAGATAATTAATATTAGACACATTGTATTAAATTAAATTGATTCTTAAATATTCAAATTATGCTTCGTTCTTTCTTTATTTGTATATTATTTCCTTGTTATATTATTGCACCACTAAGCAGCAATGCTTAGCGCGATGGAATTGTTTACTCGCGCAGGTACTGAAGGTAAAGCGCAGATAAAAATATTAAACAGAGATTTTGGAGTTCTGATCTGCATAAGTGTCTGAAGTATTCAAGGTTGTCACCTCCTCAGCAATGCATGTAGATAGGGCCCATATAGATTATATTTTATATTTTTGTACAAAATGCTTAGATATTGTATTGTAATGTATATTATGAACATGTAATTAATAGGAATGCGATGTAAATTAATTAATTAGCTTTTTCATATGTAATTAATTTATATATCATGTAAATTATAAAATTTTGTAATTATTTTGTAAATTAAGGAAATTTGAAAATTTTGCTTATGTAATTTGAGAATGTTTACATATGAATTGAGTATGAGTGGAAATGCGTGGATGAGATTTGAAATATGAAAAAATTATGAGAATGATTGATGAGATAGTTATGGTTAGCGTGGATAAGATTTTATTTTGAAAATATTGTTGAATTTCAAACCGGTAAATATTGAAATATGCCAAACGATAATAAATAGGAGAAACTCCGCTGGTTTCTTCGTCAAAAAATAATTGATGTTAAATTAAATGAATTGAAAATTATTAAAAAAATAAAGTAAGTTAAGTTAGGGTGCTCCGGCACCGATTGTAGCACGCCTTGCTCGGCTATACTGTAGTCGGGTGAGGGGTGTTACAGTGATTTTGCCCATAACAGCCATTAATTTCTCATCTGTCTTCTGCCTATCCTGTATCTGTTGTAACAGATTCGGCTTCACTTACAACTCAGCCAAAAAAACTCCATCATGAGTTAAGGACAGTTGGGCATTCAGAGATCTTAATGCTACCATAGATTTTCTGCTTAAAGCATCAGCGACTACATTTGCCTTCCCAGGGTGGTAGTCAATCACACAATCATAATCTTTCAGGAATTCAATCCATCACCTCTGTCTCAAATTAAGTTCCTTCTGGGTTGGCAGATACTTCAGACTCTTATGGTCTGTGTATATGTAGCATTTTTCTCCATACAAGTAATGCCTCCATATCTTCAATGCGAAGATAATTGCTGCTAACTCTAAATCATGAGTAGGGTAATTCTTTTCATGTGGCCTTAACTGCCTGGAAGCATATGTGACCACTTTCCCTTCTTGCATGAGTACACACCCTAACCCATTGTGTGAGGCATCACTGTAGGATACAAAGTCTTTTTCAGACATTGGCTGTGTTAACACTGGTGCCTCTGTCAATATAGCCTTCAGCTTCTCAAAAATGGCTTGACACTTGTCATTCCAGTCAAATTTCATATTCTTGTATAGTAATTTGGTCATTGGAGCAGCTATCAGGAAAAATCCCTTTACAAATCTTCTATAATATCCAGCTAACCCCAAGAAACTTCTGATCTCAGTTGTATTTCTGGGAGGCTTCCATTCCATTACTACTTCAATCTTCTTGGGATCCACTCTAATCCCTTCAGCTGATACTACATGTCCAAGGAATGCAATCTCATTCAACCAGAACTCACACTTGGACAATTTAGCATACAATTTCTTCTCTTTTAGAGTCTGCAGAACAATTCTGAAATGCCTACATCATTCCTTTCTGTCAAAAAATTAAAATACTGATAAGACTCCATATCTATGTCCAAATATCTTCATCCTCAAGGTGTTCTTTCTAATTTATAGCCATACTGAATTCTCAAAGCTTATAGCAATTTTTGTGGTAATGGTAGTCCACATTAGTGTAACCGAGTCACTGACTCTAGCTACCTTAGAAGTGTAGTCTTTCGATAGGCTAGTTCTGAAGTTTAAAATTTCTGACTAGAATTTTTCACATTTATTTCCCGTAATAGTACTCTATTAGGGCGTAACTGTATCAAATTATAGATTACTTACAAATATTCTTATTTTCTTCTACCACGAGGAAGCACGTAGCTCCACACAATAATCTCATGTCGGTACTATAATCTGCAGCTTACAATACAAACATCGAGAACATTACGTAGTTATTACATTATAACCTCATGAACTAGGTTTTCTACCTCTTTTTCTAATGCCCTCTGTGGCTCTAAGTCCAAATCTTAAACCTTGAATAATCAAAAGTAAACAGATCTGCATAGTGTCACCTCGACTCTTATGAATGCAATGCATGCATGCACACTAGTTCTTTCTACTTATCTATGACTAGGAACGCCTAAACCGTGCTCTGATACCACTAAATGTAACAGCCCTCACCCGTCTACAGTGTAGCCAAGCAAGGCATGTCACACAGAGTGTCGGAGCACCTGATTTTATCTGATTTCATTACAGTTCTTGATTTATTTATTCAAAAACTTTATTTAAGGTTTAAGCTATTTTTACTTTTATCAAAATCTAACTAATTTAGAAATTTCAAAAATTTTGATGATAATCCAATAAAGTGTCAGCTATAATTTGGACTAACAGTTCTTCTGAACCTACCAAAGACAATTCACAACATATTCAAATTCATAGCTCAATTTATTTCAATAATATCTCATCAGTTTCTCAAAATTTCTTAAACTCAATCTCATTCAGAATCATTATGATTAGACAATCAATTCAGACATAAGAATTCTTACATTTCATTAACTTATATAATTTTCCAATTAAGTACATAAATTTGTCAAGTACAGGATATACAAATGAAATTACAATATAATTAGAATGAACAAAATACATAACATGTATAATTATGAGCTCTATCTACATGCATTGCTGAGAAGGTAACAATCTTGAACTCTTCTGACACTTTTGCAGATCTGGACTCCAAATATCTCAGTCGACAGTTTACTGGTTTTACCTTCAGTACCTGCGCGAGGAAGCAATTCCATCGCGCTAAGCATTTCTGCTTAGTGGTGCAATAGTATAACAAGAAATATAATATACAAATAAAGAAAGAAATAACTCATAATTCAGATATCCAGGAATCAATTATTCTAACTATATTGTGTTTTAAGTCTCTAAGGTTCTGCAAATTGTATCTTTGTTATGTTTCTGCTGCTAATCTCTTTTACTCATTTCATTCAATGCTTAATTTAATTCTACTGAAATTTTTGTATACTTAACTTAACTGCCCGAATTGAATAATATTTTAATTGACTGCCCATGTAGCTTATACACTGACCAGATTGGATAAACGGATATACTAGCACTGGGTATGTAATACCTTGGGCCATCACACCATCGGTCATAAAGTATCTCCCGGTGCACAAACAGTGTGGCTAAAAAGCCATATAATCAATCAGGCATTAAGTCGAGTATAATAACATAATTTGTATAGCCATAGGCTATTAAAATCATAGTATGGCATAATAAGCCATAAAACACAGTATGACGTAAAGTCATTTGCAGAACAGCTGTCAAAATCCTATTGGCATGCCAATTTATCCAAACTAGTCAACTAGGCAAATTAGGGCATATTACAATGTTACATATTTAATTCTTTATTCATAGGGTTTATACATCTTTATGCCTTTCACCGGTCAATAAAATTATTGACCTTTTTATGCATCATGGATAGGTTGATTCTAGCATCAACATGTCACAATTTACAATTCAATATGTTGTCAATATAATGCAATTTACCCTTTTCACAAGTTGGCATTCATTGCCAAATCACTTCAAGCATCATTTTATGTAATTACTAATTTTCAATTTTAGTATGCTAGATTGGTCTAGCATAAAGTCCTATTTTTCTTGGTTTTTAGCTTCTGGTCAATGAAGCAAAATTGTAGCTCTATGTCTTATTGCACGCGGGGTAAAATTTCAGGCCATTATGAGTTGTATAGACCAAGATATGGTCAATTTACTAAAGCTGGACAGATTGCACCTTTGGTGCAAATTTTGGTCAATTTCTCAATTTTTGTGTGCTAGATTTGTCTAGCTTAAAGTCCTATTTCTCTTGGTACTATTCCCTTCAATTCATTTCATTAGTCAACATATAATGTTGACCCTTGATGCACTCTACGTGAGTCAATTCTAATGTTACCAATATGCCACATTCTATAGCCCTTTAGTATTGGTATATGTTACCAATTTCATTTCCAAGTGTATTGCATTTTATTACAATTTATCGGATTTCGGTGTACTATTTTAACCTAGCTAGATGACCCAGTTCCCCCGATTTTTGAGTTTTGGTCCAAACTACAAACTTGTAGGTCTATGTCTTATTGCACGCGGGGCAAAATTTCAGGTCATTCTGAGTTGTGTAGACCAAGATATGGTCAATTTACCAATGTTGGACAGATTGCACCTTTAGTGCAAAATTTGGTCAATTTTAGGTCACTTTTAGTTTGACAGTTTTTGTACCCGAACTTGTGCAAGCCATTTGACTTGGTTCTGGCCATTTTTGGGATTTGGTCTCTTCATAAGAATTGTAGATCTATGTCTATACTAACCATGGTAAAAATTTTAGGTAAATTGGACCTATTTTGAGTGAGTTATGGTCATCCCAAGGACTACTGTTCATATGGTCAAAAATCAGGGTTGCAAGGTTGCTATTCCGGATTTGGTCATTTTTAAGGTCAGTTTCTAGGCAGAATTTTGGCAACATTTCTACATGAAAGTTGGCCTATTTGGTGTCTAGTTTCACCTCCCATTGGCCTCATACCAATTGAGTTTACAGTTTGGCACTTATGACCTAATTTAGGTACTGCCATCAATACACAACCTGCACAAAACACATACACTTCCAATTTGATATTCCTTCTCGTCCTCATTACTTCAATATTCAATCAATGACACTTCCATATATATATGGTACACAATTCCAGCAACAATTTTGGGCAGAATATTCAAGTGCTCAATGCACACAATTCACCATTAAGTTCAATATTCACTTCCACCAAAATTCAACATATCTCAATGTCAATATTACACATACACTTCAACATAATCATGCTTCAATATCACTTACACATACTGCCCACAATTTAATGCTAGCATATTTCATTAATAAACTACATATTCACACACAAATTCATGATTTAATAGGCTACCAAACATGGCAGTTTGCCAAAGCATCAAGACCCATATTCAAACCCTTAATTCAAGCACTAAAATGCACATCATTGGATATTAACTTACTACCACTTCCATTTAAGTTAATCAACCTTAATTTCCATCCATTAGAGGTAAGAAAAAATCAACTACAATAAACTTTCATGGCTGTCCAAAATTGAATATATCAATAACTCATCGATTCCTTCAAATTTCTTCACCATCCAACTCATCTCAACCTTAATACCAACTTTAATGAAGCAAGGGATGAAAAACTAGCACTAACCTTTTTTTAGCTTCACCAAAACTTCATCAAATCCTCTTCTTTTTGCTCCCAACATACTGCCCAAGGTGTGTGTGCAAGCTTTGATGAAGAAACTATGGTGAAATGAGGGCTTGATCATGGTTGCATTGTGATGGAGGGAGTTTGGCCATGGTGGACTTCCATGGAGATAATTTCGGCTGGTTATTTCCCAAGCTTGAAGATGATGATTTCTGCCCAATTTCACTTTGATATATCCCATTTATTTAAGGTTAGTGGAGCACTAACTAATAAATTAATGTTTAATGATTTAAAAGTTTCCTAATTTGCACATTTAGCTCAATTCTTTCACTATTTACATATTGTATCCCATTTTAATTTTTCATGACATTTTCTAAGTGCAATATCATTTATTTTTAATGAAAATTGAGGTCAAAAGACAACTCTAGGTGTCAAATGACCAAAATACCCCACTTCGGGCTATATTCCCGATTTTTCGGTAACACCAATTTTTGTCTGTTTCTTGATTTTTCGTTTTTCTTTGTACTAATTTATTAATTTTTCTTTGATATTGCTAGTGTCAATTACATTTCAATAAACCTTTATTTATGCCTCAAAATTAATTTCCGAGGGTTCCCCGCAATCCTGGGGTTGGCAACAACCTTCTCAGTGCGATTACCCATCGCTGCGGTGCCGGCTCATTTAACTTATCTTCATTTTCTCTCTTTCATTTTTCTTTGATTTTTCTTGTATTTTCTTTTTATTTATTTCATCATTATATGTCTGCTTACTATCACTGAAGTGTAGTTCCAAACATCCTAACTTGCCTGGATTGTTATTTGGCCACTGGAGGAATATAACGTACAGAATACGTACAGTGGGGATGTTACATCCTAGCTGTCCGGACAACACTGGTCACCGGAACAGTAGAACACACTACTGAACATAGGGGTGTTACAATTCTCCCCCCCCCCTTAAAATAAATTTCGTCTTGAAATCTTACCTGGCATCAATTTCTGAATAGCTGTTGGTGTTGTCTCCTCATATCCTCTTCACATTCCCAAGTAGCTTCCTGGCCTGAATGATGGTTCCACAATACTTTAACCAGGTGTATCTATTTATTCCTCAGCTGCTTCACCTCATATGCCAGAATTTCTATGGGTTTTTCATCATATGAGAGGTCTGGATTTACCTCAATCTCTTCAACTGATAGTACATGAGATGGGTCAGATCTGTACCTCCTTAACATGGACACATGGAAGACACTGTGTATCCTTTCTAGCTCTGGAGGTAATGCCAACTGGTATGCCAAAGGACCCACTCTTCCAGAATCTCATATGGTCCGATGAAACGAGGACTTAGGTTCCCCTTTCTGCCAAATCTCATAATCCTCTTCCAAGGAGAAACTTTAAAGAATACCTTATCACCCACTGCATATTTAATATCTCTTCTCTTCAGCTCAACATAGGACTTCTGACGGTCTGATGCAGCCTTGAGTTGATCTCTGATCAATCTGATCTTTTCCTCTGTCTGCTGAACAATTTCTGGCCCAATCATTTTTCTTTCACCTACTTCATCCCAACATATGGGAGTTCTGCACTTTCTGCCATACAAAGCTTCATATGGAGGCATCCCAATGCTTGATTGGTAACTGTTGTTATAAACAAACTCAATCAAAGGAAAGTGTGTATCCCAACTACCTTCAAACTCAATCACACAAGCCTGTAGCATATCCTCCAATATCTAAATTACCCTTTCAGACTAGCCATCTTTTTGTGGGTGGAATGCTGTGCTAAAGTTCAATCTAGTTCCTAGGGCTCTCTGAATACTACCCCAGAATCTAGAAGTGAACCTAGGATCTCTATCAGATACAATTGATACTGGCACTCCATGCAGTCTTACAATCTCATTTATGTACAATCTAGCGAATCTCTCCAGGCTATAGTCCATCCGGACTGGAAAAAAGTGAGTAGACTTGGTTAGTTTATCAACTATAACCCATACTGCATCATGACTATTCTGTGTCCTCGGAAGTCCCATTATAAAATCCATAGTTATCAGTTCCCATTTCCACTCTGGTACTGGCAATGGATGTAACAAACCAGCTGGAACTTGATGTTCTGCCTTTACTTGCTGACAAGTTAGGCATTTGGAAACAAATTTAGCTATATCCCTCTTCATACCTATCCACCAGTAATGCTCTTTCAGCCCTCTGTACATTTTAGTTCCACCAGGATGCATAGAAAAAGGAGACTCATGTGTTTCCTTCATAATGATCTGTCTCAATTCTACATCATTAGGAACGCTCATTCAGCCCTGATGTAGTAGTAAACCATCATCTCTCATAGAAAATTCATGTTTCTTACCCTGCTGGACTTCTTTCGGTAACCGATATTTTTCATCATTACGGCGACCATTACGATCGATCAATCAACACTAGCTGTACATGCCATGCAACTACTGTCTGTCCCTCATCATCAATCTCCAAACCGGAATGTTGTGCTTTTAACTCATGTACCATGGACAAAGGAGAAACTCTGAGACTTGCCATAGTCTTACGACTTAAGGCGTCAGTCACCACATTTGCTTTTCCTGGCTGATAGTCTATTAAGCAGTCATAGTCTTTAATTAGTTCTAACCATCTCCTCTACCTCAAGTTCAATTCCTTCTGGGTGCCCAAGTACTTCAAGCTCTTGTGATATGTGTAGGTGTAGCATTTCTCCCCATACAAATAGTGTTTCCAGATCTTCAGAGTAAAAACAATAGCTGCAAGCTCCAAATCATGTGTCGGATAGTTCTTCTCATGCGGTTTTAGCTGGCATAATGCATAAGCAATGACATTTTGATCTTGCATCAGTACACAGCCTAACCCATTGTGAGAAGCATCACTATAAACTGTATACTCTTTAGCCAGTGTAGGTAAAGTAAGGACTGGAGCTTCAGTCAAACACCTCTTCAACTCATCAAAACTCTGCTGACATTTATCTGTCCACTGAAATTTTTTATCTTTCCAAAGCAGCTTGGTCAATGGAGAGGCTAACATAGAAAACCCTTTCACAAACCAGCGGTAATATCCAGCTAAACCCAGAAAACTGTGAATTTCTATGATATTCCTGGGCGGCTTCTAATTAAGGATAGCTTCTACCTTACTAGAATCTACCTTGATCCCTTCAGCTGACACAACATGTCCCAAGAAAGAGATTTCTTTCAGCCAAAATTCACATTTCGATAATTTGGCATATAGCTGTTTCTTCCTTAAAGTCTGCAGTACAATCCGCATATGTCTGTTATGCTCCTCTGTATTCCTCGAATATATCAAAATATCATCAATAAACACCACCACAAACTGGTCGAGATATGGTCTGAAGATAATGTTCTTCAGATCCATAAAAGTAGCTGGAGCATTAGTTAACCCGAATGGCATTAATAGAAAGTCATAATGGCCATATCGAGTTCTGAAAGCAATTTTTTGAATACTCTGCTCTTGCACTTTCAACTGATAATAACCAGATCGCAAATCAATTTTGGAGAATACAGCTGCACCCTTCAACTGATCAAACAGATCATCAATGCGAGGCAATGGATATCTAGTCTTTATTGTCACCTTATTCAACTGTCGGTAGTCAATACATAAGCAAAGAGTGCCATCTTTCTTCTTAATGAACAATACTAGCGCTCCCCAAGGTGACACACTAGGGCAGATGAAGCCCTTTTTAAGTAGTTCTTGCAACTGTACCTTCAACTCCTTCAACTCTGCTGGTGCCATTTTGTATGGTGTTATGGAGATTGGATCCACACCAGGCATAACATTAATTTCAAACTGCACCTCTCTTTCTGGAGGTAATCCTGGCAATTCATCAGGAAATACATCTGGAAAATCATATACTGTAGGGATGTCCTTCAATGCTGGACTCCCCGTTTGGGTGTCTACCACATGTGCCAAGTATGCTTCACACCCCTTTCTGATCATTTTTCTGGCTAGTGCAGCCGAAATGATGTTTGATGGCAATAGCTGCCTCTCCCCATGTATTACCACATCACTGTACTGAGGGAGACCAAAAGTGACTATCTTCAATCTATAGTCAATCATGGTGTGATGCCTGGCTAACCAATCCATGCCCAAGATGATATCATAATCTCTGAAGGGCATTTGAATGAGATCAGACAGAAAGTGTGTCCTTGGATCACCAAAGGACAATCTTTATACATTCTATTGACCCTGACCTCCTGTCTTAGCGGACTTCTTACTAGCACCTCAAAGTCCATTTTCACACACGGAACAGTAATGCAATCAATGATACTAGTACTCACATAGGAATAGGTAGAACTCGGATCAAATAACACAAACACATCTTGATTAAAAGTTGAGAAGGTACCAGCCACAATATCAGATGTCTTAGCCTCTTCTCTCTATCTCATTGCATAGACTCTGACTGAGGCACTTCTTTGCTCTGACTGATTCACTATGCCTTAGCTACCTGCTGGACTACCTGTACCCCTGCCTCTACATGGTTGTGAACCTCTGATGACAGGATTCTGAACTGACCCTTTAGTAGTAGTAGGAGGTGGTCTAACTCTACGAGTACTGGTGTAGTCTTTGGCAAAGTGACCTGTGCCTCCACAGTTATAACAGGCTCCTATAGCTTTATAGCACACCCCACCTTGATTTCTACCATAAGTTTCACATTAGCGGGGAGTGTAGGAACTTCTGGTACTCTGCTGACCAGATAGAGGAGGTTTTTGTCCTGAAAACCTTCCCCTACCAGACTTCTTACCACCCCCGCTGTGTCCCCCATGGTTCTTCCTCTTTCTAGTAGGACCACTGGAACTCTGATCTACTGACTTTCTCTCTTTCTCTTTCTCTGTCTTCTCTGATTTCTTTTTCTCTGTGGCAGCTTCTGACTCAATTCTCTCTAATTCCAGTGCTTGAGAAATAAGCTCAGAGAAGTTGTTATGTTTGAATCCGACCACTTGTAATCTGATACTAGGCTTCAAGCCAGTTTCAAACCTCTTACATCTCTCCCTACTAGTAGAAAGTAGACTTACTGCATAATGGCTCAGACGGGAAAATTCCCTTTCATATTCAGCCACCGATTTACTCCCCTGTTTCAGACTTAGAAACTCTTACAGCTTCTGGTCCACATAAGCATCAGGGACATATTATTGTCTGAACTCCCGTAGAAAATCATTTCATGTTAGCACTGAAGGTTCTACCAAACCATGGGGAATGGTTTTCCACCAGTTATATGCATCCCCCTGTAGCAGAAACACTGAATATTCAAATCTGAGCTCCTTTGTACAATGTAGCTTCTTGAACACCCTATCCATCCTCTTTAACCATTGTTCTGCCTCTAGAGGATCTACTGTCCCCTTGAACTCAGTAGCCCCATATTTCATCAATTTGTCATACTGCCTAGCAGAAAACTGTGGTTGTACCACTGGTGTCTATAGTGGGACTTGAGTAGGCATGTTACGAACCATCTGTTGGAACATTGCAGCCATCTGCTGAGCGAATTGAGCAGGAAACTGCGATACTGAGGTGGCTGGTGCAGCTGATCCACAGATATTGTGTAGGGCTGGGGTATCCCCTTATACCTCAGCCTCTATAGATTGATCGACTGAACAATCCCCTTCTTCCATAGTCGATTTGAGGATCTTAGACCTCCTGAACAAATAACACAAGGAAATTTCCTCCTATTAGTCCATTTTTATAATGTAATGTATTATATGTATTAAACAATGACATTGAGCAGTTGTACTATGAAGAAAGAATATTCAAATTACAGGTGAAAACAGAATTTAAAAACTAGCTCTGATACCACTTAAACATGTCACACCCTACCTCTCCGTAAGGCATAACATGATCCCGTAGTATACCTAATGAATTACCAACTTCGTCTACTGATAACCCATTAAATACACTACAAGGGATTTTAAACATTTTCTTACTTCTTTTTTACAGTGGTGGATACTATTTACTGATAACCCAAATTTTTTTTTTTAACTGAAGTGAAACCAGATAATAAATTTGAAGTATTAATAATTTCTGTAAAAATTTTGGTAGAGTGTCATCTATCTTTTGAATAAAACAGTTCTTCAAAAACCTGTAAAAGCCACTTCCAATATTTTGTTCAACCCCCAAACTCCAATATCCAATCAACACAATAAGTTTCTCAACATTTGTCAACTCAAATCCATAATACTTTTCAGTATTTTCAAAAGCTGAGATAAAAGAAGTATACCATAATATTTATAAGCCAAAATAATTTACAAATTTAGTTTACAACTTCAATGTACAATTTTAATTTACAACTGCTCAAAACCAAGAACAATATATACATACAATGAACATACATTACAATATAAAATACAAAATATGGTATACTCAATATACCCGATGAACTCTCAATGTAGCACTTGCAGTTCAGTCTGCTGCCTTGTCAGTCTGTCTACCTACGACAGCAATGAAAAGCTATCACTGAGCCAATGTCTCAGTGGTGCACAACATTAACAAAATGCAACTTTAAATCATAAATCATATGTCGTATAAATAGTGGATACTTAAAACCATAGTTAAATTGAAAGACAGTGAATGTCATAAAGAATTTAAACTCCTTTTCATAATATCACAATAAATATCAATAAATCACACACACAGCTTAATCATGTTCCAAAGTTCAATTCGTCCCAAAAGCCGATGACTAGTGAGAAATAACATAGCTAGCTAGCAATGCTATGAGTACTCATTCTATTCGTCCTCAATAGGCACACACCTCAACACTTCAGCCAGAGAGGGAATTCAAAGTCAATTCATCTCACTAGACAAGCTAGCGAGGAATTCAATCAATATACATGATAGCTGTGGTTTCAAACCATTTGCAATTTTTTTTAAGCAATAAGTATCCATCAAATTTCCATTCAAACAATTTTCCATAATTTAAAATAATAACATACAAATAGTCATAATTTATTTCAATTGAAAATTCAAAAGAGATAATTGTTGTGCACAAACCTCTGAAGTGTAGCCTCTTAGTCTTGACTAAGTGTTTCCTTCCCTTTTCCTGAGTCTTTGCTAACTAAAACACACAATTTGAAGTGTTTCAGTACTCATTTAAACTATCTCTAATAATAAGGTTCAATAATTAATTTATTGAATTCTATTATTTTCCTTAGTCAACCTAAAATGTTGACCCTCGATGCACTCTAGGTAAATTAGGTTTAATGTTATCAATATTTCACATTTTATAGCCTTTTAGTGTTAGTACATGTTACCAAATTCACTTTCAAGTATATTGCATTTTATTGCAATTTTTCGGATTTCGGTATACTAATTTGACCAAGCTGGATGACTTAGTTTCCTCGGTTTTCGGGTTCTGGTCCAAACTACAAACTTGTAGGTCTATGTCTTATTGCACGCGGGGCAAAATTTTAGGTCATTCTGAGTTGTGTAGACCAAGTTATGGTCAATTTACTAATGCTGGACAGAATGCACTAAAATGGTAAGCTTAGGTCATTTTTAGGTCACTTTTGGTTCGGCCAGTTTTAGTACCTAAAATTATGCAAGCTATTTGGCTTGGTTTTGGCTATTTCTGGGCTTTATTGTCTTCATAAGAATTGTAGATATATGTCTAAGCTATTTTTGGTAAAAATTTTAGGTGAATTGGACCTGTTTTGAGTAAGTTATGGTCAAAACACTAACTACTGCTCAAATGGTCAATTTTCAGACTTTTAAGTCACTAATCCGGATTTGGTCATTTTTCCAGTCACCTTCCAGGCAGAATTTAGGTAAGCTTCCTTCATGAAAGTTGGCACATTTTGTGCTTAGTTTCACCTCCAATTGGTATGACTGATACCAATTGAAGTCACACACTTAAGGTTCTAAGCTAAAACATACACTGCCCTCCTACACACTCCTCATCACTTACCAATTACATATTCAACACTTACCAAATTACTTCCTTCATGCCAATTCTGGTTTGTACCTTACCATTAACACATTTAATAACACATTTTGGTCATTTTGGACAGCTTGTAACCATTCTCAATGTGTACACTATAACAGAGAATTTTTCAAAGTCCATTTACACCATTTAACCACATGAACATATCCCATTTACATACCCAATTCTAAATCATTATATACATATACATGCTGCCATCAATAACAACATAATTCAATAACCCAAACCATGAAACAACACATTTTAAACTACACTTTAAAGTTGCCGATTTGCACATCTCCTTCAAATAGCTTCCAAGCTTCCAAAACCAAGTGCACTATCACACATACACTTAGTATACATTATCCAAATTATTTTTATATACATAAACACTTATACCAACATCTTAAACTACCCTTTACAAATGAAAACAAGCAACATATGGTGAGTTCACATGGCTGCCAAAATGGCTCAACTCTAATAATTTATCAAACATCAAAATCTCTTCCACGAAATAACTACCCATAACCTTAGTTACACTTTTAATGAAACAAGAATTGAAAACACGCACTTACCAATTTTGAAGCTTGATCAAAACCTCACTAAACTTCTTAAAATTGCTATCAAACTCTTCCTTGCAAGGTGAGGAGCAAAGTTAATGAAGGAACCTAGTGGAAAAAGAGACTAGAACATGCTTGCATGGAGCTCTCACCATGGACGGCTATGGAGTTTTCTCTCAATGTTGATTTCGGCTGGATGTCCCAAGGTTGAAGATGATAGAATCTTCTACCCATATGCTGATTAAAGGTCCACTTTGAAGGTGTTAGTGGAGCACTAAAATCAATTATAAGGTTTGTTTATTCCAAAGTTTCCAATTTCTCACATTTTCCTCCTATCTTTTGCTATTTAGATTATGTACCACCATTTTAATTTTCATGGTATTTTCAAAGTTCAATATCATTTATTTTTAATGGAAATTTAGGTCAAAAGGCAACTCAGGGTGTCAATTGACCACAATGCCCCTATTCGGGTTGCATTCCCGATTTTTCAGTAACACCGTTTTTTTTTTGTCGTTTTCTCGATTTCTCGTTTTTCTTTGTACTAATTAATTAATTTTTCTTTGATATTTTTAATGATATTTATACTTCAATAGATATTTATTTAAGTTTTAAAAATATTTTCCAGGGTTACCCGCGGTCCAGGGCTAGTCAACGGTCCACGCCGCAACTTCCTGGTGTGGTCACCCATCGCTATGGTTCTCGGCTCGTTTAACTTGGTTACATTTCTTTGCTATTATTTTTCCTTTGTTTTTCTTGTATTTTCTTTTCTTGTATTTCATTATTTTACGTCTCCTCACCCATATCTAAGTGTAGTTCTAGGTATCCTAGCTATCCGGACAACATTGGTCACCAGAACAGTAGAACGCACTACCGAACATAGGGGTGTTACACTTGAAGAGGCTACAGCTCTGGTGATCACTTTTTTCAAAGAAACCATAAGGATGCCATTCACTTGTTGAGTGACATGGTAGATTTTGATCACCATTGGTATTGGGATCCTTCGCTGCAGGGTTGGAGTCGCTAATATCCCCTACACATCTATTAGCCTAACATTTCACACTAACCATTCGAGCTGCAATTAGATAAGAGAGTGGGACTTGAAGAGGCTACAGCTCCATTGGAAAATTTTGACAAACTAATGGTGACTAATGAGCTATCACTTTATGGGGAGGAATTGAACAAACAAGGTTGGGAAAATGAAGAAGCTTCATGGGAATTTGAACCTATAAAAGAAGTTGGGCCTCAAGAACAAAATTCCTTTGAAGACGACTTACCAGTAGAGTTTCCACAAGAACATGAATTACTTGAAAAAGAAGTGAAACCTAGAGCTGAAGGAAATAACTCCTTTATAGTTAGGGGACTAGTGGAAAGGTGCTTGCATGAAGATAAATCGGAGATGAAGGTGGTGGATAAAGAAACTAATGAGACTATCAATTTAAGTTCATTAATGGTGCTTACACATACACCACTAGAAGACCCTTTTTTATCATAGGCACCTCTTGCATCATCATATGTCCTCCATGATCTAAAGCAATCTTCTTTCCAAGCATATCATTTTAAGCCATGTGTTGTTCATGCTATATGCAATCTTGTTTCAAATCTTGCCAATCTTGAAGGTTTCATAAATCAAGACCTATATGTGGTGTTATATGACAACTGCTATAGGTGGAAGCTGCTTTTTGATTAGCACTTCTGAAAGGTGTCAAGCTAAAGACCTTAAATTAGCGCTTTTTGGGAGGCAATCCAATTTTTACTTTTAATAGTTGCATTTGTTTATTTCTTTTATTTTATCACCCTCCCAAACTTATTTCAATGTTTGTTCTCTTTATAGGTTCAAGAGGCACTTGAAGGAGCAATGGAGAACAATCATACAAATCTTCAAGGCAAGGCACACTTCAAAAAAGGAAGTATTGTTTATCCATTAGGTTTTCCTTGTTATTACATTTATAATGTTGCTCTTGACCTAATTGTGCTATCTTAATGACATTAAGGATAATGTCAAATTTGAGTTTGGGGATACCATATAATTTGAATATTCGTTTTGCATTTTAGGTAGATTCTTTTTTTTTTACATTTATTGCATTTTTGCATTTTAGTTATAAAATCAATAAAATTTTTACTTTTTTTTACTCTTTTGATATGATGAGAATTGTTTTAATGGATGATTGAAGTGACTTTGAGAAGTTTGATATATTGTCTACTTAGAAAAGTATAAGGCAAAGAATATTCATAATGGAATTGATATTTGGCTTTGTATAGATTATTTTTCCTAGGTATGTGTGCATCACTCCATTACAATAAAATTGTGAGTTGTTAGAGCATGTATATGTGCATGGATGTGATTTTCTAATTATCTCACCAATCCTAGAACAGGTCTTTTAAACTTATTAAGGCGAAATCCTAGCATACACTTGATTAAATTATGATTTAGGTATTCTTTGAATTTAGCCTCATTAAGCCTTAGCCATCCTTGGTTAAAATATATCCATTGTACCCAACTTGAGTCTATGTTTTTACCTACACGATTTTCTTTGTTTACCCACATTATTTACCTAGCCCTTAGCCTAAATACTTAACTTACCCTTATGAGAGAGGTTATCTGTTAAAAGTAAAAGGTACACTAGATAAATAAATAAAAAAAAGCGAAAGAGAAAACATGGAGAAAGGAATAAAATAGAGGTACTAGTATATGGAAACAAATCATAAAAGAATTAATCCACTCAAGTGTTCAAAGAATGAGTTTAGGGTGGAAACCAAAGAGGGACAAGTGCATCAAATTCAAAAATTATAAATGAAGTCCCTATTCAATTATCAAAAAGTATGTTAGCACTAGAATCAATTTGTAAATTTCTTCTCGACATAAAAAAAAAAAAAAAAAGATTCTAATGTGTCTTAATCTTTAATAGATTAATTACTCTCATACTTTGATTATCTTATATCCTTTTTCTTTGATTGCCACATTATCCTTTAACCCCATTACAACCTTATGAATAGACCTTTTGATTTTTTGATAGTGTATGCTATATTAGTGGAGATAGGGTTAGGAAATCTACCTATGAGACTTGGGATATTAAATTTAATATATTCATATAGAGGCATTAGAGATTACTAAGTGTACATGTACTAATTTGGGTAAAGCAATTTCCTGTAACTGGTGTGTGTACATATGTTTTAGGTTGGTAATTTTTTCTTCGCCAGATATTGATACATATAATGGATGTTTGAATTCTTAGCATTTTGAAGAGTTATTAACTTGTTGATCTTTTTAAGGTTGTCTTTGAAAGTCCAGATTTTTAATTCTTGTTACACCTAAAAGGAAAATACCTCTCATTTACATTTAAGTTTCACTTTGCTTGAGGACACGCAAAGGTTGAAGTTTGGGGGTATTTAATGAAGTCAAATTATATAGATATTTAAGTTTAATATTCATTACATTTTGTTAGCATTTAGTCTCCTTTTATGTTTATTTTTATGTTTTTTTAGTAATATTTTAGAAAACTTGTTAATCCAACCCAATTCTTTAATTTTTATATATTTGAGCCAAGGATGAGTTGGGAAGAGATCCGGAGGTCAAAAAGTGAAGAATGAAAGGCCAGAAGAATTACACGAGTCATGTAACTAGCCTTTTGTAGCTTCCTGAACCTTGTGCAATCTTTTGGACAAAAGAAAAATAAAAAATTCAAGCTACAGAAAATTACACAGGGTCACCTCGTGTAACATTACGCGGCCTATGTACTATCCCCAGACAACAAATTTAACCTGACTTTTCTTCCTTCTAACTTGACTCTGATCGACTTCTAAGGCTTTTATGACTCTGAAACAAGGGTTTTTACACTAAATATAAATATAATAAGTAAGAATTGAGGGAGGAGAGCTAATTTATATTCAAGAGTGCACATTAACTTCAAAAAAGGCAAAGGAGAAATAAAATCTGCAAGATTGCTATAAGGGATTTTCAGCTAGAGTTTCAAAAGTCCAAGGCTGCAATTCTCCATCTGGGTTCTGTAACACCCCTCACCCGTCTATAGTATAGCCGAGCAAAGTGTGCTATATTCGGTGCCGGAGTAGCCTATCTTATCCTATCTTACACTAAATTTGTAACACCCCTATGTTTGGTAGTGCGTTCTACTGTTCCGATGACCAGTGTCGGTCCGGATAGCTAGGATGCCTAGAACTACATTTAATTGTTAGTGAGGAGACATAAAATAATGAAATACAAGAAAAGAAAATACAAGAAAAACAAAGGAAAAATAATAGCAATGAAATGAAACTAAGTTAAACGAGCCAAGACTGCAAAGAATGGGTGACCGCTGACAGGAAGTTACTTACGCAGCAATAGCCGACCCAGGATCAGAGAGAACCCTCGGAATTTAGTTTTGAGACATAATTAAAGACTTATTGAAGTATAAATGTTATTAAAAATATCAAAGAAAAATTAATGAATTAGTACAAAGAAAAACGAGAAATTGAGAAAACGACAGAACTCGGTGTTACCAAAAAATTGGGAATACAACCCGAATAGGGGCATTGTGGTCAATTGACACCTCGAGTTGCCTTTTGACCTAAATTTTCATTAAAAATAAATGATATTAAACTTTGAAAATGTCATAAGAAAATTAAATTGTGGTACATAATGTAAATAGTGGAAGAATGGTGACAAAATTGCAAAATTGGAAACTTTGGATTATTAAATCTTAAAACTAAGTTAGTGCTCCACTAAGGGGAATTAAGTGTGACACCCCTTGCCCATCTACAATGTAGACAAGCAAGTTATGCCACTCAGTGTGCCGGAGCACCAATTCATGTTTCTATTACAATTTATCCCTTTTAATTCATTTATTTTCAATTTTTGATAAATCTAGATTATTCCGTAAATTTTATAGAAAATCCGGCAGAGTGCCGACTGTAAATTGGAAGAACAGTTCTTCTGAACCTATTTAAAAACACTTCCAATATAGTTTGCAAATCCAAACTCCATTATGCACATTTCAAGTCAATCTAAAAATCTCAAATCACAACACTATTTTCAGAAATTTTTCTCTTCACTTCATTACTAGAAGCTCAATCATAAATATTTCTCAACATTTCATTATCAACATACATTATACAGAAAAATTTAATAACATGAAATTTCATATATTTACATCATTACATAATTACAAGAGTTTATAGTTACAACCCAAAACTAATACAAAATGCAAAATACAAAATGCTACCCAAAATCCTAATGTCCTACCATATGTAGTGCAGATGTGAGGTGACTTTGGACTCCAGATGCAGCTCTAAAGGCTCACTCTGTCTGATTTCTGCTGGGCTCTCCAGCTAGGTATTTAGTACCTGCGCGTGGCAAAAGCGACGCGCTAAGCAATTCTGCTTAGTGGTGACAATATAAAATAAAATAAAATAAAGTATGCAGAATGTATGTTTACATTTTTTAGTAGACTTAATTTCTGATATTATTTGCAGTGTTATTCAAATAAAATTTGGTAAGGTTTAGTATCATTGCCCGAGTAACCTATATTAGTCGACTGGACTGGATAAACGGGTAAACTGGCACTGGATACTAAGTACCTCAGACCATCACACCATCGGTCACATTATGTCCCCCGGTGTGCAACAGATCAGCTAATAAGCTGTAATAATTATCAAGGTTAAAATCCAAGTATATCAACTCAAATAACATAGCCAAAGGCTATTATGTCACAGAATGGCATGGGAAGCCATGAAACATAGAATGGCATAAAGCCATATGCAATACTGCTAACAGAACCTTATTGGCATGTCAAGCTGTCCAAACCAATCTTGTTAGGTATACTAGGGCATATTACACTTTTAAATTTTACAATTTTTGAATTTCAAGTTTGAATGTTACTATTCATTTCATTAGTCAACTAAAATGTTGACTTTTGCATAGACAATAGGTACATTGGTTTTAATACTCCCAAGACACCACATTTTGCATTCAAAATTTGTTGGTATTGGTTGCCAATACCATTTCTAAGCTTAATGTTAATTGGGCAGAATTTTCAGTTTTCATAATTGGTCATTTTTGCAGTGGGAATTTGGCAAAATGATCAACTTGAAAGTTGTTCCCTATTTTGTCTAGTTGCATTTCCTTCTTTGAATCACTCCATTTGGAGTTTTGTAGCTCAAGTTATGGCCCAAAAACCACAACTGGCCAGACTGAAATTTTTTCCAGAATTTCTAGACTGACCAAATCTATAGTACTTAGAATAGTGATTGCAACTCACTTTTTAAATATGTTTTGGTCATAATTTGGGTTAGATTTCTTCATAAAAGTTGTAGATCTATATCTCAGCTTGTTGCTGGTAAAATTTCAGGTCAATTGGACCTTTCTACACTGAGTTATGGCCAAATGACCAAACACTATTCATTTAGTCATTTTGCCCAAGCAGAATGCAGGTCACCGGGATTAGGGCAATCTTTTGGTCCACTTGGTTTGGTTTTTTGGGAATGGTTTCTTCACCAAAGTTGTGCCATTATGTGTCTAGTTTCATGTCCAATTGGCCTTGCACCAATTGAACCTCTACAATTCAAGTTATTACTGCCCAAACCTGCTAGACTCATGTCCAATCCTGCAGGTCACCAAGGGCAGCCACACCAAACTCCAATCCCACTACACAATTCACTTCATTTTTGGTTTAAACAAAACCAAATGGTCACTAATTGACCATTAAAACCTACTTCCATCATCACATGGTCAAAGTCTCATTTTCCATTCCAAAACCCTAACTAACACATTATAATTCATGCATTATCATTGCATGTCATCAATCCATTCAATTCATGTATATTGAGGGCAGCCTAACTATCATTTTAACTCCATAAAACTCATCATAATCATACCCTAACCAAGGCTGCCAAAATTTATGGGATGGCATACACATAGTATTTAACAAATTTTCCTTGTAATTTACACTCATTCAAAGTCCTTAACATGAATTTAAAGTGAAATTCATGGTTAGGTCACTAACCTCAATGGAGTGAAGTTTCCCACTCGCTAGGTTTTCTTTCTTTCCTTTTCTTTTTGCTCCCAAAATAATCTCCAAGGTGTAAGAACACTTTTTTATGTTGCTAGGTTAGGGTTTTTTTGGGTAGAAGTTAGTAAAATCAAGCTTTGAAAAGCTTGCAAATGGGTACCTATGGTGGAGGTTCGCGGAAAAGAAGAAAGAAGAAGATGAAGTTCTGATTTTTTTACAATTTTCAGCCCATTTTGTCTCTTTTAAATAAAGTTATGCCATGTGTCAACATTGGGTTGGTTGAGAGAACTTTAATGACATCATTATGATATCATAAGTCCATTTTCTTTCATTTTCTCTCCATTTCTTATCTAATTAATTTCAATTAAATTTTTAACAACATTTAATAATATTTTATGTTATATAAATTATTTATTTAACTGGAAAAGTTGGCCAAAAATTATCTCTGAAGACGAAATGACCAAAATGCCCTCCGTTTAGCTTAATGGGCCAAAATTATCTGTACCGATTGAAAAATTTTTCTAAGAATTTTCTTGGCATTCTAATGCCATAAGAACCTCAATAACCCTTCTCTGGAGTCATAATAATTATTTTATAATTTTTTCCCCGAGTCTAGGGCTCCTAGTTGCGAGAACCGCAACTTCTCACTAGGTTACCCATCGCTAGGGCACCAGCTTATATAACTTGGTTGTATTTTATTTCTAAAATTTTTCCTAAATTTTTCTTATTAATATTTGAGTTAATTATGGTTCCTCACTTTAGTTTAAATATTTTTCCGAATGTTCTAGCTGTCCGGACTGACACGGGTCACTGGAATAGTAGACTGTACGGACTAGCTAAAGTGAGGATGTTATATTAAGGGACATTAAAATACAACATTTTGGGACAGAAAATCTGTCATCTTCAACCTCACAAGCAAACCAGCCGAATTCATCCTCCCAAAAGAAAATCCTCCATAGCCAAACCTCATTCTACCTCCATGCACTCCACATTTAGCCCTCTTTTACACTAAGTTTCTTCATTAAACCTTGCATACTCAGCTTGGGGAAGACATTGGTAGCAAAAAGAAGAAGTTTGGGTGAGGTTTTAGTAAGCTCCAATAAGAGGTAAGTGCTTATTTTCTTCCCTTTCTTAATTAAAACTTGTGTTGAGGTTATGGGTAGTATTTTGGGTGAAGAAATTTGAAGAAATGGTTGAGTTATGGACTGTCCATTTTTGGCAGCCATGGAAGGGTAAGGTAAGTGGTTTGTTCTTATATGAATTTGATGGGTAATGAAGTTAATTAAGTGCTTATAATATGTATTGAAGTTGAATTCCATGTATAAAGTTTGAATGGTAAGCTTGAAAAGTGAAAATGGAAGTTTGATATGTATGTGTAATTTTTGGGCGACCTCAAAATGGAAATTGGTAATGTTCAAATTCATGAAATGTTGTTGAGGTATTGTACAAAGAAATGGCAGCACATGTGTGTGGAATAGTAGTAATAAGGTATGTGGATTGTTGATGGAAGTTTACGTGATAATTAAAAGTATTTATGTGTATATATTGTTGGGATTGAACTTTGGGGATTGAACTTTGAAGTGGTTATATTCTATCCAATTTGACCTATAATGTAGAGAATTGAATGGTTTTGGTTAGTGCTAAATGCAGAATGGTATGGGAAGTGAAAATGTAATTGGTAAACATGTGTTTGGTGTGGTGTTTGAAAAGCATTTAGAGGGTAGTGTGCAAATGGACCTATAACCTTAAGTGTGTGACTCCAATTGGTATGAAACCAATTGGAGGTAAAACTAGGAACAAAATGTGCCAACTTTCATGGAGGAAGCTTACCTAAATTCTGTGCAGAAAATAACCTTAAAAATGACCAAATCCGGATTAGTGACTTGAAAGCCTGAAAATTGACCATTTAGGTAGCAGTTAGTGTTTTGACCATAACTTACTCAAAACAGATCCAAATGACCTGAAATTTTTACCATGAATAGTTTAGACATAGATCTACAATTCTTATGAAGATACCAAAGCCCAGAAATGGCCATAACAAAGCCAAATAGCTTGCACAATTTCAGGTACCAAAACTGGCTGAACCAAAAGTGACCTAAAAATGACCTAAGCCTACCATTTTAGTGCATTCTATCCAGCATTGGTTAATTGACCATATCTTGGTCTACAAAACTCAGAATGACTTGAAATTTTGCCCCACGTGCAATAAGACATAGACCTACAAGTTTGTAGTTTGGACCGAAACCCGAAAACCGAAGGAACTAGATCGTCCGGCTAAGTCAAAATAGTACACCGAAATCCAGTAAATTGCAATAAAATGCAATACACTTGAAAACAAATTTGGTAACATATACCAACACTAAAGGGCTATAAAATGTGACATATTGGTAACATTGGAATTGACTCACTTAGAGTGCATCAAGGGTCAACATTATAAGTTGACTAATAAAATAAATTGAAGGGAATAGTACCAAGAAAATTTAGATATTGGATTTTATGATTGGAAACAAATTCATTGAGTACTGAAATACTTTAAATTGTGTGTTTCAGTTGATAAGGATATTGAGAAGCATAAAGAACATTGAGTCAAGGCCTAGGAACGACTCAAATCAGGTTTGTGCACAACTAGTTTTTAACTGATTTTGTTCTAAATATTTCATATGATTAAATGATATATTTTTCTTATGTATTATGTTTAACGAGCATTGGATTTAATTCAATGATTATTGAAATTGTTATAGTATGTATGAATTTAGCTTTGTGAAATGGTATTTCCACAAGTATTAAGCATTGTTGTAAATTGAATAAATTATGTTTTGAAAAATTGTGATTGAACATATTTTGAATTGTGATGGGCAATTTGCATGGAAAAATGCAAATTTATGATTTGAATTGTGATGAGCATAAAAATTATTGGATATTGGAATTGACTTTGAATGGAATTGTATTGTGATTTATGCTTACTAAAAGGATTGTGATATTATTTTATATCTCACTATAGATACTTAACTAGGTTATTACCCGTCTCTCTCCTTTGTTAAGAAGACAATGGAGTTAGTTGTGTTTTGATTACCATAGTACGTGCACAAGCTTAGATTCTCCTCTTATTAGAGGTTAGATCTAAGTTTTTTTTTTTTTTTATGTTATGGCCCTTTCAGAAGTTTTATTATTTTGATGTGTACTTTGCACGATGATTCGACCTCCTCGACCATAGGGAGTTAGAATCCGATTCGACCTCCCCAACCATAGGGAGTTAGAATCACCCCGAAGATGGCCCTTTTGGATTAGTCTTGCATAGTTAGTGAGATAAAGAATTGTTTTTGAGATAAAGAATGGTTTTTGAATAGTAAAGAATTATGATTTCAATTATGATTTATGTATAATTGATTTTGTTAGCATTACCTTAAATGGTTAGATATGAATTGATAAATTGAATTTCGTGATTAAAGTCATTTTATACAAATGATTTATATTATTGGCAATGAATATTTTGAGTTTTGGAATTTGATGAGTATCCAGATTTCCAAATTATTTACTGTAATTTTTGTTAAGGTATATTGTACTATGTTTTAAATTATAGTTGTACACCACTGAGTTCAACACTCAGCGATAGCTTTGTATGCTATCACAGGTGAAAAGAGCATAGAGCAATTGAGTAAGCTTCTTTGAAGAGACATTCAGATCAGCTCCAGGTGTATCATAGGTATACCCATGTACACAGGTTTTGATGTATGTATGTAATAATATGTATGTAAATTATTTGAGCAGTTATATAAAAACTCTTATACAATATTTTGGTATTTAATTAAATGTAAATTATTGTAAATGAAAATTTAAGATTTCATTTATCTGAATAGTTTTGTAATATTAATGTTGAGTATTGTAATCAATGAAATGTTCTTTATGATGAGATTGGTTTGAAAATGAATTGATTTGATTATTGAGATTTGAATTGTGAGTTGAAAGAAGTTATCGGAGTTGTATTTGAGAAAACATATTGGGAGTGTTTTCCTTTTCAGGTTTGAAGAACTGTTTTCTTAAAACACAGCTGGCACTTTGCCGAAATTTTGAAAAAATTTTTATAACACCAGAATTTAATCGATGATTTAAATTTCACGAAAATTATTTTAAAATCCCTTGTAGTATATCTAATGGGTTATCGGTAGGCGAAGTACGGTAATTCATTAGGTGTACTACGGGATCATGTTACATCTTACGGGGGAGTAGGGTGTGACAAAATTCATTTATTTATATTATCTTTTGTGTAGTAAAGTTTTTTTTATATCACATTTTATTTTTTTTTGTGGAGACCCAGACAGAGTCTCCTCTGTTTTTATTAATGCATGGTGGGTGTCACTATTTACCTGTTAAAAACAAATTATATCCATTTCATTTTCATTAATCCATGTCATATCACCACAATACTTATAATTATTTCAAGTAAATAAAATACTTTATTGCATTCATATAAACTGAAGCACAATATTTACAATTTTATTGACAATCACAAAATGACTTACACTGTTTACTTACATACAATAACCAAAATATAAATTTTAACTATACATGAGCCCTACTAAAATAACAATCTGAGGTGACAACCACTCTATAGCAGATCTGATCAGAATCCTATCTAGCACTACTGCCACTGATGCTGCTGCTGTTGCCGCTCTCCTATACCTACGCGATAAAATAATCCATCACGCTAAGTATTTCTGCTTAGTGGTGCAATGATTGAAAAAAAATAACTAATAATTGAAATAATTATTCCATATAAAATTTTATTAAATTTTTAAAGTAATCACATATTTATGTAACTTTGGGAGCAAGCAATTTATCGGGATCTTTTTATTCATATATTATATATTCAATCTTATTATACCCATATTAGTACTCTCTTCATGTACTTATTTAAATTTAAACTGTATTACACATATCTGTGCCCAAGTAACGTATGACAGACTATAAAGACTAGATACACGGGAGTATACTAGTTAGATATCTGTATGTCTATCAAGTATACCACGGTCATGTCAGGCACTAGGTCAGCGGACAGGCATAAAGCCAGTAATGATAATAGGCACTGTGGCCAATGGGCAGACATAAAGCCAGTAGAACAACCATTTTCAGACATATATTGTCTATCAATGATCATTCATATGGGCAGTACTACAATCTGTTGTCCCTAATTGGTATACCAATCGATCCATGCTATATAAATAAGTTTAGGCATACTTTGGGCAAAATAGTATTTTTAAGTACTTGTAGTCTCCTTATTTCATATTATGTACTAATTGTATTTTATAGCATTTTCATGTCACTTGTAATGGGAAACATAAGTCTCACATGCATATTCATGTTATTTTTGTGTTTAGAAAATTATTTTAGTTCATTCCATATCATGTGCCAAGTTATTTTATGAACCTTAAATTCATCTAGCAAATTGATCAAGATGTAGTCACTGTTTGAGCACACTTCCTTCATGGAAGTTGTTTCTCTATGTGTTATCTTTGTTTTCCTTTTTGAATCATGTTATTTGGAGTTTTAGAACTCAAGTTATGGTCAAATAACTAAAACTAGTTCAGTATCTCTTTTTGGTTTCAGTACCAGGCAGATTCTTGAATTAACCTTTGTCTAATTATTTGAGCATGTTACAGTCATTTTCAAGCCTAACATTCTTCATAGGAGTTGTTACTCTATGTCTTAGGATTACTCAAATTTGGGCATTACAATTTTTCAAGTTTTATAAAATAAGTTATAGCCAATTCACTAGCCTGGACTCATGTACCCTGTGCCTCTAGGATTCCAGGTTTAGATCAGTGGCTTTGACTCTCATTTTAAGGTCCTTACACTCTTATTTTGAGGAAAGTTCCTAAACCAAAGTCGGAGCCCTATTTCTTAGGTTTCCATAATAGTTTAGTTCATCCCAAATGGAATTTTTTAGTGGAAGATATGATCTAAAACCTGTTCTAGTGTCAAGTGGTGGTTTAGTAAAATTTCAGGATTTAGCATGTTGATTTGTCCTAGCAAATTGACTAGATTCTATTTGGTTCTAGGCTTTGGTCAAAACACCAAAATTATAGTTCTATATCTTATAAAACTTTTGGCTTTGGTTTTACTGCATTTTCAGTTTTGTGGATCAAGTTATGGCATTTTTTCCAAAACTGGTCGGATAGGCCTAAGTCCAGAATTTCAGGGCAATTTTGCTTCTGGACAGATTTGTTGACTTAACTTGTGCTAGCAATTTGGTTAGGTTAGAGGCAGAATTAGGCTATGTGTTCTTCATGAAAAATGTGCTCCTATGTCTACCCTTTCCAATGGTTCAAGAATTAGGTTATTCAGACCTTTCTAGAGTAAGTTATGGCCATTTGAATATTTACTATTCATTTGGTCTTTTCCAGGTCCAGATTAGGGTTACTCAGATTCAAGCAATTTTTAGGTCATGTTAAGATCAGTTTTTGGGCATAGTCTCTTCATGAAAAATGTAGCAAACTGTCCTAGGTTTCATCTCCAATTGGCCTTACATCAATTAGAGCAACACAACTCTACTTATAGCCTAAAAACCATACTAGACTTAAGGTCTAGAAATCCTGCATGGAAAATTTACAATCCCAATATCAATTTCTCCCAACTCCCAAACTTCAATTGACATTCATGGCACTTCTAATGGTCAAAAATGGTCTCAAAAAATTCAATTAAGCATCAATTCACAAAACCCTAACTAAAATTCTTAAAACTTCAAAATTGATAAGGATTATTAGCACTAACCTTGTCTTCAAGCTCTCCTTAGCCTAAATCAACCTTCACTTCAATCAAAACTCCACTTTCCCTTATAAAACCACTTCTTGGCAGAATTCTTGCTTGAGATTTTGATGTGTTTTCTTCATTTCAAGGATGGATATGAAGGATTCTCTAAGTTTCTAACAAAATTTATGAAGGTAGGTATGTATTTGGGAGCTTGGATGATGGTGTATCAATGGTGGAAGGAAGGAATTTTGAGAGAAAGTAGTGAGAGAGCATATGGACGGGAACAAGGAAGAAGGTGGCAGAAAATTTGATCAATTATTGATATATATTAATTTAATATTCAATGGCATATTTGTAAATAAGTAGAAATGTCAATTTTGTAATTATTTTGAAGTTTATAATAATTACAATTTAACTTTTCAATAATTATATTTAATTTTCATTATCT
Organism: Hevea brasiliensis; assembly: GCF_030052815.1. Taxonomy (NCBI): domain Eukaryota; kingdom Viridiplantae; phylum Streptophyta; class Magnoliopsida; order Malpighiales; family Euphorbiaceae; genus Hevea; species Hevea brasiliensis. Next base: position 36,819,144 of record NC_079507.1, on the reverse strand, counting down.
CAATTAATTAAATTAATCTAGCTTTATTAAATTAATTTCTCTCATTTTTAGTCAATATTAGACCTTCAAATTTAATTGACCAAGTTTGGCTCTTACCGAGTTTATGTTTGTCTTTTCTATAATACCCGATAATGCCTTATTTTTCTTTGCTTTGCGCTTATTTTATTTCATTTCTTTTCCTTATTACTTCATAGAAATTCCTTTAATTAAGTCTTCATTAAGGGTCTCATAGGGTTCGACTTAAATTTAGAGCATTATCATTTCCCAGTGAGGTCACCCATCACCAAAATCCCGGCTCGTTTAACCTATTGGCATTTCGTTTCTTTTATTTTTCCTTAATTTTTCTTAGTCTTTATTCAATCAATTTATGACTCCTCACTCTAGTTTGAATGTAGTTCCAAACATCTTGGCTGTCCAAACAGACATTAGTCATCGAAACAGTAGAATGTACGGACTACCTAAAATGAGAGCGTTACAGGTTCTTTCATTTTATTTCTTCTCATATCTTTTCTTTATTTTATAAACTTGATTGTAAAACTCCCCATGTATGAGTAGTTTCTTTATTCTAGGGTTAGGGATGAGGTACTCTCAATTTAATTATGGATCTAGTTTGATTTTATTTAATATATTGGATATTTTGTTCTTTGATTCAATCTCTTGTGTTCTTAATGCATGCAATGTGTTGGCACCTACTTAGTATTGATTCAAAATATTAATTAAAGGACTAAAAGGTAAAGATTAATATTGAAAAATTAAGATTTTGAACTTAGGGTTCTTAATCTAGAGATAGGCTAGAATTTTATATGGATTTAACAATTAATCAAAAAATATAATGGGTTTTAATTAATTTAATCATCACGAAAGATAGGATTGAGTTAATTAAAATACAACTTGAGTACCTTGAGAGAGGACTTAAGATAATTTAGGATTAATTTCCTTTAAAGTAATAATTTCCCAGTTATTGAATGAATTAGATTGAATCTACAACTGATTAAAGTGTGAACCCCTAGCTCTAGAATATTTTTATTGATTAATATTCAAGTTTAGTTAATTATTTTAGATTTTATTTCTTTTAATTTAGATTTAATTACTATTTTTCTACAACTCGATTGTCTAGATAATTAAAATTACTATAATTTGGTACTCAACACGATTTTTGTGGGAACGATACTTTACTCATCACTTTATTATTTGTTAGCAATCAGTGCACTTGCGAGGTTGTAAACCAGCAAACACCCACCTAAGACTTGAAAAAGGCACTCAAGAGATCTTTACCAATATAAGATCTAAAAAAGTCACTCAAGAGATCTTCGCCTACAAAAGACCTGAAAAAGACACTTAGGAGATCTCTGCCTACTTAAGACCTAAAAAAGCACTCAAGAGATCTTTGCTAATATAAGACCTAAAAAAGGGCATTCAAGAGATCTCTGTCCACATAAAACTGGCATTCAAGAGATCTCTACCCTTGTAAGACTTAAAAAGGCACTTTGAGACTTAAAACCCAAAGACATCCAAGCAATCTTCACCCACCCAAGCCCTAAAGAAGCTAACTCTAAGCGATCTTTATTAGTAGTATGCCCTAGAGTATATCATTTTGTATATATCTTGTACATATTTTATTAATAAAAGGCAATTACACTTTTCTGTTTACATAATCTATTTATGTGTAATTGAAAAAGTCCATTGATATTTTGTTAGAAATTATATTCTTAAGTTGTTAAGAATATGAGTGACAGTATTTCTAGTACAAATTATCATAAATTGGTTCACAAACGAGGATACTTCACAAAGGACATGACTTATCCATAAAGATTGTAATCATGTTTGTTCCCAAAGTATTAAAATGAGATATTAATAAGTTAGAGTGGTAAGTATCATGCCCCATAAAAAACATGATAGGTGCTTATATATGACAAGTAGGCCGAACTAGTGACACTTATGACAAGCACGTGGAGTTTACTCTTGTCAATGCATTGTCATACATCATATCAGTGCATATAATCTTTAGACCTGAGATAACACAGTTATCTTGTATATAGGTGGTTTGAGTTTGATACTGCTTTCATACTCAAATTGTGTATGAGTATATGGACATGTGTTGGCTCCTACTAATTATATATAAAGATAAATGTTGATCAAAATGGGATCCGTTACCCTAAGTAAATAGGGAGAAAATCCTATATTCATTTAATTATTCTTGATAATTTAAGTTCCTGGCCAAGATAGATAGACTTAGCCAGAAAGGAGTTTCTGACAAGAAAGTCTGACAAATCAAGAATTAGAATTAAAAAGATAACATAACATTCATAGCATATGGAGTTTGACATTAACCATGACTCCAGCTAGAATTGGGATTTTATAACGGAGAGATCTTAGTGCATGGTAACATATGATTAAAAGGTTCATTTAAGGTATTCCTTATTACTGATTGGGTGGCCATGGCATGCTATGCTAGGTGTCAACCGTAGTCTATGAGATACCTATAATGATTTAAAGAAATCATTTACAATAAGAAAGAGTTCTAATGATATTAAGAGTTAATATCATTTCTCATTACTAAATAGTAATGAGCCTAGTAAGTCACACATCTACATAAGTAATTCACCAAGTGTATTATGATTTAATTGATTAATTAAAGAGTTTAATTAATTATTAATTAATCAATTAAATCGGTTTGGTTTGCAATAAGATTGTAAAGTCCCTAGCATGACTTGAAACCAAATCTAGGTTATTGGATGTATAATATAAGTTAAATTTATATTTAAAAAGTTTCAATATGAATTTAATTATAAAATTAATTAATGGAGATAAATTAATTAATTAATTTATATGTGAAACAAATTAATTTGAAGAAGAGAAATAATAAGTTTGTGTTGAGAACTCAAGGATATACATAAGGGCAAATTAGTCTTTTCACATGGTGACACGTGGCACCATGAGATGGTGACACATGACACCATACAAGCTTAACACTTATCTTCCATTCATAGAAGATGATTAAATGAAGATTAAATCTAGTTTTGACAAGTGGCTTAATGTGATTAAGTCTTCTAAAAGTGAGATTTAATCTTAGCGTGACATGTGGCAAGCATTTAAGTGAATTTGTCTTATGTATATAAATGAAGAAAGAAGAAGTAAATTATCTTCTTCCTTCTCTTTCCATGTTGGACGGCAACCATAGGAGTTCTTCCCTTTTCTTCAATTCTCAATTAAATCTTGAAGACAAACTTTCATTTTCATCTTGAATTAATTTACTAGAAAGTGGTTCTAGTGCACCCATATCCATATACCTTCACCAAAGTATAAACCCTAAAGCATTAGTGGTCGGTAATCTTCAAAAGAGAGCTTAAGGGTTGCCATTGGTGGACCTTGGTGAGATTGTGGTGGACAAGCTAGAGGGACAACATTTGGAGTCCTAGGAAAACCCTAAGGGAGTAAGATTGATTGATTCTGCGCCTTGGAGGTTAGAAATCAATGATTCCTCTTTTAGTTAGGGTTTAATGAATTCAATTTCTAAAATTTAATTTTGGATGGCAAATAAACTTCTAATGCATGCTAAAATGTGTTTTGGTATGCTTTTGGGCATTAGAAATTGGCTAGGCACATAACTCATTTGGTATGGTGCATGTAACCCTAGAAGAAAATTTTAAAATTCATTGCTCTAATGCCTTTAAATCCATGCTTCCATGCCTTCAATCTTCACCCAAAAAGGCCCTAATAAGGCTAATTCAAAGTGATAGTTAGCTAAAATGATAGGCTTTAGCAACCAATCTAAAAGCAATTGTCCACCACTTGAAAATTGTTAAAGCAATAATCTATCACAGTTTATTAAGACGATAGTCTACACTTTCAAAATTTTTAAGGTGATGGCCAAAGCTTTGAAATCTAAAGATTCATACTTACGGTAAAGGAGGGGGGGGGGGGGGGGCTAGTGATTTAGCTCCCTAATATATATACTTAACCTAGAAACTCCAATTCTTGGATAGCTCCTGGGCCAAACCATATTAGTGGTTCGATCATAAGTAAATTGGCCAGCTTAATTCAGCCATAAGTAGATCAGTTAACTTGGCTCGGTCATAAGTAGATCGACCAGCTCAATTCACCCATAAGTAGATTAGTTAGCTTGGGTCGGCCATAAGTAGATCGGTTAACTCAGCTCGGCCATAAGTAGATCAATTAACTTCACTCAGCCACTAGTAGATTGGCCAAATTGGCTTAGCCACAAGTGGATTGGTTAGCTTAGCTCAGCCACAAATAGATCGACTCAACCACAAGTAGACAAAGATCAGCCACGTGTAGTTTAGATAAGCAAAATAGAGCTCGAGCTAATCGAGATAGATAACTCACCCAGACAGAGCTTATCTAGACAAGTAGTGTGACACCCCTTACCCGTGTACAGTATACCCGAGTAAGCAATCTCACACGGTGTACCGGCACACTCTAATATGCCTTATTTAATTTTTATCATGCTTTTGAATATAATTTGTGAAATATAATTTATTTAAGCCATTTATCGAAATTGTCATTTATTTGAGGTTCCGAAAATTTTAAAGAAAATCTGGCAGAGTACCGGCTAAAAATGGAGAAAACAGTTCTTCGGAACCTGTTAAAAACACTTCCAATATTTGTATTCAATCATCTCAAACTCCAATATCCAAAATCTCAACAATTTTCAATTTCGGTTCTCAACAACCTTTTCATTTCTCAAACATCCATTTCTCATAATGCTCATATACAACAATAAATAAATGCTCAAATTTTGCATTCATAACCATAACTTTCATTATTTATATGAACATCAAAATACATTACATAAGTTCAAATACATATGAGGAAGTAAAAATTAGCTACAAAATATCAAAATGACGCCTAGTGTCCTACCAATGCACTGCAAGTTGAGGTGACACGGACATCATGCAGAATCGTAGGATGGACTCACCCGATCTGCGGTCTCATGGGCTCACGATCTGTATCTCCAGAACCTACGCGTGGCAAAAGCAACGCGCTAAGCAATAATGCTTAGTGGTGCAATAATAAAATAAAAGAAATAGCAAGAAATAAATATGTAATGAATGTATATGTTATATTTGTTTGGTATTTGTATATCATTTACTTTATCCACTTTTATTCATTTGGTTGCCCCAAGTAACCTACACTAGACGACTGGACTGGATAACGGGTAAACTGGCACTGGGTATCAAGTACCTAGGGCCGTCACACCATCGGTCACATATGCATCTCCCGGTGTGCAACAGAACAGCTAACAAGCTGTAACCAATATCAGGCACAAGGCCAAGTCTCAATGTAAGGTCAGAATGGCTAAAAGCCATAAAATCATGGAATGGCATATTGCCATGTACAGTACTGCTAACTGAACCCTATTGGCATGCCAAACTATCCAAACCAATCTTGTTAGGTATACTAGGGCATTTGAAACTTTTAAATTCTTCAACTTGTGAATTTCAAATTTTGGTGTCACTATTCACCTCATTGGTCAACAAAAATGTTGACTTTTGGATAAAAAATATGTACATTGGTCTTGGCACTCCCAACATACCACATTTTGCTTTTAAAACTTGTTGGAATTGGTCACCATTACAATTTCTAAACTTAAATATAAGAGGGCACAAATTTCAGTTTTTGAAGCTTAAGTTTACTGTTCCATTAAGCATAGTTGCAGTGGAAATTTGAAGAAATGGAAAACATGAAAGTTGTTCCTTATTTTGTCTAGTTGAATTTCCTTTTTTGAATCACTCCATTTGGAGTTTTGTAGCTCCAGATATGGCCCAAAGACCACAGCTGGCCGGATTGGCAAAACTGCAGAATTACCACATCTACAGTAACATGAATAGTGACTGTGATTGCATTTTTTAATTGGTTCTGGTCATAATTTGGGGTAATTTTCTTCATGAAAGTTGTTTGTCTATGTCTCAACTTGTTGCTGTAAAAATTTCAGGTCAATTGACCATATCTACAGTGAGTTATGGCCAAATGAACAGTTACTGTTCATTTGGTCATTTCTGCAGGTACTGTTGCAGGGTATCCGGATTGGGGCCAACTTTTGGTCCACTTGCTTTGGTCTTTTGGGCATGGTTTCTTCAGCAAAAATGTGCCATTATAAGCCTAGTTTCATGTCCAATTGGCCAAACACCAATTGGACCAACACAGCCAAAGTTATGGCTGTCTAATTGGACTGGAATCTCAGTCACCATTGCTGCTGTCCCTAGGCAGCATAGTCATTCACTTTGCCATGCTATTTTTCAGTCCAAATTATGGTTAAATTTCCTCAAATGGTCACTAATTGACCATTAGAATGTCCTTTAACAATTTCATAAGCCAAGTCCACATTTTCACCCTCAAAACCCTAGTTTCCATTTCAATTTACCCATACACCTTAGTTAAGCCCACTAATTCATTATCTATGTAGATATATAGCTTAAACATAATCTCCAATTCATTCTAAGTCCATTAAAACCATCAAAAACACTCCATCATTGTTCCTTCCTTAGGGCTGCCGAAATTCAAGGCATGCATAAACATAAATTTCATTCATTTAAGTTACAAATTCTTACTCACTTTAAGGCTTTAACATGGAATAAAGGAGATTTAAGTATATATGTGCACTAACCTCTTGTAGGCAGATTTTTTTCCAAGCTCAAAACTTCACTTCCTTTCCTTTTCTTGGCTGCCAAAAGGTTGTTTAAGGTGTGGGGTAAAATTTTAATGAAGAGAGGTTAGGGTTTTGTGGTGAAATAAAAGAAGAATCAAGCTTTTTGATTGAGGATTAATGGAGGGAGAGGGGAAGGGATTTCGGCTGGTTTGTCCAAAGGAAGAAGATGATTTTTTTCCTTCTCATTTCAGCCTCTTTTAGTTGTTTTAAGTGAATTAGTTGTAAGGTGATTGGTGGACCATTTTAAATGACATCATAATGATGTCATTATTTGCATTATTTTGCATTTTCTTTTCTTTTCTTTCACTACTCATTTTCAATTTAATTTCTAGTAATGTTTATTCATATTTTATGTCATATTAATTATTTACTCAACTGGACAAGTCGGCCAAAAATCACCTCTGAAGGCGAAATGACCAAAATGCCCTCCGTTTGGCTCAACGGGTCAAAATTGTCTGTACCGATTGAAAAATTTTTCTAGGTATTTTCTTAGCATTCTAATGCCATTGGGACCTCAATGACCCTTCTCTGGAGTCCCAAAAATTATTTTATAATTTTTTCCCTGGGTCTAGGGCTACTAGTTGCGAGAACCGCAACTTCCCTCTGGGTTACCCCTCGCTAGGGCACCGGCTCGTTTAACTTGTTTGTATTTTATTTCTAAAATTTTTACTAAATTTTTCTTATCAATATTTGAGTTAATTTTGGTTCCTGACTTTAGTTTAAATATTTTTTCGGACATTCTAGCTGTTCGGACCGACACCGGTCACAGGAACAGTAGGATGTACGGAGTAGTTACCGGGAGGGTGTTACAACTCTTCCCCTCTAATTTAAATTTCGTCCTCGAAATTTACCTGATGCAAACAGTTGAGGGAACTGTTGCCTCATCGTCTCTTCATTTTCCCAAGTTGCCTCTTCGGTGTTGTGGTGCCTCCAAAGCACTTTCACCAGTGGAATTCGCTTATTTCTCAACTCTTTTACTTCCCGAGCCAGGATCCGTAGAGGTTCTTCTTCATATGTCAAATCTGGTTGTATTTCAATTTCTTCCCTGGAGATGACATGTGAAGGATCTGAGCGGTATCTTCTTAGCATAAACACGTGGAACACATTGTGGATCTTGTCTAGCTCTGGAGGTAAAGCTAGCCTATAGGCCACTGGACCCACACGTTCAATGACTTCATATGGGCCAATGAACCTAGGGGTTAACTTACCTTTCCTTCCAAACCTCAATACTTTCTTCCACGGTGACACCTTGAGGAACGCTTTGTCGCCAACTGCATATTCTATTTCTTTTCTCTTCAGGTCGGCATAAGATTTCTGTATGTCTGAGGCAACCTTCAGATTAGCTTTGATTAGTTTCACTTTCTCCTCAGTCTGTTTCACAGTGCAGCCTACCGGCTTATCTTCGCCCAATCAGTCCAAAGACCTGCGAGTTCTACATTTCCTCCCATACGATTACTTCATATGGGGCCATTTGGATGCTAGCTTGGTAGCTATTGTTGTATGCAAATTACGCGATGGGAGGTATCTATCCCAACTTCCCTCAAACTCAATGACACAACTCCTCAGCATATCCTCAAGGACCTGGATTACTCTTTCTGATTGCCCATCCGTCTGAGAATGGAAAGCTGTGCTGAAGTGGAGTTGTGTACCCAAGGACTCATGCTACTTCTTCCAAAATCTCGATGTAAACCTTGTGTCTCGATCAGATATGATGGAAAGTGGGATTCCATGCAGTCTAACTATCTCACCGATATACAATTCTGCTAACTTCTCCAGTGAGTAGTCAGTCCTAACTGGCAGAAAGTGTGCTGACTTTGTCAATCTATCAACTATCACCCATGCTGCATCATGTTTCTTCCGGGTGAGAGGTAGACCACTTACAAAATCCATGGTGACCCGATCCCATTTCCATTCAGGTATGCGTATAGGCTGTAGCAAACCCGATGGAACTTGATGTTCTGCCTTAACTTGCTGACATGTTAAGCATTTAGTCACATAGTCAGCTATGTCTCTTTTCATACCAGGCCACCAATACTGAAGCTTTAGATCATGATACATCTTTGTACTTCCTGGGTGCATAGCATATACACTGGTGTGTGCCTCTTTTAGAATACTGGCCTTCAATTCCCCATCATCTGGTACACACAATCTTCCTTTGTAATACAGACACCCATCTGCCTTTACCTCATAGTCAGTTATTTTTCCCTCTGAGATTCTGCTCATAATAGCCATTAACTTTTCATCTGCCTTTTGCCCATCTAAAATCTGCTGTAGCAGGTTTGGCCTCACTTGCAACTCAGCCAAAATAGCTCCATCTCGAATCAAAGATAGACGGGCATTCAATGATCTCAAAGCTGTGATGGACTTTCTGCTCAAAGCATCAGCAACTACATTTGCCTTCCCAGGATGGTAGTCAATTACACAATCATAGTCCTTTAGGAACTCAATCCATCGTCTCTGTCTAAGGTTGAGCTCCTTCTGGGTTGGCAAATATTTCAGGCTCTTGTGGTCTGTGTAAATGTAGCACTTTTCACCATACAAGTAATGCCTCCATATCTTCAGTGCGAAGATAATTGCTGCAAGCTCTAAATCATGGGTAGGGTAATTCTGTTCATGTGGCCTTAGCTGCCTGGAAGCATAAGCGACCACTTTCCCCTCTTGCATCAATACACACCCTAACCCGTTATGAGAGGCATCACTATAGACCACAAAGTCCTTTCCCGACACTGGCTGTGTTAACACTGGTGCCTCTGTCAACATAGCCTTCAACTTCTTAAAACTGGTCTGACACTTGTCATTCCAGTCAAATCTGACATTCTTGTGTAACAACTTGGTCATTGGAGCAGCTATTAAGGAAAATCCCTTCACAAATCTCCTGTAATACCCAGCTAGCCCCAAGAAGCTTTTGACCTCAGTTGTATTTCTGGGAGGCTTCCATTCCATCACTGCTTCTATTTTCTTGGGATCCACCCTAATCCCATCAGCTGACACTATGTGTCCAAGGAATGCAATCTCATTCAACCAGAAGTCACACTTGGACAACTTAGCATACAGCTTCTTTTCTCTCAGGGTTTGCAGAACAATCCTCAAATACTCATCATGTTCTTCACTGGTTTTGGAGTACACCAAAATATCATCAATAAAGACCACTACGAACCGATCTAGGTATGGATGGAAGATACGGTTCATAAGGTCCATAAATGCCGCTGGTGCATTTGTTAGGCCAAAGGGCATCACCAGAAACTCATAATGCCCATACCGGGTCCTGAATGCAATCTTTGGCACATCTGCATCCTTCACCCTCAACTGATGATACCCTGATCTGAGATCAATTTTAGAAAATACTCCTGCTCCTTTCAACTGATCAAACAGATCATCAATTCTAGGCAACGGAAATTTGTTCTTCACAGTCACTTTATTCAACTGCCGGTAATCAATGCATAGCCTCAAAGTCCCATCCTTTTTCTTTACAAACAGTACTGGAGCTCCCCATGGTGACACACTGGGGCGTATAAACCCCTTATCAAGTAACTCTTGCAACTGAGTTTTCAACTCCCTCAATTCCGTGGGTGCCATCCTATAAGGAGCAATGGAAATGGGTGCTGTACCCAGCAGTATCTCAATAGCAAATTCAACTTCCCTTTCTGGTGGTAAAACAGGCAATTCTTCAGGAAATACCTCTGGGAAGTCTCTTACTGTGGGTATATCACTCAGGCTTGGCTTAGCCTGCATAGTATCCACCACATGTGCTAGGTAGGCTTCACAGCCTTTTCTCATCATTCTTCTTGCAACTGTGGCTGAGATAACATTGGACAGGAAATCTGTCCTTTCACCCACAACAGTGATCTCATTACCCTCAGAAGTTTTCAGAGAAATTCTCTTCAATTTGCAACCAACTATTGCCTGATGACGTGACAACCAGTCCATTCCCAAAATCACGTCAAACTCGTGGAAGGGCAACTCAATCAGCTCTGCCAAAAATTCATACCCCTGAATCCTTAACGGGCAACCCTTGTATACTTTGTTCACCACTACACTATGGCCCAATGGATTAGTGACCAGAATGTCTTGGTCACTCTCCCCTACTAGTATCCCCCTTTCTACGGGTAAGTTGATGCAAATATATGAATGAGTGGATCCTGGATCCACCAATGCATGCACAGATGTATTGTAGAGGGAGAACATACCCCTGATGACGTCCGGGGCATCTTGCTCCTCCTGAGCTCTCAGGGCATAATTTCTGGCAGGTGGTCTGTTATCTGGCCTCTCTGTTGGCTCAGATGCAGGCCTCTGTGATGGTCCCACGGCGTCAGATTTGCCAAATTTTCTACCTCTCTGTGGTGCAGGAACAGGTCTGTCTGCTTGTGTTGGAGCAGCTGTAGTAGTTCTGCGTGGACAGTTCCTTAGTTGATGCTCTGTCGACCCACATTCCCCCTTGTTACTCTCCAACATTCCCCCTTGTGCCATTTCAAACAGTGTGGACATGTAGAAGATGTTGGGGCTGGTCCCCTGAACCCCATCCCTGGAGAGTTGCCCACTGATGGTGTGGATTGGCCTCTCTTAGGGGTGAACTGTGGCCTGGGCCCCTGAGACTGACCCTGACCTTGCAGCTGACCCAAACTCTATGCAGATGGACCTCTAAACTTCTTCCCAGGTGCAGGAGATGAGCTAGACTGACCCGGTCCCCTCTTCTGCTGTCTATCCCTTCTGGTCTGCTCACTTATTCTCACTTTTTCAACCCTTATTGCAGCTTCCACTAACTTGCTAAATTCTGTAATTCCCAAGGCAGTGAGCTGGATCTTTATGTTGTCATTTAGTCCCTCTTCAAATCTCTTACATCTTTTAGCTTCATTAGGGACTATCTCCCTTCCGTAGCGGCTTAATCTGACAAATTCCTTCTCATACTCGGCCACTGATAGCTGTCTCTGCCTCAGGTTAATGAACTCTCTTCTTCTCTCTTCCAGGTATACAGTACCCACATATTTCTTCTTAAACTCGGAGAGAAAGAAGTCCCAAGTTACAGCTTCTGGCTGCACTTCACTGGACACAGTATCCCACCATTCGTAGGCATCATCTTGCAACAAAGATATGGCAGCCTCTAAGTTTTGCTCTGGGGTGCAGTAGAGTTGTTTTAGAACTCTGTCCGTTCTGTTCAACCAATTCTCGGCTGCAACAGAGTCATCTTCTCTCTTACCAAAAAAGTCCACTGCTCCAAACTTTCTTAGCCTTTCCAGGTGTGATTTCTACTGTGGAGCTGGTGGTGGTGGTGGTGCTGGCATTACTCTGGCCATTTGTCTAAAGAAATCAGCCATTTGCTGGAACATGGCCTGTGGAGGCTGAGCAGGCTCTGCTTGAGCTGGCGGAGTAGGTTCTCCCATGCCCCCAGTCTCAGCTGCTGCAGGTGGAGCATGACCCTCCACTTCCTCCTCGACTGCTCTTTGAGATGAAGGGTCCATATCCTATTCAAAATAAGAAAGATAAACAGATCTGCATTAGTGTCACCTCGACTCTTACAAATGCAATGCATGGCATGGACTCAATCTAGGCCCAGAAACGCCTAAACCGTGCTCTGATACCACTAAATGTGACACCCCTTACCCGTGTACAGTATACCCGAGTAAGCAATGTCACACGGTGTACCGGCATACTCTAATATGCCTTATTTAATTTTTATCATGCTTTTGAATATAATTTGTGAAATATAATTTATTTAAGCCATTTATCAAAATTGTCATTTATTTGAGGTTCCGAAAATTTTAAAGAAAATCCGGCAGAGTACCGGCTAAAAATGGAGAAAATAGTTCTTCGGAACCTGTTAAAAACACTTCCAATATTTGTATTCAATCATCTCAAACTCCAATATCCAAAATCTCAACAATTTTCAATTTCGGTTCTCAACAACCTTTTCATTTCTCAAACATCCATTTCTCATAATGCTCATATACAACAATAAATAAATGCTCAAATTTTGCATTCATAACCATAACTTTCATTATTTACATGAACATCAAAATACATTACATAAGTTCAAATACATATGAGGAAGTAAAAATTAGCTACAAAATATCAAAATGACGCCTAGTGTCCTACCAATGCACTGCAGAAGTTGAGGTGACACGGACACTGTGCAGAACTGCAGGATGGACTCACCCAGTCTGCGGTCTACTGGGCTCACGATCTGTATCTCCAGAACCTACGCGTGGCAAAAGCAACGCGCTAAGCAATAATGCTTAGTAGTGCAATAAGAAAATAAAAGAAATAGCAAGAAATAAATATGTAATGAATGTATATGTTATATTTGTTTGGTATTTGTATATCATTTACTTTATCCACTTTTATTCATTTGGTTGCCCCAAGTAACCTACACTAGACGACTGGACTGGATAACGGGTAAACTGGCACTGGGTATCAAGTACCTAGGGCCGTCACACCATCGGTCACATATGCATCTCCAGGCAAATGTAACAGCTAACAAGTCAGAATTCACATCGTGCACAAGGCCAAGTCTCAATGCAAGGACAGAATGGCTAAAAGCCATAAAATCACGGAATGGCATATTGCCATGTGCGATCGCTAATCGAACCCTATTGGCATGCCAAACTATCCAAACCAATCTTGTTAGGTATACTAGGGCATTTGAAACTTTTAAATTCTTCAACTTGTGAATTTCAAATTTTGGTGTCACTATTCACCTCATTGGTCAACAAAAATGTTGAATTTTGGATAAAAAATATGTACATTGGTCTTGGCACTCCCAACATACCACATTTTGCTTTTAAAACTTGTTGGAATTGGTCACCATTACAATTTCTAAACTTAAATCTAAGAGGGCAGAAATTTCAGTTTTTGAAGCTTAAGTTTACTATTCCATTAAGCACAGTTGCAGTGGAAATTTGAAGAAATGGCAAACATGAAAGTTGTTCCTTATTTTGTCTAGTTGAATTTCCTTTTTTGAATCACTCCATTTGGAGTTTTGTAGCTCCAGATATGGCCCAAAGACCATAGCTGGCCGGATTGGCAAAACTGCAGAATTACCACATCTACAGTAACATGAACAGTGACTGTGATTGCATTTTTGAATTGGTTCTGGTCATAATTTGGGGTAGGTTTCTTCATGAAAGTTGTTTTTCTATGTCTCAACTTGTTTCTGTAAAAATTTCAGGTCAATTGACCATATCTACAGTGAGTTATGGCCAAATGAACAGTTACTGTTCATTTGGTCATTTCTACAGGTGCTGTTGCAGGGTATCTGGATTGGGGCCAACTTTTGGTCCACTTGCTTTGGTCTTTTGGGCATGGTTTCTTCAGCAAAAATGTGCCATTATAAGCCTAGTTTCATGTCCAATTGGCCAAACACTAATTGGACCAACACAGCCAAAGTTATGGCTGTCTAATTGGACTGGAATCTCAGTCACCATTGCTGCTGTCCCTAGGCAGCATAGTCATTCATTTTGCCATGCTATTTTTCAGTCCAAATTATGGTTAAATTTCCTCAAATGGTCACTAATTGACCATTAGAATGTCCTTTAACAATTTCATAAGCCAAGTCCATATTTTCACCCTCAAAACCCTAGTTTCCATTTCAATTTACCCATACACCTTAGTTAAGCCCACTAATTCATTATCTATGTAGATATATAGCTTAAACATAATCTCCAATTCATTCTAAGTCCATTAAAACCATCAAAAACACTCCATCATTGTTCCTTCCTTAGGGCTGCCGAAATTCAAGGCATGCATAAACATAAATTTCATTCATTTAAGTTACAAATTCTTACTCACTTTAAGGCTTTAACATGGAATAAAGGAGATTTAAGTATATATGTGCACTAACCTCTTGTAGGCAAATTTTTTTCCAAGCTCAAAACTTCACTTCCTTTCCTTTTCTTGGCTGCCAAAAAGTTGTTTAAGGTGTGGGGTAAAATTTTAATGAAGAGAGGTTAGGATTTTGTGGTGAAACAAAGGAAGAATCAAGCTTTTTGATTGAGGATTAATAGAGGGAGAGGGGAAGGGATTTCGGCTGGTTTGTCCAAAGGAAGAAGATGATTTTTTTCCTTCTAATTTCAGCCTCTTTTAGTTGTTTTAAGTGAATTAGTTGTAAGATGATTGGTGGACTATTTTAAATGACATCATAATGATGTCATTATTTGCATTATTTTGCATTTTCTTTTCTTTTCTTTCACTACTCATTTTCAATTTAATTTCTAGTAATGTTTATTCATATTTTATGTCATATTAATTATTTACTCAACTGGACAAGTCGGCCAAAAATTACCTCTGAAGGCGAAATGACCAAAATGCCCTCTGTTTGGCTCAACGAGTCAAAATTGTCTGTATCGATTGAAAAATTTTTCTAGGTATTTTCTTGGCATTCTAATGCCATAGGGACCTCAATGACCCTTCTCTGGAGTCCCAAAAATTATTTTATAATTTTTCCCCCGGGTCTAGGGCTCCTAGTTGTGAGAACTGCAACTTCCCTCTGAGTTACCCCTCGCTAGGGCACCGGCTCGTTTAACTTGTTTGTATTTTATTTCTAAAATTTTTAATAAATTTTTCTTATCAATATTTGAGTTAATTTTGGTTCCTGACTTTAGTTTAAATATTTTTCCGGACATTCTAGCTGTCCGGACCGACACCGGTCACCGGAACAGTAGGATGTACGGAGTAGTTACCGGGAGGGTGTTACAAGTAGCTCATCCAAATAGGTAGTCATCCAGACACATCACTAAGGACAATGCTTATAATTATGCATTTTAAATGGAAACATATCCCTCTGATCATGCTGGCTAATTATTACACAGTTGACTTTTTATAATCAACCAACATCTAAAGCCTTTATAAAGGAATCACATCATAATAACAAGGTATGTTCTTCTCCCTAATCAATTTGATACACTATTCTCTAATATCAGCTTTAACTTGAGTATCGGAAGGTCCTCACCAGGAACATCCTTGGTGGACCTCTTACCCAATTGTTATTTATTTTGTAAATTCATACCCATAAGGAATTTTTATGGACTGCATCAAGAATGCACAACTTTCCCATCTTGAAAAGGTAGCCTTCATGTTGATAAAAGCCTTGGAAAGCTCTTTCTGCATGCATCATAAATAGCAGCAAAGTCCCTATCCAACTTTTATTGATCTAACCTCAAACCAAAACCCAAAAGCTTAGTGTTTAACAAAGAAATCAAGGCATACCTCTTAGTTAGTGCATTGGCCACAATGTTGAAGTGCCTTTTTTTATATTTGATCACATATAGAAAGGACTCAAGGAACTCCAACCACTTAGCATGTCTTTTATTTAGCTTGCTTTGCCCTTTTAAGTGCATTAATGATTCATGGTTAGTATGAATAAGGAAATCCTTTAGCAAGAGATAGTGTTGCCAAGTCTCCAAAGCACGAACGAGAGCATAGAATTCTTTATCATAAGGGAAATAATTTAAGTTAGCTCCATCCAACTTTTCACTGAAATAAGCAATGAGAGTGACCTTATTCACACACCAAAAGCACAAATAAAGAGCAAAGAATTCTTTATCATAAGTGAAATAATTTAAGTAATCTCCATTCAACTTTTCACTAAAATAACAAACTCTTTCTGTTATGTGAATAAGGGCGAGCTTCTTACATTAGAACAGCCCTTATTCACACACCTGAAGCATCACATTCTACCTTAAAAGTTTTGGAAAAATCTGGTAATGCAAGGTTTACAGCAGAGGTCAACTTTACTTTGATAAATTCAAAGCTCTTTTGGGCAGCATCACTCCATTTAAATTTCCCTTTCTTCTTCAAGCATTCAATGATAGGTGCCATGATGGTATTGAAGTTCTCCATAAATCTCCTATAAAAAGAGGCTAGGCCATGAAAACTCCTCACCTCCAAGATGGTGGCTGGAATTGGTCAATCTTGGATTGCTTGCACCTTTTCTTTGTCTGCCTTCACGCCATGTTGGGAAACTACAAAGCTAAGGAATATGACTTATTCTTGGTAAAAAGTTCACTTCTTCAAGTTCCCATACAATTGTTCTTTGGCTTAGAACTTCAAAGACGACCTTTAAATGCTTGACATTGTTATCAAAGCTCTTACTATAAATCAAAATTTCATCAAAATAAACAACTGCAGACTTGCCAATGAAATGGCAGAATACATGATTCATAAGTCTCATAAAAGTGCTAGGAGTATTAGGAAGGCCAAAGGCTTGACCATCTACTCATACAAGCCAAACTTTGTTTTAAAGGATGTTTTCCATTCATCCCCTTCATTCATTCTAATTTGATGGCACCCACTCTTCAAGTCAACTTTTCAAAATACAATGTCACCATACAATTCTTTAAGCATGTCATCAAGTCTAAGAATGGGATAGCAATACTTTACAGTGATTTTATTAATGGCTCTACTATCAACACACATGTGCATGAAACCATCCTTCTTGGGTACTAACAAAGCAAAAACATGGGCTAATGGACTTATAAATATAGCCTTTCTCTAATAACTATATAACTCACTTATGCAACTCCTTTCTCTTGGGGATTGTTGATATAGGCTGGTCTATTTAGTGTTGTAGCCTAGTCATTAAATCAATTTGATGTTCAATGCCACAAAGGGGAGGTAGTCCTTTTGGCATCTCTTAGAAAAACATCCCCAAATTCTATATGTAATTTGGCAACTATAAAAGGAACCATAATGGGGTTAGCTTTAAATAATTCTTTAATAATCAGAATAAAAACAACATCATGGTTGGTGATGGCTTTTAAAACATCCCTATTATTAAGGAACAAACTCTCTTTCCTTTCCTTCTTACTAACCATTTGTTCTTGATGTAGTTGTTAAAAACCAATAAGGACTAATACAATCTTTTTACCTATCCTTCATAAAAGAATAAGTATTTTTATACCCATCATGTACTGCCCTTCTATCAAATTGCCATGGCTTCCCTAACAACAAATGACTATCATTCATAGGCACTACCTCACACATAACTTTATCTTTATAAGACTTGCAAATTGAAAAAAGACACTTGCTTAGTCACTTGTACATCACTATCATCATTAAGCCATTACAAGTTATAAGGATGACAATGCACTAAGTGAAGGAGCGGAAGCATGTAAATTGTTAGATTAGAATATTGAATTCAAAAATTTTCTTCTAGGATTTCATGCATCATGTCACATCCATTATGTGCCTAATTGATTTCAATGTTCATGTAACACTCTCCCTGTAGCAACTCTGTACATTCTACTATTCCGATGACCAGTGTCGGTCCGGACAGTTAGAACGTGCGAAAAAAATATTTAAACTAAAGTGAAGAACTATAATTAACTCAAGTATTAACAAGAAAAATTTAGGAAAAATTTTAGAAATAAAATACAACCAAGTTAAATGAGTCGGTGCCCTAGCGATGGATAACCCAGTGGAAAGTTGCGGTTCTCGCAACTAGGAGCCCTAGACCAGGGGAAAAATTCATAAAATAATTTTTGAGACTCTAGAGAAGGGTCATTGAGGTTCTTATACCATTAGAATGCCAAGAAAATGCTTAGAAAAAATTTTCAATCGGTACAGATAATTTCAGTCTGTTAAGCCAAACGGAGGGCATTTTAGTCATTTTGCCTTCAAAAGTGATTTTTGGCCGACTTGTCCAGTTAAGTAAATAATTATTATGACATAAAATGTGAATAAATATTGCTAAAAATTAAATTAAAAATGAGTAGAGAAGAAAAGGAAAGAAAATGAGATTAAATGACAATTTTGACATCACATGATGTCATCAACCCTTTACCCACCAATCACAATTAAGCTAGCCTATTAAAAAGGGATAATTGAGAAAAAAATAAACAAAAGCAATCAGATTCATCTCCTTCACTCAAACCAGCCGAAACACCTTCCACACCCAAACCACCATTGAAAGCTTATCAAAGCTTCAATTCCCACCATAAACCACCTCAAAACCCTAACTTGCCTTCATTAAAAATTATCCCTACCACTAGAGCAAGCCTTGGGCAGCAATTTAAAAGGAAGAAAGTGAAGTTTTTAAGTATTAGAAAGTGACTAAGTGAAGGTTAGTGCCACTTTTGTTTATTTTTCTCTTATATTCTTTGTTACAACATTAATCTAAACTAGAAAATATGAAAATAGAACAAATTGAAATTGTGGAGTTAGGGTTTGGGAGAAACCTAGGGTTTTCTTATGTTTTGGTGAATGAAAGTTTAAATGGTCAATTAGTGACCATTTGGCTATGCATGATGAAGAAATGAAGTGAGTTGTGGCTTGGTATTTGAATTTGGGTGAGCTACCTTGGCTTCCCTACAGGTTTGGATGTGAGTCTAGCAGGTTTGGGCAGCTATAAATGGAGTTGTAGAGGTTAAATTGGTGTAAGGCCAATTGGACATGAAACTAGACACATAATGGCATCACTTTAGTGAAGAAACCCTGCCCAGAAAACCAAACTAAGTTGGCCTAAAAATTGCCCTAATCCGAGTGACTTGCATTCTGCCTGGGCAAAATGACCAAATAAATAGTGTCCATTCATTTGGTCATATCTCAGTGTAGAAAGGTCCAATTGACCTGAAATTTTACTAACAGAAAGCTGAGATATAGACCTACAACTTTCATGAAGCAAGCTAACCCAAATTTTGATCATAACATAATCAAAAAGTAACCTGCAGTCACTGTACAAAACACTATAGATTTAGTCAGTCCAGAAAATCTGGACAGTTTACAATCCGGCTAGTTATGGTTTTTAGGCCATAACTTGAGCTACAAAACTCCAAATGGAGTGATTAAAAAAAAATGTAACTAGACACAATAAGGAACAACTTTCATGTCGACAACTTTGCCAAATTTCTACTGTAAAAGTGACCAATAGAACAGTAAATACAAGGCTTGAAATCTAAAAATTTTGAACAACTAGCACTAAGCTTAGAAATAATTTTGGCAACCAATACCAACAACTTTAAATTGCAAAATGTGGTATGTTGGGAGTATTAGAACTAATGTACCTATTGCCTATGCAAAAGTCAACATTTTAGTTGACTAATGAAATGAATAGTAACACATAAACTTAAATTTCAAAAATTGTATAATTTAAAAGTGTAACATGCCCTAATACACCTAGCAATATTAGTTTGGATAGGTTGGCATGCCATTAGGGTTCAGTTAGCAGTGCTGCACATTGCATTATGTCATTCTGTGATTTTATGATTTTTACCCATTCTGACATTGTGATGATACTTGGCCTTGTTCCTAATATTTATTACAGCTCATTAGCTGTTCTGTTGCACACCGGGAGATACATATGTGACCGATCGTATGACGGCCTGAGGTACTTGATACCCAGTGCCAGTTTACCTGTTTATCCAGTCCAGTCATCCAGTATAGGTTACTTGGGAAACCAAAAACGAAAGTTGATAAATTTAATGAAATAATGAACATAACAAGTACAAAATCAATAAGACTACAAATAATTATCGAAAATTTGTCTGCATAAGACATCAATACATTCACTGCATATTTATTTTCTGTTATTTCTTTTTATTCTATTATTAGCACCGCTAAGCATTATTGCTTAGCATATTGCTTTTTGCCAAGCGTAGGTTCTGGAGAGACCGATAGAGAGCCCAGTAGACCACAGACTGGGTGAGACCTTCTGCAGCTCTGCATAGTATCCGTGTCACCTCACCGTCATCAGTGCATTGGTAGGACACTAGGTTTCATTTTGGCTATTTTATAATTAACTTTTATTTTCTCTTGTGTAATTAATACTTATGTAATGTATTTTAGTATTGATGTAAATAGTGAAAATTATGTTTATGAATGGAAAATTTGAGTATTTATTTATGACTTGTATATGAATATCATGAGAAATGAATGAATGAGAAATGGAATTGTTGATGAAAAATATTGAGATTTTGTTGATGAAATGGAGTTTGGGAATGATTGAAAACATATTGGAAGTGTTTTTCACAAGTTCTGAAGAACTGTTTTCTCCATTTTTAGCCGATACTCTGCCGGATTTTCTATAAAATTTGCGAAACCTTAAATAAATTTATGATTTCAATAAATGACTTAAATGAATGATATTTCCCAAATTGTACCTCATAACTATGAAAAAAATAAATAAGGAATAATATAAATAATTGAAATAAAATAGGGTGTTCCGGTACATGGTGTGGCATATCTTACTTGGCTATACTGTAGACGGGTAAGGGGTGTCACATTTAGTGGTATCAGACACGGTTTAGGTGTTTCTGGGTCTAGATCGAGTCCATACCATGCATTGCATTTGTAAGAGTCGAGGTGACACTAATGCAAATCTGTTTGTCTTTGTTATTTTGATTAGGATATGAACCCCACGTCACAGAGGGCAGTTGAGGAAGAAGTGGAGAGTCATGCTGCACCTGTAGTAGCTGAAACTAGGGGTAGGGGAGAACCTACTCCACCAGCTTTAGCAGAGCCTACTCAGTCTCCAAAGGCCATGTTCCAGCAAATGACCGAGTTTTTTCAGACAAATGGCTGGGGTAATGCCACCATCACCACCACCTCCACAGCAGAAATCACATCTGGAAAGACTGAGAAAATTCAGAGCAGTGGATTTCTTTGGCAAGAGAGAAGATGATTATGTTGCAGCCGAAAACTAGTTGAACAGAACAGGGAGAGTTCTAAAACAACTCCACTACACTCCAGAGCAAAATCTAGAAGCTGTTGTATTTCTGTTGCAAGATGATGCCTACCAATGGTGGGATACAGTGTCTAGTGAAGTGCAGCTAGAAATAATAACTTGGGATTTCTTTCTCTCAGAATTTAAGAAGAAGTATATGGTTAATGTATACCTAGAAGAGAGAAGAAGAGAATTCATTAACCTGAGGCAGAGACAACTGACAGTGACAGAGTATGAAAAGGAATTTGTCAGATTGAGTCATTACAAAAGGTAGATAGTCCCTAATGAAGCTGAGAGGTGTAAAAGATTTGAAGAGCGATTAAATGATAATATAAAGATCATGATCACTGCCTTGGGAATCATAGACTTCACCAAGTTAGTGGAAGCTGCTATAAAAGTTGAAAAAGTAAGAATAAGTGAGTAGACCAGAAGGGAGAGACAGCAGAAGAGGGGCCCAGGTCAGTCTAACTCATCTCCTGCACTAGGAAAGAAGTTCAAAAGTTCACCTGCACAGAGTTCAGGTCAACCACAAGGTCAGGGTCAGTCCTAGGGGCCCAGGCCACAATTCACCCTTAGGAGAGGTCAGTCCACACCATCAGTGGGCAGCTCTCCAGGGACGGGGTTCAGGAGACTAGCCCCAACATCTTATGCATGTCCACATTGCCTGAAGTGGCATAAGGGGGAGTGTTGGAGAGTGACGGGTGCCTGCTTAAGGTGTGGGTCAACAGAGCATCAGTTGAGGAACTGTCCACGCAGAACTACTACAGCTGCTCCAACACAAGCAGATAGACCTGCTCCTACACCTCAAGGGGTAGAAAATCTGGCAAATCTAAGGCAGTGGGACCATCACAGAGACCTGCATCTGAGCCAGCAGAGAGGCCTGAGGGCAGAGCACCTGCCAGAGCCTATGCCATAAGAGCTCAGGAAGAGCAAGAAGCCCCAGACATCATCAGAGGTACGTTCTCCCTCTACAATACATCTATGCATGCATTGGTGGATTCATGATCTACTCATTCATACATCTGCATCAACCTACCCATAGAAAGGGGGTATTAGTAGGGGAGAGTGACCAAGACATTCTGGTCACTAATCCATTGGGCCACAGTGTAGTAGTGAACAAAGTATACAAGGGTTGCCCGTTAAGGATTCAGGGGTATGAATTCTTGGCAGACCTGATTGAGTTGCCTTTCCATGAGTTTGATGTGACTTTGGGAATGGACTGGTTGTCACGTCATCAAGCAATGGTTGACTGTAAGTTGAAGAGGATCTCATTGAAAACTCCTGAGGGTAATGAGATTACAGTTGTGGGGGAAAGGACAGATTTTTTATCCAATGTCATCTCAGCCACAGTTGTAAGAAAACTGATGAGAAAAGGCTCTAAAAGCCTGCCTAGCACATGTGGTGGATATTAGGCAAGCTAAGCCAGATCTGTGTGACATACCCACAGTAAGAGACTTCCTAGATGTGTTCCCTGAAGAACTGCCTGGCTTGCCACCAGAAAGAGAAGTCGAATTTGCTATTGAAGTACTACCGGGTACAGCACCAATCTCTATTATTCCTTATAGGATGGCACCCATAGAATTGAAGAAACTGAAAATCTAGTTACAGGAGTTACTGGATAAGGGGTTCATATGCCCCAGTGTGTCACCATGGGAAGCTCCAATGCTATTTGTGAAGAAGAAGGATGGGACATTGAGATTGTGCATCGATTACCGGCAGTTGAATAAAGTGACTGTGAAGAACAATTATCCGTTGTCTAGAATCGATGATCAGTTGAAGGGAGCAGGAGTATTTTGTAAAATTGATCTTAGATCAGGGTATCATCAGTTGAGGGTAAAGGATGCAGATGTGCCAAAGACTGCATTCAAGACCCGGTATGGACATTATGAGTTCCTAGTGATGCCCTTTGGCCTAACAAATGCACCAGCAGCATTCATGGATCTTATGAACCGTATCTTCCATCCATACCTAGATTGGTTCGTAGTGGTCTTTATTGATGATATTTTGGTGTATTCCAAGACCAGGGAAGAACATGATGAGTATTTGAGGATTGTTCTGCAAACTTTGAGTTGTCCAAGTGTGACTTTTGGATGAATGAAATTGCATTCCTTGGACACATAGTACCAGCCGATGGGATTAGGGTGGATCCCAAGAAGATAGAAGCAGTGATGAAATGGAAGCCTCCCAGAAATACAACTAAGGTCAGAAGTTTCTTAGGGCTAGCTGGGTATTACAGAAGATTTGTGAAGGGATTTTCTTTAATAGCTGCTCCAATGGCCAAATTGTTACACAAGAATGTCAGAATTGACTGGAATGACAAGTGTAAGACCAGTTTTGAGAAGTTAAAGGCTATGTTGACAGAGGCACCGGTGTTAACACAGCCAGTGTCGGGAAAGGACTTTTGTGGTCTACAGTGATGCCTCTCATAATGGGTTAGGGTGTGTATTGATACAAGAGGGGAAGGTGGTCCCCTATGCTTCCAGGCAGCTAAGGCCACATGAACAGAATTACCCTACCCATGATCTAGAACTTGCAGCAATTATCTTCGCACTGAAGATACGGAGGCACTACTTGTATGGTGAAAAGTGCTACATTTATACAGACCACAAAAGTCTGAAATATTTGCCAACCTAAAAGGAGCTCAACCTTAGACAGAGGCTATCGCACCTTATCCCTTGTAAGGCACGACATGTTCCCATAGCATACCTAATGAATTACCGAACTCCACCTACCGATAACCCATTAGTTATGCTACAAAGGATTTTAAAACAAACCATAGCTTTTTATCTTATCAATTCTTTTGCGGAAAACTGCATGAGAATAGTTAAAATTCCATGTAAACATTTAATGGAAATAATGATAGACTAAATATTGCAAAAGTTACATTTTCATAAATCTCAAAGTAAAATACAAAAGAGTTACAAACTCAAAATGTGATAGCAATGCAATGCTTTTAAATACAAACTGCTCAATGTCCATACATCCATACATACAGGTACAAAATACATCCAAAGGAATCATAAGGGTATACCTAACGTAAATACCCACAAACAATACCAAAATGTTGCTTTCAAGTCTCTCACTCGGCAGCCTTCTCCTTTCCCTTACCTGCGACAGCACAAAGAAGCTATCACTGAGTATATCACTCAGTGGTGCACAACTAATAACTTTAAAACTTAAGGTAAAAAACAATTTGTCAAAGCATAATAAATCATATTTTTCTTAAGCATGAAAACTTCACAATAGTTCTAAGTCCATAAAGGCTATTTGTTGGAATAACATTTCAAATAAGAAATCACACTTCATAAATCACAATTCACAAAGCATTAGTGTTGCCAACATCAACACAAAGTTTAGGCCATGACACAAAATTTCATGATCAATGCCGTGTTGTACACTATGACAAAGCAATCTCAACCTCACTAACCATTGTTAATGAGGGAAGGGCTAGCTAGCTAATGAGTACTCATGTAGTCTTACCCCACTAACCGTTATTAATGAGAGACATAATCAATATCAATTATAAAAACCCAAGTAGCCATTACTACTGGGGAGTTCCAAAGGGATTGTCATGCTAACTGTGGTTTCAAAATAACTTTCAAGAGTTTCTAAATCAATAATCACATTTGCAAAACAATAACATATTCAAATCATCATAAAACCCATAAAAGGGGTGGCAACACACTAATTCCTCAAGTACAAGAGAAAAACCATATTTCAGTCAAAGTAAACTTGCTCAAAGCAAACTCATTCAAATAAACACATTCCAAGCAATTTATAAGTTTAAAAACGAAGAAAATGTTAGTTGTGCACAAACCTTCAATAATTCTCCTTCCTTGTTACCTACTTCTCCTTGTCCGTTTTAACTTCTTTTTCTACTGAAAATATACAAATAGAATACCTCAATACCAATCTCAATTGCTACTAAGAACTCATTACATGCATATCTAATGCATCCCAAGTTAGCTTTGCAAATTTTAGAATATTTTGGTTCAAGAGAAAAACCATATTTCAGTCAAAGTAAACTTTCTCAAAGCAAACTCATTCAAATAAACACATTCCAAATAATTTACAAGTTTAAAAATGAAGAAATGGTTAGTTGTGCACAAACCTTCAATAATTCTCTTTCCTTGTTACCTACTTCTCCTTGTCCGTTCCAACTTCTTTTTTTACTGAAAATATGTAAATAGAATACCTCAATACCAATCTCAATTACTGTTAAGAACTCATTACATGCATGTCTAATGCATTCCAAGTTAGCTTTGCAAATTTTAGAATATTTTGGTTTTGGGACAGCTTGGTGCCCCAATCTTTGAATCCAATTTTTACCTAGTTTCGATCATAATTTGGTTAGGTTTTCTTCATGAAAATTGTTCATTTAGGTCTTAACTTTATTTTCCTTTTAAATCGCCTAATTCGGAGCTATGCAGCTCAAGTTATGACCAAAATACAGTTACTATTGATGTCACTGTTCATCCTACAAATTCAATTCTGGCAGATTTATCGATCCAAGTTTGTTGAGCAATTTGATCAAGTTAAGTCCAAAATTTGGTCTAATGTTCTGCATACAAAATGTTCTACTATGTCTTAGGTTTCCATCGGTTCAAGAATCTCCTAAATCAAAGTTTTCTAGAGAGAGTTATGACTATGCAAAAATTTACTGTTCATATGGTAAATCTGCAGTTCTACAGATTCGGTGATTCAATTTTGCTCAGCAATTTGATTGGGTTAAGTCCATAATTTGGCCTCAAGTTCTTCATATGAAATGTTCTACTATATCTTAGGTTTCCATAGGTTTAAGAATCGCCTAAATCAGAATTTTTGAGAGAGAGTTATGGCCATGCAAAGTTTACTATTCATACGATCAAATTCTGCAGGTTCTAGAATTTTGTCTCTAAGTTTAAGTGTAACACCCCAAAGTTCGGTAGTGCGTTCTATTGCTCCGGTGACCAGTGTTGTCCGGACAGCTAGAATGCCTAGAACTACACTTCAATATGAGTGAGGAGACATAAAATAATGAAATACAAGAAAAGAAAATACAAGAAAAACAAAGGAAAAATAATAGCAAAGAAATGTGATCAAGTTAAGCGAGCCGGGAAACCTAGCGATGGGTGACCGCACCGGGAAGTCACGGCGTGGACCGTTGACTAGCTCCTCGGATCATGGGAACCCTGGAAAACATTTTTAGGACTTAAATAGAACCTTATTGAAGAATAAATATCATTAGAAAGATCAAAGAAAAATTAAATAATTAGTACAAAGAAAAGTGAGAAATCGAAAAACAGACAAAACCCGGTGTTACCGAAAAATAGGGAATGCAACCCGACCAGGGGCATTATGGTCATTTGACATCCCGAAGTGTCTTTTGACCTAAATGTCCACTAAAATTAAATAATATTACACTTAGAAAATAAAATGAAAAATTAGTTTAGTGGTACCTAAAATAAATAGTTAAAATCATGGGTTAATGTGGGATTAAGTGAACAATTAGATTATAATATGATTAAATTTATGAGTGGACCACTAATGAATAAAATAAACACATAATAGGGCAGCTGTAACTCCACTAAACCAGCAGAAATATTCATCTTCTCCAAAACAACCAAACCAGCCGAATTGAAGAACCAAGAAAAAACTCCATGGGCGTTTGCATGCAAGCTTGATCCATCCCTCATTTCAACCCCAAATCACTTAGGTTCCTTCATGAAACTTTGTCTACTCATCACAAGGAAGAGTTTGATACTAAATTAGAAAAGTTTAAGCAAGGTTTAACAAGCTCCAAACATAAGGTAAGTTCATATTTTTGAAGATAGCTTTGTTAAGTTTTGTGTACATGTTATGGGTGTTGGGTTTGTGAAGAAAATTTTTGAGTTTTGAAGAGTTATTGTTGTGTTCATTTTGGACAGCCATGGAGTCATGTATTTGATGAAGTATTTGTATATAATTGATGAGAATGATGTTGATCATGATGATTTAATGACCTAGTGAATTACTTCACATGTATAAGGTGATCTTTGCACTTGGAATGAGATTTAATGAATTGTAGGACACTTGGTGTTGAAGGACAATTTTCGGCAGCTTGGGGACACTTGAATAAATGTATGTATTCATAGAAATGTTGGCAGAATGTTGACATAGAAGGAGTGATGGATATGTGTATGAAATTAATTTGTAAAGTGTATGTGAGAATTAGTGATGTTTAGGTGTGTATGTGATTGTATTTAGACTTTGTAAATGTGAACTTTAATTGGTGTATTGAAGATAATTGTAATCTGCCCAAAGTGAGGATAATGTAAAGTGGGATGTGGTTTTGGTAATGTACCAAAACAGATTTGGTAGGGAAGTAAACATATTGCAAGGTAAATGTGTGTGATTGATGTGTGTTAAGCAAAGTAACCAAGGGCAGTGTACATTTTAGCCAATAAGTTTAAATGTGTAACCTCAATTGGTATGAGACCAATTGGAGGTGGAACTAGGCACAAAATGTGCCAACTTTCATTGAGAAAGCATACCAAAATTCTGCTTGCAAGGTGACCTAAGAAAATGACCAATTCGGATTAGGTGCAATTAGGACCTGAAAAATGACCAATTGGGCAGCAGTGAGTGTTTAGGCCATAACTCACTCAAAACAGGTTCAATTGACCTGAAATTTTAACCATGAATAGTTAAGACCCATACCTACAAGTCTTATGAAGACACCAAATCCCAGAAATGACCAGAAGCAAGTCAAAAAGCTTGCACAAGTTCGGGTCCAAAAACTGGCCGAACCAAAGTTGACCAAATTGACCTAAAATTGACCTAATTTGATGCCATTTGACCAGCAATAGTATAATGACCATAACTTGGTCTACTTAACTCGGATTGATCTGAAATTTTGCCCCGCGTGCAATAAGACATAGATCTACAAGTTTTTAGTTTTGACCGAAACCCGAAAACCGAGGGAACTAGATCGTCCGGCTAGGTCAAACTAGTATTCCGGAATCCAACAAATTGCAAGAAAATGCACTAAACAAGGAAATGAGTTTGGTAAAACGTACCAACCCTAAAACCCTATCGAATGTGACATATTAAGGACACCAAAACCTAATTTACCGTAAACGCATCGAGGGTCGGTATATTAGGTAATTGAGCAAATAATAGCCTTCAGTGAATTACTTATCGAACATTATCGTTAGAGACAATTTAATTTAGTACTGAAACACTTCAAATTGTGTTTCTCAGTTACCAAAGACTCAAGAAAAGGGAAGGAAACACTGAGTCCAGACCAGGAGACAATTATCAGAGGTTTGTGCACAACTAGTTTTTAACTGATTTTACTTTGAATATTTCATATGATTAAATGACATATTTTTCTTATGTATTATGTTTAATAAGCATTGGATTTAATTCAATGATTATTGAAAATTGTTATAGTATGTATGAATTCAGCTTTGTGAAATGTATTTCCACAAGTATTAAGCATTGTTATGGATTGAACAAATTATGTTTTGGAAAACTGTGATAGAACATGTTTTGAATTGTGAAGGTAATTTTCATGGAAAAATGCAAATTTATGATTTGAATTGTGATGAGCATAAAAATTATTGGATATTAGAATTGACTTTGAATCAAATTATATTGTGATTTATGCTCACTAAATGGATTGTAATATTGTTTTATATCTCACTATAGATGCTTGACTAGGTTATTACCCGTCTCTCTCATTTGTTGAGAAGACAA
The DNA here is from genome assembly GCF_030052815.1 of Hevea brasiliensis. Lineage (NCBI taxonomy): Eukaryota > Viridiplantae > Streptophyta > Magnoliopsida > Malpighiales > Euphorbiaceae > Hevea > Hevea brasiliensis. Next base: position 36,790,105 of record NC_079507.1, on the reverse strand, counting down.
TAAAGTTAGTTGTGTTTTGATTACCATGGTACGTGCACAGGCTTAGATTTTCCTCTGATTTGAGGTTAGATCTAAGTTTATTTTATCGTTATGGCCCTTGCGGAAGATTCATTATTGTGATGGTACTGTGCACGATGATTCGACCTCCCCGACCATAGGGAGTTAGAATCTGATTCGACCTCCCTGACCATAGGGAGTTAGAATCACATCGAAGATGGCCCTTTCGGATTAGTCTTGCATCGTTAGTGAGATAAAGAATAATTTTTGAGATACAGAATGGCTTTTGAATGGTAAGGAATTGTGATTTCAATTATAGTTTATGTATAATTGATTTTGTTGGAATTACTTAAATGGTTAGTCATGATTTGATAAATTGAATTTTGTGATCAAAGTCATTTATACAAATGATTTACATTATTGGAAACAAATATTTTGAGTTTTGAAATTTAATGAGTATTCAGATTCCCAATTTATTTACTGTAAATTTTGTCAATGTATATGGTACTATGTTTTAAATTATAGTTGTACACCACTGAGTTCACCACTCAGCGATAGCTTTGTATGCTGTCGCAGGTAAGAAGAGCATAGAGCAGTAAGTAAATTTCCTTGAAGATATATTCAGATCAGCTCCAGGTATATCATAGGTATACCCATGTACATAGGTTTTGATGTATGCATGTAATAATATGTATGTAAATTATTTGAGCAGTTGTATAGAAACTCTTGTAAAATATTTTGGTGTGTAATTAAATGTAAATTATTGTAAATGTAAATTTGAGATTTCATTTACTTGAATAGTTTTGTATTATATTTCTTGTACCTCAATCTTTGAAAAATCACTGCGGATTTGAGTTGAGAAAAATGTTGTGTTGAGAAATATGTTGGAGTTGAGATTTGCAAATACATATTGAAGTGCTTTTTACAGGTTTTCTGAAGAACTGTTTTATCCAAAATACAGAGGGCACTCTGCCAAAATTTTTACAGAAATTCCAAATAATTCAAATGTGTCAATTCTATCACTTCAGTTCAAAAAGGTTTTAACACCTGTAAATAGTGCTCACCATTGTAAAAGAAGTAAGAAAAGTTTTGAAAATCCCTTGTAGTGTATTTAATGGGTTATCAGTAGACGGAGTTGGTAATTCATTAGGTATACTACGGGATCATGTTATGCCTTACAGAGGGGTAGGGTGTGACATGTTTTAGTGGTATCAGAGCAATGGTTTTAAAGTAAATTTTGAACTGTGAATTTGAAATCTTTTTGTCGGTAACTACAACTGCTCAAATGTTTGTGTGACACCCCTTACCCGTGTACAGTATACCCAAGTAAGTAATGCCACCTGGTGTACCGGCACACTCTAATATTCCTCAATTAATTTAGACAATGCTTTTGCATATAATTTATGAAATACAATTTATTTAAACCATTTATCAAAAGTATCATTCATTTAAGGTTCCGAAAATTTTAAAGAAAATCATGAGTACCGCTAAAAATGGAGAAAACTGTTCTTCGAACTGTTAAAAACACTTCCAATATACAATTTCATTCATTCTCAACTCCAATATGATCACAAAACTCAATATCAAGATATCAACAATTTTTCAATTTCAGTCTCAACAACCTTTTCATTGCTCAAAACATCCCTTTCTCGTGGTTCTAATATATAAACAACCATTAAATACTCAAATTAATACCATACATGACCATAAATCTTTATTATTTACAATAAGCTCAAAATACATTACATAAATCCCAAATACATATGAGAAATAAAAATTTAATTACAAAATGACAAAATGACATCTAGTGTCCTACCAATGCAGTGACGAGGTGACACGGACATCGAAAGCGTAATCACGGATGGACTCACCTACCGTGGTCTACCGGCTCGCGATCGGGATCTCCAGTACTCACGCGTGGCAAAGCAACGCGCTAAGCAATAATGCTTAGTGGTGCAATAATATAATAAAAGAAAATAGCAAGAAAATAAATGTGTATAGAATGTGTATGCTTTCTTTGTTTGGTATTGATATATTCATTGTTTCATTTACGTTGTTCACTTTTATTCATTTGGTTGCCCTGTAACCTACACTAGATGACTGGATCGATAACGGGTAACCGCATCGGGTACCTAGTACTCGGGCCGTCACACCATCGGTCACATACGTATCTCCCGGTGTGCAATGAGCCTAACAAGTCAGAATAATATCCGCACAAGGCCTAGTCTCTATACAAAGTCAGAATGGCTAAAAGCCATGTATTCTCAGAATGGCATTTTTGCCATGTGCAAGATCTTGCTAATCGAACCCTATTGGCATGCCAAACTATCCAAACCAATCTTGTTAGGTATACTAGGGCATTTGAAACTCTTAAATTTGTCAATTTGTGAATTTCAAGTTTTTTTGGTGTCACTATTCATCATTGGTCAACAAAAATGTTGACTTTTAGAATAAAAATGTGTACATCAACTTTGGCACTCCCAACATACCACATTTGGTGTTTAAAACTTGTTGGCATTAAGTCTTTTTGCCATTCCAAAGTGTAACTCAACACAAACAGATTTTTCAATTTTGGTGAGTCAACTTCACTGTTCCATTGGACACTGTTACTGTTGGAATTTGAGGAAATGTAAAACATGAAAGTTGTTCCTTATTTTGTCTAGTTGAATTTCCTTTTTTGCATCACTCCATTTGGAGTTTTGTAGCTCCAGATATGGCTCAAAAACCCAAGCTGTCTGGATATGCATTCTGCAGAAATTTACCATATCTACAGTGCATGAACAGTAACTTGAGTCACTTGGTTGAATGGGTTCTGGCCATAATTTGGGGTAGGTTCCTTCATGAAAGTTGTTTGTCTATGTCTTAACTTTTTGCTGTAAAAATTTCAGGCCAATTGACCAAATCTACAGTGAGTTATGGCCAAATGAACAGTTACTGTTCATTTGGCAATTTCTGCAGAATTCAGTGCAGGGCATCCGGATTGTGGCTGAGTTTTGACCCTTTTGCTTTGGTCTTTTGGGCATGGTTTCTTCAGAAAAAATGTTTCATTATAAGCCTAGTTTCATGTCCAATTGGCCAAACTTCAATTAGACTACCACTGCCCAAGTTATGGCAGTGCAAAGGGACTGAAATTTCAGTCCCTATGCTGCTGTCCATAGGGCAGCCTGCAACCTCACCTTGCCATAGTGTTTTTCAGTCCCATTTATGGTCAACACATCTAAAATGGTCACTAATTGACCATTACAATGTGCCCTAACAATTTCCTAAGCCAAGTCACACTTTCACCTTTCCAAACCCTAATTTCCATATGAATTTTTACAACATGCTTTAATTAACTATCTCATTCCATAATCACATGCATACATGGTTTAATCTTGATCTCTAGTCCACTTTAAGTCCATCAAAACACTCATTCCTTTTTATTCAATAGGGCTGCTGAAACCTAGGGCATGGATAGACATAGATTTCATTCATTTTAGTCACAAATTCCTATTTATTCCAAGTCTCTAACATAGAATTTAGAAAGCTTTAGATGTATATATGCACTAACCTTGTTTGGGCAGAATTTTCCCAAGCAATTCCTTCACTTTCTTGGCTTTTCTTGGCTGCCAAAGGCTTTAGCAAGGTGCTAGGGCAAGTTTTAGTGAAGCTAGGTTAGGATTTTATGGTGAGACAAGGTAGGAAATCAAGCTTGCTTGGTTGAGCTCCAATGGAGGGTGGAAGGGAAGGGTTCACGTTTTGGTGGAGAAGAAGGAGAAGAAGAGCAGCTGGTTTTTAATTCCTTTAGCCCATTTTTAGTCTCTTTTATTGGTTAACTAATTGGTTATTTTATTGTGATTGGAGGAAATTTTTAAATGACATCATAATTTGTCATAATTTGCTTTTTATTTCATTTTTCTTTTCTTTTCTTTTCTACCACATTTCAATTTAATTTTTAGCAATATTTATTCATATTTTGAGTCATAATAATTATTTACTTAACTGGACAAGTCGGCCAAAATTCACCTCTGAAGGCGAAATGACCAAAATGCCCTTCGTTTGGCTTAACAGGTCAAAATTGGCTGTACCGATTGAAAAATTTTTCTAGGTATTTTCTTGGCATTCTAATGCCATGAGAACCTCAATTACCCTTCTTTGGAGTCCCAAAAATTATTTTATAATTTTTCCCCCGGGTCTAGGGCTCCTCGTTGCGAGAACCGCAACTTCCCTCCGGTTACCCATCGCTAGGGCACCTACTGCTTAACTTGATTGTAATTTATTTCTAAAATTTTTACTAAATTTTTCTTGTTAATATTTGAGTTAATTATGGTTCCTGACTTTAGTTTGAATATTTTTCCGGACATTCTAGCTGTCCGGACCGATACCGGTCACCGAAACAGTAGGATGTACGGAGTGGTTATCGGGAGGGTGTTACAACTCTTCCCCTCTAATTTAAATTTCGTCCTCGAAATTTACCTGATGCAAACAGTTGAGGGAACGGTTGCCTCATCATCTCTTCACTTTCCCAAGTTGCCTCCTCGGTGTTGTGGTGCCTCCATAGCACTTTCACCAATGGAATTTGCTTGTTTCTCAACTCTCTCACTTCCCGAGCCAAGATCCGTAGAGGTTCTTCTTCGTATGTCAAATCCGGCTGTATTTCAATTTCTTCTCTGGAGATGACATGTGAAGGATCTGAGCGGTATCTTCTGAGCATGGACACATGGAACACATTATGGATCTTGTCCAGCTCTGGTGGTAAAGCTAGCCTATATGCCACTGGACCCACACGTTCAATGACTTCATAGGGGCCAATGAACCTAGGGCTCAACTTACCTTTTCTTCCAAACCTCAACACTTTCTTCCATGGTGACACCTTGAGGAACACTTTGTCGCCAACCACATATTCTATTTCTTTTCTCTTCAGGTCGGCATAAGATTTCTGTCTGTCTGAGGCAATCTTTAAGTTGGCTTTGATTGATTTCACCTTCTCCTCAGCCTGTTTCACCAGGTCTGGCCCTACCAGTTTGTCTTCGCCCAATTCAGTCCAGCACACTGGAGTTCTACATTTTCTCCCATACAATGCTTCATACGGGGCCATTTGGATACTAGCTTGGTAGCTATTATTGTATGCAAATTCGCGCTGGGAGGTATCTATCCCAGCTTCCCTCAAACTCAATGACACAACTCCTCAGCATATCCTCAAGGACCTGACAAGTATTTCACGTTATTGTTATCATTTCAATTCAATATTTGTATCAATTTCATTGGTTTCAATTGTTTACCTGGATTACTCTTTCAGATTGCCCATCCGTCTGAGGATGGAAAGCTGTGCTGAAATGGAGTTGTGTACCCAAGGATTCATGCAACTTCTTCCAAAATCTCGATGTAAACCTTGGGTCTCGATCAGATATGATGGAAAGTGGAATTCCATACAGTCTAACTATCTCACTAATATACAATTCTGCTAACCTCTCTAGTGAGTAGTCAGTCCTAACTGGCAGAAAGTGTGCTGACTTTGTCAATCTATCAACTATCACCCATGCTGCATCATGTTTCTTCCGGGTGAGAGGTAGACCACTTACAAAATCCATGGTGACCCGATCCCATTTCCATTCAGGTATGCGTATAGGCTGTAGCAAACCTGATGGAACTTGGTGTTCTGCCTTGACTTGCTGACATGTCAAGCATTTAGTCACATAGTCGCCTATGTCCCTCTTCATACTGTGCCACCAATATCAAGCTTCGGATCATGATACATCTTTGTACTTCCCAGGTGCATAGCATATACACCGGTGTGTGCCTCTTTCAATCATCGCCTTCAATTCCCCATTATCCGTACACACGCCTTCCTTTGAAATACAGACACCCATCTGCCTTCGCCTCATAGTCAGTTGCTTTTCCCTCTGAGATCTTGCTCATAATAGCCATTAACTTCTCATCTGCCTTTTGCCCATCTAATATCTGCTGTAGCAGGTTTGGCCTCACTTGCAACTCAGCCAAAATAGCTCCATCTCGAACCAAGGATAGACGGGCATTCAATGATCTCAAAGCTGTGATGGACTTTCTGCTCAAAGCATCAGCAACTACGCTTGCCTTCCCGTGATGGTAGTCAATTACACAAATATAATCCTTCAGAACTCAATCCATCGCTCGCTCTAAGGTTGAGCTCCTTCAGGTTGGCAAATATTTCAGGCTTTTGTGGTCGGTGTAAATATAGCACTTTTCACCATACAAGTAATGCCTCCATATCTTCAAGCATAAGATAATTGCTGCAAGCTCTAGATCATGGGTATGGTAGTTCTGTTCATGTGGCCTTAACTGCCTGGAAGCATAGGCGACCACCTTCCCCTCTTGCATCAATACACACCCTAGCCCATTATGTGAGGCATCACTATAGACCACAAAGTCCTTTCCGGACCTTGGTGTGTGCTGCTGGTGCCTCTGTCAACATAGCCTTCAATTTCTCAAAGCTGGTCCGACACTTGTCATTCGGTCAAATCGACATTCTTGTGTAACAACTTGGTCATTGGAGCGGCTATTAGGAAAATCCCTTCACAAATCTTACGTAATACCCAGCTAGCCCCATGAAGCTTCTGACCTCAGTTGTATTTCTAGGAGGCTTCCTTTCCATCACTGCTTCTATTTTTTTGGGATCCACCCTAATCCCATCAGCTGACACTATGTGTCCAAGGAATGCGATCTCATTCACCAAAAGTCACACTTGGACAACTTAGCATCTGACTTCTTTTCATGAGTTTGCGAACAATCCTCAAATGTTCATCATGTTCTTCCCTGGTCTTGGAGTACACGAATGTCATCAATAAAAACCACTACGAACCGATCTAGGTATGGATGGAAGATACGGTTCATAAGGTCCATGAACGCCCGGTGCATTTGTTAGGCCAAAGGGCATCACGTAAACTCATAATGCCCATACCGGTCTGAATGCGATCTTGGGCACATCTACATGTTTCACCCTTAGCTGATGATACCCTGATCTGAGATCAATCTTAGAAAATACTCCTGCTCCCTTCAGCTAATCAAACAGATCATCAATTCTAGTCAACGGATACTTGTTCTTCACAGTCACTTTATTCAACTGTCGGTAATCAATGCATAGCCTCAAAGTCCCATCCTTCTTTTTCACAAACAGACCGAGCTCCCCATGGTCACACATCAGGCGTATGAACCCCTTATCCAGCAACTCTTGCAACCGAAGTTTTCAACTCCATCAATTCGATGGGTGCCATCCTATAAGGAGCAATGGAAATGGGTCTTTGTGCCGGCGTTGTCTCAATAGCAAAGTCGACTTCCCTTTCTGGTGGCAAACCAGGCAACTCTTCAGGAAATACTTCTGGGAAGTCTCTTACTGTGGGTATGTCACTCAAGTTTGGCTTAGCCTGCCTAGTATCCACCACATGTGCTAGGTAGGCTTCACAGCCTTTTCTCATCATTCTTCTTGCAACAGTGGCTGAGATGACATTGGGCGAAATCATCCTTTCCCTAATCGTGATCTCATTACCCTCAGGGGTTTTCAAAGAAATTCTCTTCAATTTGCAATCAACTATTGCCTGATGACGTGACAACCAGTCCATTCCCAAAATCACGTTAAACTCATGGAAGGGTAACTCAATCAAGTCTGCCAAGAATTCATACCCCTAAATCCTTAAAGGGCAACTCTTGTATACCTTGTTCACTACCACCTTTGTGACCCAATGGATTAGTGACCAGAATGTCTTGGTCACTCTCCCCTACCAGTATCCCCCTTTCTACGGGTAGATTGATGCAGATGTATGAATGAGTGGATCCTGGATCCACCAATGCATGCACAGGAGTAGTGTAGAGGGAGAACGTACCCCTGATGACGTCCGGGGCATCTTGCTCCTCCTGAGCTCTCAAGGCATAATTTTCGCGGTGGTGCATTGTTATCCGCCTCTCTGTGGCTCGGATGTAGGCCTCTGTGATGGTCCCACCGCGTCGATCTGCGCGATTTTCTACTCTGCGTAGTGCGGAGCGTGTCTTTCGCTTGTGTTGGAGCAATTGTAGTAGTTCTGCGTGGACAGTTCCTTAACTGATGCTCTGTTGACCCACACCTCAAGCAGGCACCAGTCACTCTCCAACACTCCCCCTTATGCCATTTCTGACAGTGTGGACACGTAGAAAATGCTGGGGCTGGTCCCCTGAACCCCATCCACGGAGAGCGCCCCCGATGGTGTGGGTGACCTCTCCTAGGGGTGAATCGTGGCTGGGCCCCTGAGGTGACCACAGCCTGTGGCTGAGCTGAACTTTGTACAGGAGGACCCTTAAACTTCTTCCCAAATCCAGGGGTGGAACTAGACTGACCTGGTCCCCTCTTCTGCTGTCTCTCCCTTCTTGTCTGCTCATTGATTCTCACTTTTTCAACCCTTATTGCGCCTTCCACTAGCTTGCTAAATTCTGTGATTCCCAAGGCGGTTGAGCTCGTATCTTGATATTGTCATTCAGTCCCTCTTCAAATCTCTTGCACCTTTCACCGTTAGGGACTATTTCCCTTCCATAGCGGCTTAACCGAACAAACTCCTTCTCATACTCGGCCATCGACAAACCTGCCTCGTGTTAATGAATTCCTTCTTCTCTCTTCCGGTATACAAGACCCACATATTTCTTCTTGAACTCGAGAGGAAGAAGTCCCAAGTTCTGACTTGGCTGCACTTCACTGGACACTGTGTCCCACCATCCGTAGGCATCGTCTTGTAACAAGGATATAGCAGCTTCTAAGTTCTGCTCTGGGGTGTAGTGAAGTTGTTTTAAGACTCTGCCCGTTCTGTTCAACCAATTCTCGGCTGCAACAGAGTCATCTTCTCTCTTGCCATAGAAGTCCACAGCTCCAAACTTCCTTAGCCTTTCCAGGTGTGATTTCTGCTGTGGAGCTGGTGGTGGTGGTGGTGGTGCTGGCATTACCCCGGCCATTTGTCTAAAGAAGTCGGCCATTTGCTGAAACATGGCCTGTGGAGGCTGAGTAGGCTCTGCTTGAGCTGGCGGAGCAGATTCTCTCATGCCCCCAGTCTCAGCTGCTGCAGGTGGAGCATGACTCTCCACTTCCTCCTCAACGGCTCTCTATGATGTAGGGTCCATATCCTATTCAAAATAAGAAAGATAAATAGATCTGCGTTAGTGTCACCTCGACTCTTACAAATGCAATGCATGGTATGGACTCAATCTAGGCCCAGAAACGCCTAAACCAGGCTCTGATACCACTAAATGTGACACCCCTTACCCGTGTACAGTATACCCGAGTAAGTAATGCCACCTGGTGTACCGGCACACTCTAATATTCCTCAATTAATTTAGACAATGCTTTTGCATATAATTTATGAAATACAATTTATTTAAACCATTTATCAAAAGTATCATTCATTTAAGGTTTCGAAAATTTTAAAGAAAATCTGGCGGAGTACCGGCTAAAAATGGAGAAAACCGTTCTTCGGAACCTGTTAAAAACACTTCCAATATACAATTTCATTCATTCTCAACTCCAATATGATCACAAAACTCAATATCAAGATATCAACAATTTTTCAATTTCAGGTCTCAACAACCTTTTCATTGCTCAAAACATCCCTTTCTCAGGGTTCTCATATATAAACAACCATTAAATACTCAAATTAATACCATACATGACCATAAATCTTTATTATTTACAATAAGCTCAAAATACATTACATAAATCCCAAATACATATGAGAAATAAAAATTTAATTACAAAATGACAAAATGACATCTAGTGTCCTACCAATGCACTGCAGGTGACGAGGTGACACGGACAGCGAAGCGCGGATGGACTCACCCGATGCGTGGTCTCACGGGCTCGCGATCGGGATCTCCGGTACCTACGGCGTGGCAAGCAACGCGCTAAGCAATAATGCTTAGTGGTGCAATAATATAATAAAAGAAAATAGCAAGAAAATAAATGTGTATAGAATGTGTATGCTTTCTTTGTTTGGTATTGATATATTCATTGTTTCATTTACGTTGTTCACTTTTATTCATTTGGTTGCCCCAGGTAACCTACACTAGATGACTGGACTGGATAACGGGTAAACTGGCACTGGGTACCTAGTACCTCGGGCCGTCACACCATCGGTCACATACGTATCTCCTGGTGTGCAATGAGCGGCTAACAAGTCAGAATAATATCCGCACAAGGCCAAGTCTCAATACAAAGTCGAATGGCTAAAAGCCATGAAATCACAGAATGGCATTTTTGCCATGTGCAGTACTGCTAACTGAACCCTATTGGCATGCCAAACTATCCAAACCAATCTTGTTAGGTATACTAGGGCATTTGAAACTCTTAAATTTGTCAATTTGTGAATTTCAAGTTTTTTTTGGTGTCACTATTCATCATTGGTCAACAAAAATGTTGACTTTTAGAATAAAAATGTGTACATCAACTTTGGCACTCCCAACATACCACATTTGGTGTTTAAAACTTGTTGGCATTAAGTGTTTTTGCCATTCCAAAGTGTAACTCAACACAAACAGATTTTTCAATTTTGGTGAGTCAACTTCACTGTTCCATTGGACACTGTTACTGTTGGAATTTGAGGAAATGTAAAACATGAAAGTTGTTCCTTATTTTGTCTAGTTGAATTTCCTTTTTTGAATCACTCCATTTGGAGTTTTGTAGCTCCAGATATGGCTCAAAAACCCAAGCTGTCCGGATATGCATTCTGCAGAAATTTACCATATCTACAGTGCATGAACAGTAACTTGAGTCACTTGGTTGAATGGGTTCTGGCCATAATTTGGGGTAGGTTCCTTCATGAAAGTTGTTTTTATATGTCTTAACTTGTTGCTGTAAAAATTTCAGGCCAATTGACCAAATCTACAGTGAGTTATGGCCAAATGAACAGTTACTGTTCATTTGGCAAATTCTGCAGAATTCAGTGCAGGGCATCCGGATTGTGGCTGAGTTTTGACCCTTGTGCTTTGGTCTTTTGGGCATGGTTTCTTCAGCAAAAATATGCCATTATAAGCCTAGTTTCATGTCCAATTGGCCAAACTTCAATTGGACTACCACTGCCCAAGTTATGGCAGTGCAAAGGGACTGAAATTTCAGTCCCTATGCTGCTGTCCATAGGGCAGCCTGCAACCTCACCTTGCCATAGTGTTTTTCAGTCCCATTTATGGTCAACACATCTAAAATGGTCACTAATTGACCATTACAATGTGCCCTAACAATTTCCTAAGCCAAGTCACACTTTCACCTTTCCAAACCCTAATTTCCATATGAATTTTTACAACATGCTTTAATTAACTATCTCATTCCATAATCACATGCATACATGGTTTAATCTTGATCTCTAGTCCACTTTAAGTCCATCAAAACACTCATTCCTTTTTATTCAATAGGGCTGCCGAAACCTAGGGCATGGATAGACATAGATTTCATTCATTTTAGTCACAAATTCCTACTTATTCCAAGTCTCTAACATAGAATTTAGAAAGCTTTAGATGTATATATGCACTAACCTTGTTTGGGCAGAATTTTCCCAAGCAATTCCTTCACTTTCTTGGCTTTTCTTGGCTGCCAAAGGCTTTAGCAAGGTGCTAGGGCAAGTTTTAGTGAAGCTAGGTTAGGATTTTATGGTGAGACAAGGTAGGAAATCAAGCTTGCTTGGTTGAGCTCCAATGGAGGGTGGAAGGGAAGGGTTCACGTTTTGGTGGAGAAGAAGGAGAAGAAGAGCAGCTGGTTTTTAATTCCTTTAGCCCATTTTTAGTCTCTTTTATTGGTTAACTAATTGGTTATTTTATTGTGATTGGAGGAAATTTTTAAATGACATCATAATTTGTCATAATTTGCTTTTTATTTCATTTTTCTTTTCTTTTCTTTTTTACCACATTTCAATTTATTTTTTAGCAATATTTATTCATATTTTGAGTCATAATAATTATTTACTTAACTGGACAAGTCGGCCAAAATTCACCTCTGAAGGCGAAATGACCAAAATGCCCTTCGTTTGGCTTAACGGGTCAAAATTGGCTGTACCGATTGAAAAATTTTTCTAGGTATTTTCTTGGCATTCTAATGCCATGGGAACCTCAATTACCCTTCTCTGGAGTCCCAAAAATTATTTTATAATTTTTCCCCCGGGTCTAGGGCTCCTCGTTGCGAAGCAACTTCCTTGATTACCCATCGCTAGGGCACCACTCGTTTAACTTGATTGTAATTTATTTCTAAAATTTTTACTAAATTTTTCTTGTTAATATTTGAGTTAATTATGGTTCTGACTTTAGTTTGAATATTTTTCCGACATTCTAGTCTGTCATCGGACACCTGGCCACCAGTAGGATGTACGGAGTGGTTATCGGGAGGGTGTTACAGTTTGATACATATAGTACATTTACATCATAAATGTGAACTAATGGAGAGGAATCTCCTTGTGTTGGTTGTACAGGAATAGAAAATTCTGTGAGAAAAATGGAAGAGAAGAATGAGATAATAGAACAGTCTGTGGTGGCAGAAGAACAAGTTGAAGCCCCAGCTCCACAAAATGTCGAAGGCCTGACTGTACCAATTTTATCGGTAGAAATTACTGCACAAATGGCCCAACAAATGGCCACTTTCTTTCAACAAATGGCTGATAATCTGTCAGCCCAAGCCCAAGTACAGACCCAACCCCCACAAGGGCAATGTGAAATGGAAAAGAGGGAGAAACCTATGGGTCAGAGTTCGAACAGTAATTTGGGGAAGAGAAAAGAATTTGAGGAACCCTGAACTCAGAAATATGATAGAGGCGGATCATCAGGGCAGAGACCACTAAGATCTAGTCGTCGAACAACTAGAAGTTCCTACCCTTCCCGCCAATGTGAAACTTGTAGAAGATATCATGGAGGTATTTGTCGTAAGGCCTCTGGAGCCTGTTACAATTGTGGAAAACTTGGACACTTTGCTAAAGATTGTGCTAAACCACCTCGATCTGCTCTCCGGAGTTCACAGACTGTCAGTCAGAGTAAAGATAGAAATAGAGTTGGTACTCCTCACCACTATAACACAGTGAATCAACCCGAATATAGTAGCGCACCAGTCGGAGTGTCCACTATGCGCCAAGTAAAAGGAGCAGAAACTTTAGATGTAGCTGCTGGTAAGTTCTTAATTTTAGTTATTATTTGATCCCAGCACTACTTAGTTGTGTGTTAGTGTCAGAACTATATGTTCTGTTGTCATTCCTTTACATGGGAACGAATTTTGATGTATTAGTGACTAGTCCTTTAGGATAATAACTACAATAACAAGTATGGTTGACATTAATTTTGGAAGAATTGTTAGCTAAAAGTATTTTCTAACATACCGTAAATTATAAAGCTAATTGGCGAGCCTACTTAATGTAAGGCAAGAGGACCTAAAAGTAAGTTCTGATAATAGAATTACTCTAGATGAGGGCAAAGATGTTACTGTTAGTAATTGTCAAAGGAAATTGTAATCAGAATCGGTTTGGGATATTAGTGGATTCGAGAAAGATAAGATGTTAGAAAACCTAGTCCATGAGGTTATAACGTAGTGACTATATAATGTTCTCGATGTTTGTATTGTAAGCTGCAGATTACAGTACCGATACTGGATTATTGTGTAGAGCTACGTGTTTCCCCGTGGTATAATAAGTAAGAATATTTGTAAGTAATCTATAAATTGATACAGTTACACCCGAATAGAGTACTAGTAATGCAAATAAATATGAAAATTTTAGTCAGAAATTTAAGACTTCAGAACTAGCCTATCAAACGACTACACTTGTAAGGTAGCTAGAGTCAGTGACTCGGTTACATTAATGTGAATTACCAGTACCACAGTAATTGCTATAAGCTTAGAGATATCAGTACAACATATCATCCTCAGACAGATGGACAATTGAAACAAGTAATTTAGGTAAATTCGGAAACTTATTGAGTTCCTATAAATAATGAAATGAAATGATAAAAATAACTTGTAAAATGTGATAAGCCCTCAAGAATATATCGAGAACTTGTGTCATTGAATCCGAGAGGAGATGGGACAGATACATCCCACTAACAGAATTTGTATACATTAATAAGTGTCAAGCTAGCATACAAGTGGCACCCTATGAAACATTGTAAGGGAACAGATAACTATGGATTTTGTGATGAGATTTCTGAGGACATAAAGTAGTCATGATGCAGTATAGGTTATAATTGATAGACTAACCAAGTCTGCTCACTTTTTGCCAGTTCGGATGGACTATAGCCTGGAAAGATTGGCCAGATTGCACATAAATGAGATTGTAAAATTGCATGGAGTACTAGTATCAATTGTATCTGACAGAGATCCTAGGTTCACTTCTAAATTCTCGGGTAGTCTTCAGAGAGCCCTGGGAACTAGATTGAACTTCAGCACAGCATTCCACCCATAGACAGATGGCCAGTCTGAGAGGGTTATTCAGATATTGGAGGATATGCTACGGGCTTATGTGATTGAATTTGAAGGTAGTTGGGATACACACTTGCCTTTGATTGAGTTTGCTTATAACAACAGCTACTAATCAAGCATTGGAATGCCTCCATATGAAGCATTGTATGGCAGGAAGTGCAGAACTCCCTTATATTGGGATGAAATAGGTGAAAGGAAGATGATTGGGCCAGAAATTGTTTAGCAGACAGAGGAAAAGATCAAATTAATTAGAGATAGACTCAAGGCTGCACCAAACCGTCAGAAGTCCTATGTTAATTTGAAAAGAAGAGATATTGAATATGCAGTGGGTGATAAGGTATTCCTCAAAGTTTCTCCTTGGAAGAGAATTATGAGATTTGGCAGAAAGGGGAAACTGAGTCCTCGTTTCATTAGACCATATGAGATTCTGGAAAGAGTGGGTCCTTTGGCATATCGGTTGGCATTACCTCCAGAACTAGCAAGGATACACAGTGTCTTCCATGTGTCCATGTTAAGGAGGTACAGATCTGACCCATCTCATGTACTATCAGTTGAAGAGATTGAGGTAAATCCAGACCTCTCATATGAGGAAGAACCCATAAAAATTCTGGCATATGAGGTGAAGCAGCTGAGGAACAAACAGATACACCTGGTTAAAGTGCTGTGGAACCATCATTCAGGCCAGGAAGCTACTTGGGAACGTGAAGAGGTTATGAGGAGATAGCACCCACAGCTGTTTAGAGACTAATGCCAGGTAAAATTTCGAGACGAAATTTATTTTAAGGGGGAGAGAATTGTAACACCCCAAAGTTCGGTAGTGCGTTCTACTGCTCCGGTGACCAGTGTTGTCCGGACAGCTAGGATGCCTAGAACTACACTTCAATATGAGTGAGGAGACATAAAATAATGAAATACAAGAAAAGAAAAATACAAGAAAAACAAAGGAAAAATAATAGCAAAGAAATGTGATCAAGTTAAGCGAGCCGGGAAACCTAGCGATGGGTGACCGCACCGGGAAGTCACGGCGTGGACCGTTGACTAGCCCGGACTGCGGGGAACCATGGAAAATATTTTTAGGACTTAAATAGAACCTTATTGAAGAATAAATATCATTAGAAAGATCAAAGAAAAATTAAATAATTAGTACAAAGAAAAGTGAGAAATCGAAAAACAGACAAAACCTAGTGTTACCGAAAAATCGGGAATGCAACCCGAACAGGGGCATTATGGTCATTTGACGTCCCGAAGTGTCTTTTGACCTAAATTTCCACTAAAATTAAATAATATTACACTTAGAAAATAAAATGAAAAATTAGTTTAGTGGTACCTAAAGTAAATAGCTAAAATCATGGGTTAATGTGGGATTAAGTGAACAATTAGATTATAATATGATTAAATTTATGAGTGGACCACTAATGAATAAAATAAACACATAATAGGGCAGCTGTAACTCCACTAAACCAGCAGAAATATTCATCTTCTCCAAAACAACCAAACCAGCCGAATTGAAGAACCAAGAAAAAACTCCATGGGCGTTTGCATGCAAGCTTGATCCATCCCTCATTTCAACCCCAAATCACTTAGGTTCCTTCATGAAACTTTGTCTACTCATCACAAGGAAGAGTTTGATACTAAATTTGAGAAGTTTAAGCAAGGTTTAACAAGCTCCAAACATAAGGTAAGTTCATATTTTTGAAGATAGCTTTGTTAAGTTTTGTGTACATGTTATGGGTGTTGGGTTTGTGAAGAAAATTTTTGAGTTTGAAGAGTTATTGTCGTGTTCATTTTGCACAGCCATGGAGTCATGTATTTGATGAAGTATTTGTACATATAATTGATGAGAATGATGTTGATCATGATGATTTAATGACCTAGTGAATTACTTCACATGTATAAGGTGATCTTTGCACTTGGAATGAGATTTAATGAATTGTAGGACACTTGGTGTTGAAGGACAATTTTCGGCAGCTTGGGGACACTTGAATAAATGTATGTATTCATAGAAATGTTGGCAGAATGTTGACATAGAAGGAGTGATGGATATGTGTATGAAATTAATTTGTAAAGTGTATGTGAGAATTAGTGATGTTTAGGTGTGTATGTGATTGTATTTAGACTTTGTAAATGTGAACTTTAATTGGTGTATTGAAGATAATTGTAATCTGCCCAAAGTGAGGATAATGTAAAGTGGGATGTGGTTTTGGTAATGTACCAAAACAGATTTGGTAGGGAAGTAAACATATTGCAAGGTAAATGTGTGTGATTGATGTGTGTTAAGCAAAGTAACCAAGGGCAGTGTAAATTTTAGCCAATAAGTTTAAATGTGTAACCTCAATTGGTATGAGACCAATTGGAGGTGGAACTAGGCACAAAATGTGCCAACTTTCATTGAGAAAGCATACCAAAATTCTGCTTGCAAGGTGACCTAAGAAAATGACCAATTCGGATTAGGTGCAATTAGGACCTGAAAAATGACCAATTGGGCAGCAGTGAGTGTTTAGGCCATAACTCACTCAAAACAGGTCCAATTGACCTGAAATTTTAACCATGAATAGTTAAGACCCATACCTACAAGTCTTATGAAGACACCAAAGCCCAGAAATGACCAGAAGCAAGTCAAAAAGCTTGCACAAGTTCGGGTCCAAAAACTGGCCGAACCAAAGTTGACCAAATTGACCTAAAATTGACCTAATTTGATGCCATTTGACCAGCAATAGTATAATGACCATAACTTGGTCTACTTAACTCGGATTGACCTGAAATTTTTCCCCGCGTGCAATAAGACATAGATCTACAAGTTTTTAGTTTTGACCGAAACCCAAAAACCGAGGGAACTAGATCGTCCGGCTAGGTCAAACTAGTATTCCGGAATCCAGCAAATTGCAAGAAAATGCACTAAACAAGGAAATGAGTTTGGTAAAACGTACCAACCCTAAAACCCTATCGAATGTGACATATTAGAGACACCAAAACCTAATTTACCTTAAACGCATCGAGGGTCGGTATATTAGGTAATTGAGCAAATAATAGCCTTCAGTGAATTACTTATCGAACATTATCGTTAGAGACAGTTTAATTTAGTACTGAAACACTTCAAATTGTGTTTCTCAGTTACCAAAGACTCAGGAAAAGGGAAGGAAACACTGAGTCCAGACCAGGAGACAATTATCAGAGGTTTGTGCACAACTAGTTTTTAACTGATTTTACTTTGAATATTTCATATGATTAAATGACATATTTTTCTTATGTATTATGTTTAACAAGCATTGGATTTAATTCAATGATTATTGAAAATTGTTATAGTATGTATGAATTCAGCTTTGTGAAATGGTATTTCCACAAGTATTAAGCATTGTTATGGATTGAACAAATTATGTTTTGGAAAACTGTGATAGAACATGTTTTGAATTGTGAAGGTAATTTTCATGGAAAAATGCAAATTTATGATTTGAATTGTGATGAGCATAAAAATTATTGGATATTAGAATTGACTTTGAATCAAATTATATTGTGATTTATGCTCACTAAATGGATTGTAATATTATTTTATATCTCACTATAGATGCTTGACTAGGTTATTACCGGTCTCTCTCATTTGTTGAGAAGACAATAAAGTTAGTTGTGTTTTGATTACCATGGTACGTGCACAGGCTTAGATTTTCCTCTGATTTGAGGTTAGATCTAAGTTTATTTTATCGTTATGGCCCTTGCGGAAGATTCATTATTGTGATGGTATGCGTGCACGATGATTCGACCTCCCCGACCATAGGGAGTTAGAATCTGATTCGACCTCCCCGACCATAGGGAGTTAGAATCACATCGAAGATGGCCCTTTCGGATTAGTCTTGCATAGTTAGTGAGATAAAGAATAATTTTTGAGATACAGAATGGCTTTTGAATGGTAAGGAATTGTGATTTCAATTATGGTTTATGTATAATTGATTTTGTTGGAATTACTTAAATGGTTAGTCATGATTTGATAAATTGAATTTTGTGATCAAAGTCATTTATACAAATGATTTACATTATTGGAAACGAATATTTTGAGTTTTGAAATTTGATGAGTATTCAGATTCCCAATTTATTTACTGTAAATTTTGTCAATGTATATGGTACTATGTTTTAAAGTATAGTTGTGCACCACTGAGTTCACCACTCAGCGATAGCTTTGTATGCTGTCGCAGGTAAGAAGAGCATAGAGCAGTAAGTAAATTTCCTTGAAGATATATTCAGATCAGCTCCAGGTATATCATAGGTATACCCATGTACATAGGTTTTGATGTATGCATGTAATAATATGTATGTAAATTATTTGAGCAGTTGTATAGAAACTCTTGTAAAATATTTTGGTATGTAATTAAATGTAAATTATTGTAAATGTAAATTTGAGATTTCATTTACTTGAATAGTTTTGTATTATATTTCTTGTACCTCAGTCTTTGAAAAATCACTGCGGATTTGAGTTGAGAAAAATGTTGTGTTGAGAAATATGTTGGAGTTGAGATTTGCAAATACATATTGAAGTGTTTTTCTGAGTTTTACAAGAACTGCTTTATCCAAAATACAGAGGGCACTCTGCCAAAATTTTCTGAAATTCCAAATAATTCAAATGTGTCAATTCTATCACTTGATTCAAAAGGTTTTAACACCTGTAAATAGTGCTCACCACTGTAAAAGAAGTAAGAAAAGTTTTGAAAATCCCTTGTAGTGTATTTAATGGGTTATCAGTAGACGGAGTTGGTAATTCATTAGGTATACTACGGGATCATGTTATGCCTTACAGAGGGGTAGGGTGTGACATTAAGGCTCATTTTGGATAGCTTAAGGTCATTTTCGGGGCAAGCTATCTTCACAAAAATTCTAGCCCTATGTCTTAAGTTTCATTTTCAATTGGTTTCACACCAATTGGAGTTGTGTAGCTCAATTTACGGGCTACCAAACACACTGAACTCAGTGTGCAAATTCTGCCCTAGGTTCAAATTTTTCATTTCTTCAATTATTCCCACTAACCAACCTCAATTCACATTTAATTCACCCAAAATGACTATAATTTAGCATTGACACATCAATGGCACTTCCTAGCACAAACCCCACAATTTTCAAACACCAAAGTTTGCAATTTTTCTTAATCCTACCATTTCATTACCTCCATTCATCAACCCAATGTCAATTCAAACTAAATAAACCTCAAATGACTATAATTTAATACTAAACACATCAATTTCACTCTCTAGCACCAAAACTCCAATTTTCTCATGAACCCTAATATCTCATAATTAAATTTATACACATTTCATGCAATTTCTTTGCCCCAATCATGTATACTACTTCAACTAAGCTTAATCTCATCATAAATTTCATTCAAAGACATCAAACCTTAACTTTTTTCTAATTTGGCCAAAATCCTAGTTTAGATTCCATACATTTTTTCTTTCATTTTCTTATGAAATTTCATGCTTTCTCATGTAAATTCATCACACCCAAACTTGATTCAAAGCATATTTGGTTAATCAAGCATGAAAGAGAGAGCTTACCTCACTTGATGATTTTTCCCACTTCCAATCTCTTCCAAATCTTACTCTTCTTGTTTTTAATCTCTCAATCAAAGATCTCTTTGATGTTTTCTTTTAGTGGGCTATGGAATTTATGAAGGGAATTGAAGTGAATCAAGACTAGGAAGGGAAAACAATGGTGGAAGAAGATTGGAGAATAAGAGAAATGAAAAGAGAGGGAGAGGGAAGATGGAGACTTGTCTTCTTTTATACTTATTTATTCCTTTTAATTAAATATTTAAGTTTAATTGTCAAAAGCCCATAAGTCATTAATTTTAATTAGGTCAAAAATGGAATTTAAATTTTAGATTTTTGCCTCTTTTATTTTCTTTCCACTTTTACTCTAATTTTTCTCTCAATATTTCTTCATAATTCAATATTTTATTTTCATTTAATTAAATTAACATTTTGATCAAAAATCAACTCTTAAAGTGAATTGATCAAAATGCCCCTTATCGGGTCATAATCCCTCTTTTATAATATACCCGGTGAGTCCTTATATTTTTGGGTCACTTGAATTTTTATTGTATCTATCTCAATTAATTTTCTATTTATTTTTGGTCCTCAACGTGTCTTTGAATAGTACTAGTCACGCACCAAAAATGGTACTATTCATAACTCGGAGGTTCGGGGTGTTACAATTCTCCCCTCCTTAAAAATAAATTTCATCCTCAATATTTACCTGGTCTCAGTCTCTGAATAGCTGTGGGTGTTGTCTCCTCATGTCCTCCTCACACTCCCATGTAGCCTCCTGGCATGAATGATGGTTCCACAACACTTTTACTAGAGGTATTTGCTTGTTCCTCAGCTGCTTCACCTCATGTGCCAATATCTTTATGGGCTCCTCATCATATGTCAGGTCTGGATTCACCTCAATCTCCTTTACTGGCAAAAGGTGAGAGGGGTCTGATCTGTACCTCCTCAACATGGAGACATGGAAGACATTGTGAATCTTTTCTAACTCTGGAGGCAATGAAGTCTATATGCCAATGGACCCACTCTTTCCAGAACCTCATATGGCCTAATAAAGCGAGGACTTAGTTTCCCTTTTCTACCAAACCTCATGATCCTCTTCCATAGGGAAACTTTCAAGAACACCTTGTCACCCACACTGTACCGAATATCTCTTCTCTTTAGGTCTTCTATCTATTCGTTGCAACTTTGAGTCTGTCTCTAATGAGCTTAACCTTTTCTTCCGTCTGTTGCACTAATTCTCGGCCAATCAACTTCCTCTCGCCCACTTCATCCTAACACAAGGGAGTTCTACACTTTCTGCCATAAAGTGCTTCATATGGAGGCATCCCGATGCTTGACTGATAACTGTTATTGTAGGCAAATTCAATTAAAGGCAAGTGTGTGTCCCAACTCCCTTCAAACTCAATCACACAGGCCCAAAGTATATCCTCCAAAATCTGAATGATCCTTTCAGATTGGCCATCTGTCTGTGGATGGAATGTTGTACTGAAGTTCAATCTAGTTCCTAAGGCTTTTTGGAGACTACCCCAGAATCTAGAAGTGAACATTGGGTCTCTGTCTGACACAATAGACACTGGCACTCCATGTAACCTCACCACATCATCAATTTATATTTTGGCCAATCTTTCCAGGCTGTAATCCATCCTCACTGGCAAAAAGTGTGCAGACTTGGTCAATCTATTAACAATAACCTAAACGGCATCATGATTCTTTTGTGTACGTGGAAGTCCTGTCACGAAATCCATAGTGATTCTTTCCCATTTCCACTCGGGAATTAGCAACGGCTGTAGCAACCCTGTAGGAGCTTGGTGTTCTGCCTTTACTTGCTGACAAGTTAGGCATTTGGCAACATTTTCTGCAATATATTTCTTCATTCCTCTCCACTAATAGTGCTCTTTCACACTTCTGTGCATTTTGGTTCTGCCGGGTGCATTGCAGACGGTGAATCATGTACTTCCTTTAAAATGGTCTGCCTCAGTTCAACATTCCCAAGAATGCACATTCTGCCCTTATATAACAACAAGCCCTCATCATTTATTGATAATTTTGGTTTCTTGCCATCCTGAGCCTCTTCCATCAACTTCACATACTTATCATCCTTCTGTGCAATTGCTTTAATTTGTTCTGCCAGCATTGGCTTCACTTGCCAAGTAGCTACCATCTGACCATCTTCATTAATCTCCAAATTAGCATGCAATGCCCTTAACTCATGCACCATGGACAATGGAGAAACCCTCAAATCAGCCATAGTCTTGCGATTTAAAGAATTAGCTACAACATTAGCTTTTCCTGGCTGATAGTCTATCAAACAATCATAATCTTTTATCAGCTCTAACCATCTCCTCTGTCTCAAATTTAACTCCTTTTGTGTGCCTAAGTACTTCAAACTTTTATGATCTGTGTATATATAACATCTCTCCCCATATAAGTAATGTCCCCAGATCTTCAAGGCAAAGACAATGGCTGCCAGCTCCAAGTCATGCGTAGGATAATTTCTCTCATGCAGTTTAAGCTGGCGTGAAGCATAGGCAATGACATTCCTATCTTGCATCAACACACAGCCCAATCTGTTATGAGAAGCATCACTGTATATGGTATACTCCTTACCTAAAGTGGGCAAGGTTAAGACTGGAGCTTCAATTAAACGCCTCTTTAACTCATCAAAACTTTCCTGGCACCGATCAGTCCACTAAAATTTTACATCCTTCCTAAGTAGCTTAGTCAATGGAGATGCTAGCATGGAGAATCCCTTCACAAACCTTCGATAATACCCGACTAAACCAAGCAAACTCCGAACTTCTGTAACATTTCTTAGTGGCTTCCAATTAAGAATGGCTTCTACTTTGCTAGGATCCACCTAGATACCTTCTGCAGATACAATATGCCCCAAAAATGTAATCTCCTTTAGCCAAAACTCACATTTCGATAGTTTGGCATACAACCTCAAAGTCTGCAATACTATCCTCAAGCGCTTGTCATGTTCCTCTGCATTCTTTGAGTATTCCAAAATATCATTAATGAACACCACAACAAACTAGTCCAAATATGGCTTGAAGATAGTGTTCATCAGGCTCATAAAAGCAGCTGGAGCATTAGTCAACCCAAATGGCATTACCAAGAACTCATAGTGGCCATACCGAGTCCTAAAGGCAATTTTAAGAATACTTTCCTCCTGCATCCTCAACTGGCAGTAGCCCGATCTCAAGTTAATTTTGGAGAATACAGTTGCATCCTTCAACTGATTAAACAAATCATCGATCTGTGGCAGAGGATATCTATTCTTTATGGTCACCTTATTCAACTGTCTGTAGTCTATGCATAGGCGGAGAGTACCATCCTTTTTCTTCATAAATAATACTGGTGCTCACGCTAGGGCAGATGAAACCCTTATCTAACAATTCCTGCAATTGCACCTTTAACTTATCTGTGCAGTGCAATTTCTTGAAGACCCTCTCCATCCGTTCTAACCATTGCTCTGCTTCCAATGGGTGCACTATACCCGTGAACTCTGTCGCCCCATACTTCATTAACTTGTCATCTTGTCTGGTTGGGGATGGTGGTTGCACTGGAGGTGCTTTCATAGGAGCTTGGACTGGTATATTGCCAGGCATTTGCTAAAATAATGCAGACATCTGCTGAGCAAACAGAGCAGGAAACTGCATGGGTGGAACGGGTGCAGCTGACCCATTGGCATTCTGAGGAGCTGGGGCCTCCCCTTGTATCTCAGCTGCTATTGATTGCTTTACTGTGTGATCCCCCTCTTCCATACTGAATCACAAAGAATTCTACTCCCTAGACAACTAACACAAGGAGATTTCCCTCCATTAGTCCATATTTATGATGTAATGCACTATATGTATCAATTAATGACAGTTGAGCAGTTGTACTTATCAAAATTTTTCAAACACGCAATTTCAAAACTTGTATAAAAACCAAAGCTCTGATACCACTAAAACATGTCATACCTTATCCCTTGTAAGGCACGACATGTTCCCGTAGCATACCTAATGAATTACCGAACTCCACCTACAGATAACCCATTAGTTATGCTACAAAGGATTTTAAAACAAACCATAGCTTTTTATCTTATCAATTCTTTTATGAAAAACTGCATGAGAATAGTTAAAATTCCATGTAAACATTCAATGGAAATAATGATAGACTAAATATTGCAAAAGTTACATTTTCATAAGTCTCAAAGTAAACTACAAAATAGTTACAAACTCAAAATGTGATAGCAATGCAATGCTTTTAAATACAAACTGCTCAATGTCCATACATCCATACATACAGGTACAAAATACATCCAAAGGAATCACAAGGGTATACCTAACGTAAATACCCACAAACAATACCAAAATGTTGCTTTCAAGTCTCTCACTTGGCAGCCTTCTCCTTTCCCTTACCTGCGACAGCATAAAGAAGCTATCGCTGAGTATATCACTCAGTGGTGCACAACTAATAAATTTAAAACTTAAGGTAAAACACAATTTATCAAAGCATAATAAATCATATTTTTCTTAAGCATGAAAACTTCACAATAGTTCTAAGTCCATAAAGGCTGTTTGTTGGAATAACATTTCAAATGAGAAATCACAATTCATAAATCACAATTCACAAAGCATTAGTGTTGCCAACATCAACACACAGTTTAGGCCATGACACAAAATTTCACGATCAATGCCGTGTTGTACACCACGACAAAGCAATCTCAACCTCACTAACCATTGTTAATGAGAGAAGGGCTAGCTAGCTAATGAGTACTCATGTAGTCTTACCCCACTAACCGTTATTAATGAGAGACATAATCAATATTAATTATAAAACCCCAAGTAGCCATTACTACTGGGGAGTTCCGAAGGGATTGTCATGCTAACTGTGGTTTCAAAACAACTTTCAAGAGTTTCTAAATCAATAATCACGTTTGCAAAACAATAACATATTCAAATCATCATAAAACCCATAAAGGGGTGGCAACACACTAATTCCTCAAGTACAAGAGAAAAACCATATTTCAGTCAAAGTAAACTTGCTCAAAGCAAACTCATTCAAATAAACACATTCCAAATAATTTACAAGTTTAAAAACGAAGAAAAGGTTAGTTGTGCACAAACCTTCAATAATTCTCCTTCCTTGTTACCTAGTTCTCCTTGTCCATTCCAACTTCTTTTTCTACTAAAAATATACAAATAGAAAACCTCAATACCAATCTCAATTGCTGCCAAGAACTCATTACATGCATGTCTAATGCATCCCAAGTTAGCTTTGAAAATTTTAGAATATTTTGGTTTTGGGACAGCTTGGTGCCCCAATCTTTGAATCCAATTTTTACCCAGTTTCGATCATAATTTGGTTAGGTGTTCTTCATGAAAATTGTTCATTTAGGTCTTAACTTTATTTTCATTTTTGAATCGCCTAATTTGGAGCTGTGCAGCTCAAGTTATGACCAAAATACAGTTACTGTTCATGTCACTACTTATCCTACAGATTCAGTTATGGCAGATTTATCGATCCAAGTTCGTTGAGCAATTTTATCAAGTTAAGTCCATAATTTGATCTAATGTTCTTCATGCAAAATGTTCTACTATGTCATAGGTTTCCATCGGTTCAAGAATCGCCTAAATCAGAGTTTTCTAGAGAGAGTTATGGCCATGCAAAATTTACTGTTCATATGGTAAATCTGCAGTTCTGCAGATTCAGTGATTCAACTTTGCTCAGCAATTTGATTGGGTTAAGTCCATAATTTGGCCTCAAGTTCTTCATATGAAATGTTCTACTATATCTTAGGTTTCTATCGGTTCAAGAATCGCCTAAATCGGAATTTTCTAGAGAGAGTTATGACCATGCAAATTTACTATTCATATGGTCAAATTCTGCAGGTTCCAGAATTTTGTCTCTAAGTTCAAGGCTCATTCGGATAGCTTAAGGTCATTTTTGGGGCAGGGTATCTTCACAAAAATTCTAGCCCTATGTCTTAAGTTTCATTTCCAATTGGTTTTACACCAATTGGAGTTGTGTAGCTCAATTTATGGGCTATCAAACACACTGAACTCAGTGTGCAAATTCTTCCCTAGGTTCAAATTTTTCATTTCTTCAATTATTCCTACTAACCAACCTCAGTTCATATTTAATTCACCCAAAATGACTATAATTTAGCATTGAAACATCAATGACACTTCCTAGCACAAACCCCACAATTTTCAAATACCAAAGTTTGCAATTTTCCTTAATCCTACTATTTCATTACCTCATTCATCAACACAATGTCAATTCAAACTAAATAAACCTCAAATGACCATAATTTAATACTACACACGCCAATTTCAGTCTCTAACACCAAAACTCCAATTTTCTCATGAACCCTAATCTCCCATAATTAAATTTATACACATTTCATGCAATTTCTTTGCCCCAATCATGTATACTACTTCAACTAAGCTTAATCTCATCATAAATTTCATTCAAAGACATCAAACCCTAACTTTTCTCCAATTTAGCCAAAACCCTAGTTTAGATTCTATACATGTTTTCTTTCATTTTCCTATGAAATTTCATGCTTTCTCATGTAAATTCATCACACCCAAACTTGATTCAAAGCATATTTGGTTAATCAAGCATGAAAGAGAGAGCTTACCTCACTTGATGATTTTTTCTACTTCCAATCTCTTCCAAATCTTACTCTTCTTGTTTTTAATCTCTCAATCAAAGATCTCTTTGATGTTTTCTTTTAGTGAGCTATGGAATTTATGAAGGGAATTGAAGTGAATCAAGACTTGGAAGGGAAAACAATGGTGAAAGAAGATTAGAGAAGAAGAGAAAAGAAAATAGAGGGAGAGGGAAGATGGGTGGTGGCATGGAAGAAGGGAAAGAAGGAGACTTATCTTCTTTTATACTTATTTATTCCTTTTTAATTAAATAATTAAGTTTAATTGTCAAAAGCCCATAAGTCATTAATTTTAATTAGGTCAAAAATGGATTTAAATTCTAGATTTTTGCCTCTTTTATTTTCTTTCCACTTTTACTCTAATTTTTCTCTCAATATTTCTTCATAATTCAATATTTTATTTTCATTTAATTAAATTGACATTTTGGTCAAAAATCAACTCTTAAAGTGAATTGACCAAAATGCCCCTTATCGGGTCATAATGCCTCTTTTACAATATACTCGGTGAGTCCTTATATTTTTGGGTCACTTGAATTTTTATTGTGTCTATCTCAATTAATTTTTTATTTATTTTTGGTCCTCAAGGTGTCTTTGAATAATACTAGTTGCGCACCAAAAATGGTACTATTCATAACTTGGAGGTTCGGGGCGTTACAGAGGCGATGGATTAAGTTCCTAAAGGACTATGATTGTGTGATTGACTCTCATCCTGGGAAGGCAAATGTAGTTGCTGATGCTTTGAGCAGAAAATGCATCACAGCTTTGAGATCATTGAATGCCCATCTATCTTTGGCAGAGTTGCAAGTAAGGCCAAAGGTAGATGAAAAGTTAATGACTATTGTGAGTAAAGTCTCAGAAGGGAAAGTAACTGACTATGAGGTGAAAGCAAATAGATGTATGTACTACAAAGGAAGATTATGTGTATCAGATGATGGGGAATTGAAAGCCAATATTCTAAAAGAGGCACATACCAGTGTTTATGCTATGCACCCAGGAAGTACAAAAATGTACCATGATCTGAAGCTTTAGTATTGGTGGCCTGGTATGAAGAAGGACATAGCTGACTATGTGACTAAATGCTTGACATGTCAGCAAGTTAAGGCATAACAACAAGTTCCATCGGATTTGCTACAGTCTATATGCATACCTGAATGGAAATGGGATCGGGTCACCATGGATTTTGTAAGTGGTCTACCTCTCACCCAGAAGAAGCATGATGCAGTATGGGTGATAGTAGATAGATTAACGAAGTCAGCACACTTTCTGCCAGTTAGGACTGACTACTCACTGGAGAAGTTAGCAGAATTGTATATCAGTGAGATAGTTAGACTGCATGAAATTCCACTTTCCATCATATCTGATCGAGAACCAAGGTTTACATCGAGATTTTGGAAGAAGTTACATGAATCCTTGGGTACACAACTCCACTTCAGTACAGCTTTTCATCCTCAGACGAATGGGCAATCAGACAAAGTAATCAAGGTAAACAATTAAAACCAATTGAACTAATACAAATATTGAACTGAAATGATAATAATAAAATAAAATATATGTCAAGTCTTTGAGGATACGCTAAGGAGTTGTGTCATTGAGTTTGAGGGAAGTTGGGTGTAACACCCTCTCTGTAGCAACTTTGTACATTCTACTGTTCTGGCGACCAGTGTCGGTCCGGATAGCTAGAACATCCAGAAAAATATTTAAACTAAAGTGAGGAACCATAATTAACTCAAATATTAATAAGAAAAATTTAGGAAAAATTTTAGAAATAAAATACAATCAAGTTAAATGAGCCGGTGCCATAGCGATGGGTAACCTAGTGGGAAGTTGCGATTCTCGCAACTAGGAGCCCTAGACCTGGAGAAAAATTCATAAAATAATTTTTAGGACTCTAGAGAAGGGTCATTGAGGTTCCTATGGCATTAGAATACCAATAAAATATTTAGAAAAATTTTTCAATCGGTACAGACAATTTTGGCCCGTTAAGCCAAACGGAGGGCATTTTGGTCATTTCGTCTTCAGAGATGATTTTTGGCCGACTTGTCCAGTTAAGTAAATAATTATTAGGACATAAAATGTGAATAAATATTACTAAAAATTGAATTGAAAATGAGTAGAAAAGAAAAGAAAAAAAAATGAATAAAATAGGAATTTATGACATCACATGATGTCATTAGTGTGCCTTCACCCAATTACATGGTGACACATGGCATAACTTATCTTAAAGAGACAAAATGGGCTGAAAATGAACAAAAAAACAGATCCCTCTCTTCCTTTCTTCTTCCTTGCCGTGAACCCTCTCCCATTCTCACCATTATCAAGCTTTTAAAGCTTGCTTTCTCTCACTTTTACTCAACAAAACCCTAATCTAGCAACACAAAAAAATCTTCTTACACCTTGGAGATTCTTTTGGGCAGCAAAATTTTGAAGAAAAATTAAAGTTTTGGTTGGCTTAGATTTGAGCTAAAAGAGGTTAGTGACTTAAACTTAAATTTCACTTTAAATTCATGTTTAACAATTATGAATGAGTGCAAATGATAAGGAAATTGATGGAGTACCATTTGTATGTAAACCCTAAGTTTTGGCAGCCTTGGTTGGGCAATATTGTGATGATTTTAATGAAGTTAAAAAGGGTAGTATGGCTGCCCACAATATGTCTCTTTTATGTGGATTGATGAAATGCAATCCTAGTGCATGGCTTGAAATGTTGAGTTAGGGTTTGGAGTAGGAAAATAGGACTTTGACCATGTGATGATAAAAATGGGTATTAATGGTCAATTAGTGACCATTTAGTTCTGTTTAAACCAAAAATGAAGTGTGTTGAGGGATGGGATTTAGGTTTAGTGTGGCTGCCCTAGGTGACCTGCAGAATTGGACATGAGTCCAGCAGGTTTGGGCAGCCATAAATTGAATTGTAGAGGTTCAATTGGTGTTTGGCCAATTGTACATGAAACTAGACACATAATGGTACAACTTTGGTGAAGAAACCATGCTCATAAGACCAAACCAAGTGGACCAAAAGCTTGCCCCAATCCGGATAACCTGCAGTCTGTTTCTGCAGAATGACCAAATGAACAGCATTTGGTCATTTGGCCATAACTCAATATAGAATGGTCCAATTGACCTGAAATTTTACCCACAACAAGCTGAGATATAGACCAACAACTTTCATGAAGAAACCTAACCCAAATTATGACCAGAACCTATCCAACAAGTGAGTTGAAGTCACTGTTCACTACACTGTAGATATGGTCAGTCCAGAAAAATTTCAATCCGGCCAGTTGTGGTTTTTGGACCATAACTTGAGCTACAAAACTCCAAATGGAGTGATTCAAAAAAATAAATTCAACTAGACAAAATAAGAAACAACTTTCATGTTTATCATTTTTCCAAATTCCCACTGCAACAGTAACTAATGGAACAGTAAACCCAAAGCTTGAAAACTGAAAATTCTGTCCAATTCACATTAAGCTTAGAGATGGTATTGGCAACCAATACCAAGAAGTTTAAAATGCAAAATGTGGTATGTTGATGATATTCAAACTAATTTACCTATTGCCAATGCAAAATTCAACATTTTGGTTGACCAATGAAATAAATAGTAATCATAAAAAAATCAATTTCAAAGAATTACAAAAAAACAAAGTGTTAAATGCCCTAGTAGGCCTAATGTGATTGGTTTGGATAGGTTGGCATGCCAATAGGGTTCTATTAGCAGTACTGCATATGGCTTCATGCCATTCTGTATTTCAAGGGTTTCCATGCCATTCTGTGACATAATAGCCTTTGGCTATGATATTGAGTTGTTATGCTCGGGTTTAATCCCCGATAATTATTACAGCTTATTAGCTTTTCTGTTGCACACCGGGAGATACATATGTTACCGATGGTGTGACGGCCCGAGGTACTTGATACCAGTGCCAGTTTACCCATTTATCCAGTCCAGTCAACTAGTATAGGTTACTCGGGCAATATTAATAAATCTTACCAAACTTTAATCGAATAATATTGCAATAAATATTTAAAATTACGTCTACCAAAAATGTAAACATACATTCTGCATACATGTTATTATTTTATTTTATTTTATTTTATATTGTCACCACTAAGTAGAATTGCTTAGCGCGTCACTTTTGCCATGCGCAGGTACTGGAGACATAGCTTAGCAGTCCAGCAGACCTCATACAGGGTGAGTTTTCAGATCTGCACTCAGAGTTCAAAGTCACCTCACAAATTGCAGTGCATTGGTAGGACATTGGGCTACCTAAGTCTTTTGTATTTGTAAACTTTTGTTATGTATATTATAAACTCATGTAATCATATTTTTGCTGTAATTACCTATAAGCTGTGTTCAGAAATAAATATGAGTATTTCTCATTGAATTGGGTGTGATATGAGATGAATGTGAATTTTGAGATACTTAATTGGTTTGAGAAATTGTTAAAAATGTTGGTGGTTGACTGAGATTGAGATTATAATTATATTGGAGGTGTTTTTAAACAGGTTCAGAAGAACTGTTTTCCAATTTATAGCCGGCACTTTGCCGGATTTTCTATAAAATTTGCGAAAAAAAAATAGATTTATCAAAAATTATAAATAAATGAATAAAAAGAGATTAATTGAAATTGAAACATGAATTGGTGTTCCGACACACTGAGTGGCATAACTTACTTTGCTACACTGTAGACGGGTAAGGGGTGTCACATTTAGTGGTATCAGAGCACGGTTAGGCGTTTCTGGGCCTAGATTGAGTCCGTACCATGCATTGCATTTGTAAGAGTCGAGGTGACACTAATGCAGATCTGTTGTCTTTGTTAAATAGGATATGGACCCTTCATCTCAGAGGGCAGTTGAGGAGGAAGTGGAGAGTCATGCTCCACCTGCGATGGCGAGGCGGGGGTAGGGAGAACCTACTCCACCAGCTCCATCAGAGCTTGCTTAACCTCCACAGGCCGTGTTCCAGCAAATGGCCGAATTCTTCAAACAAATGGCTAGGGTAATGGCACCACCACTACCACCTCCACAACCGAAATCACACTTGGAAAGATTGAGAAAATTTGGAGAAGTGGACTTTTTTGGCAAGAGAGAAGATGATTCTGTTGCAGCCGAAAATTGGTTGAACAGAACAGGCAGAGTTTTAAAACAACTCCACTGCACTCCAGAGCAAAACCTAGAAGCTGCCATATCTTGTTACAAGATGATGCATATGAATGGTGGGATATGGTGTCTAGTGAAGTGCAACCAGAAGTAATAAATTGGGACTTCTTCCTCTCCGAATTCAAAAAGAAATATGTGGGTAGTGTATACCTAGAAGAGAGAAGAAGGGAATTCATTAATCTGAGGCAGAGACAGTTGACAGTGGCCGAGTATGAAAAGGAATTTGTCAGATTGAGTAGCTACGGAAGGGAGATAGTCCCTAATGAAGCTGAAAGATGTAAGAGATTTGAAGAAGGATTAAATGACAATATAAAGATCATGATCACTGCCTTGGGAATCACAGACTTCACCAAGTTAGTGGAAGCTGCAATAAAAGTTGAAAAGGTTAGAATAAGTGAGCAAACCAGAAGAGAGAGACAGCAGAAGAGGGGCCCGGGTCAGTCTAGTTCATCTCCTGCACCTGGGAAGAAGTTCAAAGGTCCACCTACACAGAGTTCAGGTCAACCACAAAGTCAGGGTCAAACCCAAGGGCCCAGGCCACAGTTCACCCCTAGGAGAGGTCAGTCCACACCATCAGTGGGCAGCTCTCAGGACGGGTTTAGGGACCAGCCCCAGCATCTTCTGCATGTCCACATTGTCTGAAATGGCATAAGGGGGAGTGTTGGAGAGTGACTGGTGCCTGCTTAAAGTGTGGGTCGACGGAGCATCAGTTGAGGAACTGTCTACGCAGAACTACTACAGCTGCTCCAACATAAGCAGACAGACCTACTCCTGTACCATAAAGGGGTAGAAAATCTGGCAAATCTGATGCAGTGGGACCATCATAGAGGCCTGTATCTGAGCTAGCAGAGAGGCCTGAGGGCAGACCACCTGCTAGAGCCTATGCCATGAGAGCTCAGGAGGAGCAAGATGCCTCGGACATCATCAGGGGTACGTTCTCCCTCTACAATACATCTGTGCATGCATTAGTAGATCCAGGATCCACTCATTCATACATTTGCATCAACCTACCTGTAGAAAAGGGGATACTAGTAGGGGAGAGTGACCAAGACATCCTGGTCACTAATCCATTGGGCCACAGTGTAATGGTGAACAAAGTGTTCAAAGGTTGCCCGTTAAGGATTCAGGGGTATGAATTCTTGGCAGACCTGATTGAGTTGCCTTTCCATGAGTTTGACGTGATTTTTGAGAATGGACTGGTTGTCACGTCATCAGGCAATGGTTGATTGTAAATTGAAGAGAATTTCTTTGAAAACTCCTGGGGGTAATGAGATCACAGTTGTGGGGGAAATGACAGATTTCTTGTCCAATGTCATATCAGCCACAGTTGCAAGAAAACTGATGAGAAAAGGCTGTGAAGCCTACCTAGCACATGTGGTGGATACTAGGCTAAGCCGATCATGTGACATACCCACAGCAAAAGACTTCCCAGATGTGTTCCCTGAAGAATTGCTTGGTTTGCCACCAGAAAGGGAAGTTGAATTTGCTATTGAGGTACTGCCGGGTACAGCACCAATCTCTATTGCTCCTTATAGGATGGCGCCCACAGAATTGAAGGAACTGAAAATCTAATTACAGGAGTTACTGGATAAGGGGTCCATACGCCCTAGTGTGTCACCATGGGGAGCTCCAGTGCTGTTTGTAAAGAAGAAAGATGGGACTTTGAGGTTATGCATTGATTACGGGCAGTTGAATAAAGTGACAGTGAAGAATAAGTATCCATTGCCTAGAATTGATTATATGTTTGATCAATTGAAGGGAGCAGGAGTATTTTCAAAAATTGATCTCAGATCAGGGTATCATCAGTTGAGGGTGAAGGATGCAGATGTGCCAAAGACTGCATTCAGGACCCGGTATGGGCATTATGAGTTTCTGGTGATGCCCTTTGGCCTAACAAATGCACCAGCAGCATTCATGGACCTTATGAACCATATCTTCCATCCATACCTAGATCGGTTCGTAGTGGTCTTTATTGATGATATTTTGGTGTATTCCAAGACCAGGGAAGAACATGATGAGCATTTGAGAATTGTTTTGCAAACCTTGAGAGAAAAAAAGATGTATGCTAAGTTGTCCATGTGTGACTTCTGGTTGAATGAGATTGCATTTCTTGGACACATAGTGTCAGCTGATAGGATTAGAGTGGATCCCAAGAAAATAGAAGCAGTGATGGAATGGAAGCCTCCCAGGAATACAACTAAGGTCAGAAGTTTCTTGGGGCTAGCTGGGTATTACAGAAGATTTGTGAAGGGATTTTCGTTAATAGCTGCTCCAATGACCAAGTTGTTACACAAGAATGTCAGATTTGACTGGAATGACAAGTGTCAGGCTAGTTTTGAGAAGTTGAAGTCTATGTTGACAGAGGCACCAGTATTAACACAGCCAGTGTCGGGAAAGGACTTTGTGGTCTACAGTGATGCCTCTCATAATGGGTTAGGTTGTGTATTGATGCAAGAGGGGAAGGTGGTCGCTTATGCTTCCAGGCAGCTAAGGCCACATGAATAGAATTACCCTACCCATGATTTAGAACTTGCAGCAATTATCTTCGCACTGAAGATATGGAGGCACTACTTGTATGGTGAAAAGTGCTACATTTACACAGACCACAAAAGCTTGAAATACTTGCCAACCCAAAAAGAGCTCAACCTTAGACAGAGGCGATGGATTGAGTTCCTGAAGGACTATGATTGTGTAATTGACTACCATCCTGGGAAGGCAAATGTAGTTGCTGATGCTTTGAGCAAAAAATCCACCACAGCTTTGAGATCATTGAATGCCCGTCTATCTTTGGTTCGAGATGGAGCTATTTTGGCTGAGTTGCAAGTGAGGCCAAACCTGCTACAACAGATTTTAGATGGGCAAAAGGCAGATGAAAAGTTAATGGCTATTATGAGCCAAATCTCAGGGGGAAAAGTAACTGACTATGAGGTAAAAGCAGATGGGTGTCTGTACTACAAAGGAAGAGTATGTGTACCAGATAATGGGGAATTAAAAGCCAGTATTCTGAAAGAGGCACATGCCAGTGTTTATGCTATGCACCCAGGAAGTACAAAGATGTATCATGATCTGAAGCTTCAGTATTGGTGGCCTGGTATGAAGAAGGACATAGCTGACTATGTGACTAAATGCTTGACATGTCAGCAAGTTAAGGTAGAACATCAAGTTCCATCAGGTTTGCTACAGCCTCTACGCATACCTGAATGGAAATGGGATCGGGTCACCATGGATTTTGTGAGTGGTCTACCTCTCACCCAGAAGAAACATGATGCAGTATGGGTGATAGTAGATAGACTGACGAAGTCAGCACACTTTCTGGCAGTTAGGACTGACTACTCACTAGAGAAGTTAGTAGAATTGTATATCAGTGAGATAGTTTGATTGCATGGAATTCCACTTTCCATCATATCTGATCGAGACCCAAGGTTTACATCGAGATTCTGGAAGAAGTTGCATGAGTCCTTGGGTACACAACTCCACTTTAGCACAGCTTTCCATCCTCAGACGGATGGGCAATCAGAAAGAGTAATCCAGGTAAACAATTGAAACCAATTAAACTAATACACATATTGAACTGAAATGGTAATAATAACATGAAATATATGTCAGGTCCTTGAGGATATGCTGAGGAGTTGTGTCATTGAGTTGGAGGGAAGTTGGGATAGATACCTCCCACTGGCAGAATTTGCATACAACTATAGCTACCAAGCTAGTATCCAAATGGCCCCGTATAAAGCACTATATGGGAGGAAATGTAGAACTCCAGTGTGCTAGACTGAATTGGGCAAAGATAAACTAGTAGGGTCAGACCTGGTGAAACAGACTGAGGAGAAGGTAAAACTAATCAAAGCCAATCTGAAGGTTGCCTCAGACAAACAGAAATCCTATGCCGACTTAAAGAGAAAAGAAATAGAACATGCGATTGGAGATAAAGTGTTTCTCAAAGTCTCACCGTGGAAGAAGGTACTGAGATTTGGAAGAAAAGGTAAGTTAAGCCCTAGGTTCATTGGCCCATATGAAGTCATTGAACGTGTGGGTCCAGTGGCCTATAGGCTAGCTTTACCACCAGAGCTGGACAATATCCACAATGTGTTCCACGTGTCTATGCTAAGAAGATACCGCTCAGATCCTTCACATGTCATCTCCGTGGAAGAAATTGAAGTAGAACCGGATTTGACATATGAAGAAGAACCCATAAGGATCCTAGCTCGGGAAGTGAAAGAGTTGAGAAATAAGCAGATTCCACTGGTGATAGTGCTTTAAAGGCACCACAATACCGAAGAGGCAACATGGGAAAATGAAGAGATGATGAGGCAACAGTTCCCTCAACTGTTTGCATCAGGTAAATTTCGAGGAAGAAATTTAAATTAGAGGGGAAGAGTTGTAACACCCTCTCTGTAGCAACTCCGTACATTCTACTGTTCTGGCGATCAGTGTCGATCCGAATAGCTAGAACGTCCGGAAAAATTTTTAAACTAAAGTGAGGAACCATAATTAACTCAAATATTAATAAGAAAAATTTAGGGAAAATTTTAGAAATAAAATACAATCAAGTTAAATGAGCCGGTGCTATAGCAATGGGTAACCTAGTGGGAAGTTGCGGTTCTCGCAACTAAGAGCCCTAGACCCGTGGAAAAATTCACAAAATAATTTTTGGGACTCTAGAGAAGGGTCTTTGAGGTTCCTATGGCATTAGAATGCCAAGAAAATATTTAGAAAAATTTTTCAATCAGTACAGACAATTTTGGCTCGGTAAGCCAAACGGAGGACATTTTGGTCATTTCGTCTTCAGAGATGATTTTTAGCCGACTTGTCCAGTTAAGTAAATAATTATTATGACATAAAATGTGAATAAATATTACTAAAAATTGAATTGAAAATGAGTAGAAAAGAAAAGAAAAAAAATGAATTAAATGGGAATTTATGACATCACATGATGTCATTAGTGTGCCTTCACCCAATTACATGGTGACACATGGCATAACTTATCTTAAAGAGACAAAATGGGCTGAAAATGAACAAAAAAATAGATCCCTCTCTCCCTTTCTTCTTCCTTGTCGTGAACCCTCTCCCATTCTCACCATTATCAAGCTTTTAAAGCTTGCTTTCTCTCACTTTTACTCAACAAAACCCTAATCTAGCAACACAAAAAAATCTTCTTACACCTTGGAGATTCTTTTGGGCAGCAAAATTTTGAAGAAAAATTAAAGTTTTGGTTGGCTTGGATTTGAGCTAAAAGAGTTTAGTGACTTAAACTTAAATTTCACTTTAAATTCATGTTTAACAATTATGAATGAGTGCAAATGATAAGGAAATTGATGGAGTACCATTTGTATGTAAACCCTAAGTTTTGGCAGCCTTGGTTGGGCAATATTGTGATGATTTTAATGAAGTTAAAAAGGGTAGTATGGCTGCCCACAATATGTCTCTTTTATGTGGATTGATGAAATGCAATCCTAGTGCATGGCTTGAAATGTTGAGTTAGGGTTTAGAGTAGGAAAATGGGACTTTGACCATGTGATGATAAAAATGGGTATTAATGGTCAATCAGTGAATATTTAGTTCTGTTTAAACCAAAAATGAAGTGTTTTGAGGGATGGGATTTAGGTTTAGTGTGGCTGCCCTAGGTGACCTGCAGAATTGGACATGAGTCCAGCAGGTTTGGGCAGCCATAACTTGATTTGTAGAGGTTCAATTAGTGTTTGGCCAATTGTACATGAAACTAGACACATAATGGCACAACTTTGGTGAAGAAACCGTGCCCATAAGACCAAACCAAGTAGACCAAAAGCTTTCCCCAATTCGGGTGACCTGCAGTCTGTTTCTGCAAAATGACCAAATGAATAGTGCTTGGTCATTTGGCCATAATTCAGTGTAGAATGGTCCAATTGACCTGAAATGTTACCCACAAAAAGCTGAGATATAGACCAACAACTTTCATGAAGAAACCTAACCCAAATTATGACCAAAACCTATCCAACAAGTGAGTTAAAATCACTGTTCACTGCACTGTAGATATGGTCAGTCCAAAAAAATTTCAATCCAGCCAGTTGTGGTTTTTGGACTATAACTTGAGCTACAAAACTCCAAATGGAGTGATTCAAAAAAAGAAATTCAACTAGACAAAATAAGGAACAACTTTCATGTTCATCATTTTTCCAAATTCCCACTGCAACAGTAACTAATGGAACAGTAAACCCAAAGCTTGAAAACTGAAAATTCTGTCCAATTCACATTAAGCTTAGAGATAGTATTGGCAACTAATACCAACAAGTTTAAAATGAAAAATGTGGTATGTTGATGATATTTAAACTAATTTACCTATTGCCAATGCAAAATTCAACATTTTGGTTGACCAATGAAATAAATAGTAATCATAAAAAATTTAATTTCAAAGAATTACAAAAAAAAAAAGTGTTAAATGCCCTAGTAGGCCTAATGTGATTAGTTTGGATAGGTTGGCATGCCAATAGGGTTCTGTTAGCAGTACTGCATATGGCTTCATGCCATTCTGTATTTCATGGCTTTCCATGCCATTCTGTGACATAATAGCCTTTGGCTATGATATTGAGTTGTTATGCTCGGGTTTAATCCCCGATAATTATTACAGCTTATTAGCTGTTCTGTTGCACACCGGGAGATACATATGTGACCGATGGTGTGACGGCCCGAGGTACTTGATACCCAGTGCCAGTTTACCCGTTTATCCAGTTCAGTCAACTAGTATAGGTTACTCAGGCAATATTAATAAATCTTACCAAACTTTAATCGAATAATATTGCAATAAATATTTGAAATTAAGTCTACCAAAAATGTAAACATACATTCTGCATACATGTTACTATTTTATTTTATTTTATTTTATTTTATATTGTCACCACTAAGCAGAATTGCTTAGTGCGTTGCTTTTGCCACGCGCAGGTGCTGGAGAAATAGCTTAGCAGTCCAGCAGACCTCATACAGGGTGAGTTTTCAGATCTGCACTCAGAGTTCAAAGTCACCTCACAAATTGTAGTGCATTGGTAGGACATTGGGCTACCTAAGTCTTTTGTATTTGTAAACTTTTGTTATGTATATTATAAACTCATGTAATCATATTTTTGCTGTAATTACCTATGAGCTGTGTTCAAAAATAAATATGAGTATTTCTCATTGAATTGGGTGTGATATGAGATGAATGTGAATTTTGAGATACTGAATTGGTTTGAGAAATTGTTAAAAATGTTAGTGGTAGACTGAGATTGAGATTATAATTATATTGGAAGTGTTTTTAAACAGGTTCGGAAGAACTGTTTTCAAATTTATAGCCGGCACTCTACCGAATTTTTTATAAACTTTGCGAAAAAAAAAATTAGATTTATCAAAAATTATAAATAAATGAATAAAAAGAGATTAATTGAAATTGAAACATGAATTGGTGTTCCTACACACTGAGTGGCATAACTTGCTTGGCTACACTATAGACGGATAAGGGGTGTCACATTGGGATGGATACCTCCCACTGGTAGAATTTGCATACAACAATAGCTACCAAGCTAGCATCCAAATGGAGGACATTTTGGTACAGACAATTTTAGTCTGTTAAGCCAAACGGAGGACATTTTGGTCATTTCGCCTTTAGAGGTGATTTTTGGCCGACTTGTCCAGTTAAGTAAATAATTATTATGACATAAAAAGTGAATAAATATTGCTAAAAATTAAATTGAAAATGAGTAGAGAAGAAAAGGAAAGAAAATGGGATTAAATGACAATTTTGACATCACATGATGTCATCAACCCTTTCCCCACCAATCACAATTAAGCTAACCTATTAAAAAGGGATAATTGAGACAAAAATAAACAAAAGCAATCAGATTCATCTCCTTCACCCAAACCTGCCGAAACACCTTCCACACCCAAACCACCATTGAAAGCTTATCAAAGAAAACCACCTCAAAACCCTAACTTGCCTTCATTAAAAATTTTCCCTACCACTAGAGCAAGCCTTGGGCAGCAATTTGAAAGGAAGAAAGTGAAGTTTTTAAGTATTAGAAAGTGACTAAGTGAAGGTTAGTGCCACT
The DNA here is from genome assembly GCF_030052815.1 of Hevea brasiliensis. Lineage (NCBI taxonomy): Eukaryota > Viridiplantae > Streptophyta > Magnoliopsida > Malpighiales > Euphorbiaceae > Hevea > Hevea brasiliensis. The sequence goes on along the minus strand of NC_079507.1, from coordinate 36,750,298 downwards.
TTTGTTTATTTTTCTCTTATATTCTTTGTTACAACATTAATCTAAGCTAGAAAATATGAAAATGGAACAAATTGAAATTGTGGAGTTAGGGTTTGGGAGAAACCTAGGGTTTGCTTATGTGTTGGTGAATGAAAGTTTAAATAGTCAATTAGTGACCATTTGGCTATGTATGATGAAGAAATGAAGTGAGTTGTGGCTTGGTATTTGAATTTGGGTGAGCTGCCTTGGCTGCCCTACAGGTTTGGATGTGAGTCCAGCAGGTTTGGGCAGCTATAAATGGAGTTGTAGAGGTTCAATTGGTGCAAGACCAATTGGACATGAAACTAGACACATAATGACACCACTTTGGTGAAGAACCCTACCCAGAAAACCAAACCAAGTTAGCCTAAAAACTTCCTTAATCCGGGTGACTTGCATTCTACCTGGACAAAATGACCAAATGAACAGTATCTATTCATTTGGTCATAACTTAGTGTAGAAAGGTCCAATTGACCTGAAATTTTACCATCAGAAAGCTGAGATATAAACCTACAACTTTCATGAAGAAACCTAACCCAAATGTTGACCATAACATGTTCAAAAAGTGACCTGCATTCACTGCACAAAATACTATAGATTTGGTCAGTCCAGAAAATCTAGAAAGTTTGCAATCCGGACAGTTATGGTGTTTAGGCCATAACTTGAGTTACAAAACTCTAAATGGAGTGATTCAAATAAAGAAATGTAACTAGACACAATAAGGAACAACTTTCATGTTGACAATTTTGTCAAATTCCTACTGTAAAAATGACCAATGAAACAGTAAACACAAGGCTTGAAATCTGAAAATTTTGAACAACTAGCACTAAGCTTAGAAATGGTTTTGGCAACCAATACCAATAACTTTAGTATGCAAAATGTAGTATGTTGGGAGTATTATAACTAATGTACCTATTGCCTATGCAAAAGTCAACATTTTAGTTGACTAATGAAATGAATAGTAATACCTAAACTTAAATTTCAAAAATTGTATAATTTAAAAGTGTAGCATGCCCGAGTACACCTAGCAAGATTGGTTTGGATAGGTTGGCATGCCATTAGGGTTCAGTTAGCAGCACTGCACATGGCATTATGCCATTCTGTGATTTTATGGTTTTTAGCCATTCTGACATTGTGATGATACTTGGCCTTGTGCCTAATATTTATTACAACTCATTAGCTATTCTATTGCACACCGGGCGATACATATGTGACCGATCATGTGACGACCTGAGGTACTTGATAACCAATGCTAGTTTATCTGTTTGTCCAGTTCAGTCATCCAGTATAGGTTACTTGGGTAACCAAAAATGAAAGTGGATAAATTTAATGAAATAATGAACATAACAAGTACAAAATCGATAAGACTACAAATAATTATCGAAAATTTGTCTGCATAAGACATAAATACATTCACTGCATATTTATTTTCTGTTATTTCTTTTTATTCTATTATTGGCACCACTAAGCATTATTGCTTAGCGCGTTGCTTTTCGCCACGCGTTGGTTCTGGAGAGACCGATAGAGAGCCCAGTAGACCACAGACTGGGTGAGACCTTCTGCAGCTCTGCATAGTATCTGGGTCACCTCACTGTTATCAGTGCATTGGTAGGACACTAGGTGTCATTTTGGGTATTTTTTTAATTAATTTTTATTTTCTCATGTGTAATTAAGACTTATGTAATGTATTTTAGTATTGATGTAAATAGTGAAAATTGTGTTTATAAATGGAAAAATTAAGTATTTATTTATGACTTGTATATGAATATCATGAGAAATGAATGAATGAGAAATGGAATTGTTGATGAAAAATATTGAGATTTTGTTGATGAAATGGAGTTTGGGAATGATTGAAAACATATTGGAAGTGTTTTTCACAGGTTCCGAAGAACTGTTTTCTCCATTTTTAGCTGGTACTCTACTGGATTTTCTATAAAATTTACGGAACCTCAAATAAAATTATGATTTTAATAAATGACTTAAATGAATGATATTTCACAAATTGTACCTCATAACTATGAAAAAAATAAATTAGGAATAATAAAAATAATTAAAATAAAATAAGGTGTTCCGGTACACGTTGTGGCATATCTTACTCAGCTATACTGTAGACGGGTAAGGGGTGTCACAGTTCAATTGCATATTAAAACACTTTTAATATATATTAGGATCTATGTTTGTCATTTAAGATTTTTGAATTAACAAATTAATTCAATTGAACCCTAGTTTGAAAGAAGAATATGTGCCTTAACCTTTTGATGTACTGTGGATGTGATTGTTACCTTTGGGAAGCACCTAGGACCCCAAGAGTTGTCCCTCTAGCTTGTCCACACCAAGATCACCAATGGTCAGCCCCTAAACCAGCTTTTCAAGCCTTGCCAACCAATTATAAATTAGGGATTTGCCTTTAGAGAGGTTGTAAATATGTATAGGACACTAGAAATAATTTCTAGCAATTTTAATTCAAAGGAATATGGGCAATTCTCTTTGAATTGATGAGAGAAGATGAAGAGAGGAGAGAGAGCTATAGGTGGTGGCACACTTGAGGGAATAAGAAGAGTGTGTTTATTTTTCTTTCTTTTCCCTTTTATAATTAGGTTATCACTTAAAACCCTTGCCACATGTCATCACCTAATTGCATCTTAATTTTAATTGACTTAATCACATTAAGCCAAGTGTCAAAGCTAGAGTTAATCTTGACTTTGATCATCTTACATGATTGGAAGACAAATGGTAAGCTTATGTGGTGACATGTGTCATCATCTCATGGTGCCACATGTCACCCTGTGAAATGACCAAATTACCCTTATGTTTTAATTTTGAGTTCTCAACCCAAAATCATTATTTCTCCTCTTCTAATCAATTTATATCAAATATAAATTAATTAATTAATTAATTAATTAATCTCTATTAATTAATTTCTCATAATTAAATTTATATTTAAATACTTTAAATATAAATTTAACTTATACTATACATCCAATAACCTAGATTTGCCTTCAAGTCATGCTAGGGACTTTGCAATCTTATTGCAAACCAAACCTATTTAATTAATTAATTAAACTCTTTAATTAATCAATTAAATCACATTTTACTTAGTGATTATCTTGTGTATGTGTGTGACTTACTAAGCTCATCACTAATTGGCAATGAGATATGATATTAACTCTTAATATCATCAGAACTCTTTCTTACTATAAATGATTTCTCTAAATCATTTTAGGAACCTCATAGACTATGGTTAACACCTAGCATAGCATGCCATGGTTACCAATCAGTAATAAGGAATACGTTAAATGAACCTATAATCATATGTTACCATGCACTAGAATCTCTCTATTACAAAATCTCAATTCGAGTTGGATTCATGGTTTATGTCAAACCCCATTTGCTATGAATGTTATGTTCTCTTTTAATTCCGATTCTTGATTAATTAGATTTTCTTATCAGAAGCTCTTTTCTGACTAAATCTGTCTGTCCTGGCCAGGAACTTGAAACATCAAGAATAATTAAATAAACATAAAATTTTATCCCTATTTACTTAGGGTAACAGATTACATCTTAATTAACACCTATCTCCATATATAACTAGTAGGAGCCAACACATGCCCATATACCCATACACAGTACAAGTATGAAAGCAGTATCAAACTCAAACCACCTATATACAAGATAACTATGTTATCTTAGGTCTAAAGATTATATGCATCGATATGATATATGACAATGCATTAACAAGAGTAAACTTTATGTGCTTGTCATATGCGTCACTAGTTCGGCCTACTTATCATGTATAAGTGCCTATCATGTTTGTTATATGGCATGAGACTCACCATTCTATCTTATTTATATCTCATATAAATACCTTGGGAACAAACATGATTACAATCTTTTTGGATAAGTTTTGTCCTTATTGTGAAGTATCCTCGATTATGAGCCAATTTATGATACTTTGTGCTAGAAATACTGTCACTCATATTCTTAACAACTTAAGAATATAATTTTTAACAAAATATCAATGGACATTTTCTATTACACATAAATATATTATGTAAATGGAAAAGTGAAATTACCTTTTATTAATAAAATATGTGCAATATACATACTAAATGATATGCTCTAGGGCATACTACTAAGAATCTCCCACTAGCACTAGAGCCATTCATTACAATATCTTAGACCCATCTTCTCAAGATGTCGGTCTAACTGAGCTTGTGACATAGTCTTCTTGAATGGATCCTAGCCATTTTATCTCTTTCTTTAGGTGTCTTTGGAGACATCTCTTTAGAAAGGTGGATACCATGTCTCACTGGTAACAATCCTCTCTTAGAATCAAGCATGTTAAACCTCTTTAACACCTGTTCCAAGTATAGACTTTGGGATAAACCAATTATTCTTTTCACTCTATCTCTATAGATGTGAATTCCAAGAATATAGGTTGCCTCCCCTAAGTCTTTCATGGAGAATGTATTTGAAAACCATTCCTTTACAGTTGTCAATATACCTATGTCATTACCCATTAACAAAATGTCATCCACATGTAAGACAAGAAAAGTGACAGCACTATCACTAACCTTCTTATATACACATGGCTCATCCTCATTTTTTATAAAACCAAATGACTTAATGGCTTCATCAAAACGGATGTTCCAACTCCTCGAAGCTTGTTTTAACCCATAAATGGATCGTTTTAGCTTGCATACTTTGGAACCATCTTGGGATTCAAAACCCCTAGGTTGTTCCATGAAAATGTTTTCTTCAATGTATCCATTGAGAAAAGCTGTTTTGATATCCATTTGCCAAATCTCATAATCATAGTATGTAGCTATAGCTAATAGAATCCTAATTGATTTAAGCATGACAATAGGCAAGAAAGTCTCCTCATAGTCGATTCCTTGCCTTTAGCGAAACCCTTTCGCTACTAGCCTTGCTTTATATGTCTCTACTTTTCCATCAAAACCAATTTTCTTCTTGAAAACCCATTTATTCCCTATAGGTACAATACCTTCAGGTGGGTCAACAAGATCCCAAACTTGATTCTTATATATGGAATCAATTTCGGATTTCATAGCATCAATCCATTTTGAAGAGACTATATTTGATATAGCTTCTTCATAGGTAAGTGGATCATCTCCATGATCTACTTCTTCATGAGTAAACAACTCTTGTTCTTCTTCATGAAGAAAATCATATCTCACTGGTGGGTGAGATATCCTGGTTGATCTGCAAGGAATTACTATAGATATTTTATCAATAGGTGTAGGTTGACTAGACGGATCTATATCCATTTGATCTGTTGGTTAGTCAGAATTCTCCAATTCTAACTCTATTTGCCTTCCTTTGCCTCCTTCTTAAAAAAACTATTGTTTAAGAAATGTGGCATCTCTACTTACCATAACTTTTTGTGATGTAGGCAAATAAAAATAATATCCAAAACTCACTTTTGGATATCCAACAAATTGACCCTTTTCTGATCTAATTTTCAATTTATTAGTGTTCAGCTTTTTGATATAAGCTGGACAACCCCAAATCTTAACATGCTTAAGACTTGGTTTTCTTCCATGCCATATCTCATAAGGTGTGGAAGATATTGATTTTGATGGAATCCTATTCAGAATATGCAAAGCTGATTCTAATGTAAATCCCCAAAAGGAGATTGGCATATCAGTATAACTCATCATACTACGTACCATATCTAATAGGGTCCGATTTCTCCTTTCAGATACACCATTCAACTGTGGTGTTCTTGGAGGAGTCAGCTGAGAAACAATGCCATGCTCTTTCAAGTATTCATCTAATTCAGTACTCAAGTATTTACCTCCACGATCTGATCAAAGAGCTTTAATACTTTTTCCTGTTTGATTTTCTACTCAGATTTAAATTCTTTGAACTTTTCAAAGGATTCATGTTTGTATTTCATCAAATACAAATACCAAAACCTTGATTTATCATCAGTAAAGGTAATAAAGTAATGAAAACCGCCTTTAGGCATTTCTTTAAATGGACCACATACATCACCATGTATTAGCTCCAAAATATTTTCAGCTCTTAGTCTTTGTCCAATAAAGGGTGATCTAGTCATTTTGCCTTGAAGGCATGATTCACAAGTTGGAGTAGGTTCAGAACCCAATGAGGATAAATCCCCATTTTCTCTACTTTTGCAATTCTATCTTTTGTAACATGACCTAACCTTAAATGCCAAATATATTTTGAACTTGAGTTGATTTTCATCATGGCATTGCATTTATTTAGATCGCTTGCATTCAATTTATGTTTATCATTATTATCCAAATAATAAAGACCATCATGCATATAACCTGAGCCAACATATTTATTTCCAAAATAAATATTGCAAACATCATCTGTGAACTGAAATTCATAGCCATTTCTAGTCAAACTAGATATAGAAATGATGTTCTTAAAAGCATCAAGTACATATAAAATATTATTCAAAAACAAAACATGTCCAAACATGTAAAAAAATTTAGATCCTATGACTAAAGCTTCAACAGTTGAGCCATCGCCAATCCAGAGCCTAACATCTAGAGAACACAAGCTGCTACTGTTTGTTAGTTTCTGCATATCATAAGAAATGTGAGAACTGGCACCAGTATTGTAACACCCCTATTTGCATAGCCTGGTATATGTTACTGTTCCGGTGACCGGTATCAGTCCAGAAAATTAAGAGGATTCGAACTATGTTTAAGATACCTAGAAAAGCCCTGATTGAAAATAAATAGTGATTACCAGATAGAAAAGTAAAAATAAGAAAAATAGAACATAAAAGGTTAAATGAGTCGAGAGTCACAGCGATGGGTTACCTTCTCGGGAAATGACTGCGAGGTCAATCGTAACTCAAATTTCGAACCGGAAAATGTGACGCTGCAGTCCTTAGGACTATTGCGAACACAGTGGAAATGAGAAAATCTCAAAAAAGAATTGTTAAGCCAGTTAAATAATTAGGTCAGGGATCCGGAAGAAATATCGAATAATTTGCAAACCAGATTGAACCAGCGAGGGGCAATTTGGTCAATTTACCTCTAGAGCTGACTCCTGACCTAACTTTCAAATAAAATAGGAGAAAAGAAAATTTCAGAATCGGGAATTAAATTAAAAAACTAATAGAAAAATAAATAGAAAAAAAAGAAAAAAGAAAAGTGAAAAGTGATGACATCATGCATGATGCAATAAACACTATTTAAAAAAAATAAAATTTAGAGAATTAGTGGTCTTTCATAAGGATAAATACAAGAAAGAAAAAGAAAAGAAAAGAAGAAAAAAAGGGAAAGTCTTCTTCATTCCCGTCCATTTCTCTCTCTCTCTCTCTCTCTCTCTCTCTCTCTCTCACCCTTAAAACTCCATTAAAGCTCATTTTGAGCTTGATCAAAATCTAAATCCCACCATAAAAACTTAAATTTCTATCATTAAACCTTGTATTCAAACCTTGATAAAGAGCTTGACAACAAAAAGAAAAAGAAAGGAGGAAGTTTTGAAGAGGTGAAAAATTCCAAGTAAGGTTAGTTTGATTTCTCTTTTTGTATTTTTATATTTATACTTAGGCAACTTAATTGAGTGATGATTTGTTGAAAAATGAAACAAAATGATATGTTAAAGGACTATATAAATTTTGGCCAGCAGTATGTAGGGTTGAGAATGAATGAATTTGATGCATTTGAGTGGTTGTTTAAGTTGAACTATGTGTAGACAATGGATAGATGTTTAGAATGCATTAGGTTTGAATTTTAGGAAAATTAGGGTTTGGACCTAGGGTTTGCAAGACAAAAATGTGAGGATGTGTTAAATGGTGTGTTGGACTTAGTTTGAGCTGAGAAATGGTCATTTGTGACCAATTGGAGTATGTTAGAAGTGTTGGAACCAAATGCAAATTCAGATTGCTTAGGGTCATGCTGCAGGCAGCAGGACCAAGGTAACTTTCAGGGATCAAAACTGAAAATTTACAAGTCCAATTGGTGTTATGCCAATTGGAAATGAAAATAGACACAAAATGGAACATTTTTCATTCAGGAATTATGCCCAAAAAGTGACCAAAACCTAGTGACCAAATTGACCAAATCCGGAATTGGCAATCTGACCTGTACAAAAATGACCAAATGAACAGTATTTGTTCATTTGGCCATAACTTGGGCTAGGCAAATCTAAATGACCTCAAATTTTACTAGTGGAAAGTTGAGATATATACCTAAAACTTTCATGAAGAACACAAACCCAAATTATGCCCTTAACCAAGTCATTTTGCCACTCAAATTTGGTGACTTAAAATTGCCAGAACCAAAATTTGCCCAAAAATCTGGGTTAAGTCCAATCCAGAAGCTATGTTCAAATGGCTATAACTTGAGCTACAAAACTCCAAATGGAGTGATTTAAAAAGGGAAATAAAGTTAAGACAATAAGGAACAACTTCAATGAAGAAAACTTAGCCAAATTCTAACAGAAAAATAACCAATGGAACAATGCAACATAAGACACCCAAAACTGAAAATTTGCAATTTTGCCTAAAAGACTTAAAATTTGAGAAAACAACCAAAACCAACAAATTATGTAACCAAAATGTGGTATGTGGGTGAAATTAGAATTCTCATACCTGTTAAGCATTAGAAAGTCAATATATTGACTTGAATAGTATCATGAATAGTAACTCCGAAAATACAAATTTTAAAGAACGTCAAATTTAGCATATTAAAGCTAGGTATAAGTGAATTTGAATTTATTTTGGATTTATGATAAGTTATGATACTGAAACACTGTGAAACTGTGTGTTTCAGTGGAAAAGAATACCGGGAAAGAACCCGAGACATCGAGTCAAGGCCAAGAGGCGACTCATATAAGGTTTGTGCACAACTAATTATTTTGTTACTTTTCACTTCTAAATTGATTTGAACAAGTTTATTTTATGACTTATGATTTTGTTGTGTTGAGAATTTTAACTTATTGAATGAAATTGTATAATTTAAATATAAATTTTCTTATGCATGTAAAGATTTATTGCATGGTTTTGAGGATTGTAAATTCTAAGTTTGATGTGTTGCCAACCTTGAGCATGAATTTATGATGATTCAATATGTTAATGGTCTGTAAACACTTTGTAAATAGAAATTATTTTGCATATGATTTGAAACCATAGTTGACATGGCAAAATATGTTATGAATTCTCATTAGCTTGTCTAGTGAAATATCTCCTCCACTAGATGGGGCGAGTTCCTTCCTCTCTGGCTTGCCAGTTGGGGAAGAGTTTGAATGAGTACTCATATATACTAGCTAGTCTTTGTTCCTCCCTTTTAGCCTCGGTTATTGGGAGAGTGTGAAATGTCGTGGTGTACAACACGACATCTATTTGAATTTTGGGTCATGGGTTCAACTGTGTGAATTGTTGGCAATGCCCTTTAAATTATGCATAGTTTGATAAATTGTGATTGAAATAAATAATTTGTCAGTGATTCAAAATATTTTTGTACTGTTTCGAGATTTAAAAGAAATGTAGACAAATAGTTACTATTTGATCAAAACGTTATTCAAATGAATAATTTGTATGAATGAAAATATTGATTTATGAATGTCATAGATTTTGAAGAATTTAGAAATTTTAAATTTTTATTTGTTATGAATTGTCAAGCATAACTTGTATTAAGTTTTAAATTATTAGTTTGTGCACCACTGAGTTCACCACTCAGCGATAGCTTTGTATGCTGTCGTAGGTGAAAGGAAATATAAAGCAGCTGAGCAAGATTACTGAAAAGACATAGTGAGACTATCTTCGGGTATATCATAGGTATACTGTAACACCCCTATATTCGGTAGTGCGTTCTACTATTCCGGTGACCAGTGTCGGTCCGGACAGCTAGGATGCCTAAAACTACACTTAGATAGGGTGAGGAGACATAAAATAATGAAATACAAGAAAAGAAAATACAAGAAAAACAAAGGAAAAATAATAGCAATGAAATGTAACCAAGTTAAACGAGCCGAGAACCATAGTGATGGGTGACCGCACTGAAAAGTTGCGACGTGGACTGTTGACTAGCTTTGGACCACGGGGAACCCTGGAAAATATTTTTAAGACATAATTAAAGACTTATTGAAGTATAAATATTATTAGAAATATCAAAGAAAAATTAATTAGTTAGTACAAAGAAAAATAAGAAATCGAGAAAATGACAAAACTCGGTGTTACTGAAAAATCAGGAATATAACCTGAATAGGGGCATTTTGGTCATTTGACACCTAGATTTGACTTTTGACCTCAATGTCCATTAAAAATAAGTGGTATTAAATTTTGAAAATGCCATGAAAAATGAAATTCCATGTGTAGAATAATTGAGACAATTAAGGGTAAAACTTAAGATAATTAAAGGTTTAATTATATAAATATTTAAATGACATTAGTGGAGCATTATGGAATATAAAAAAATCACTAAGTGGAAAAAGTGGGTAGCACTTAAAAATTTCATCTTCAACCTCATATCTTAACCATTGCCGAAGTGAAGATTTTCTCCCAAAGAAACTCCATGGCCGCACCATGCATGGAGCTCAAGTTCTCTATGATCAAGCCATGATTTCTTGCAAGAGTCTTCATGAAAAATGATCCTCACACCATGGGCAGTAGATAGGCAGCAAGAAAGGAAAGTTTTGGTGGAGTTTTGAAGAACTTCAAAAGTGGTAAGTGAGTGTTTTCAATTCTTGTTTCATTAAAAGTGTAACCAAGGTTGTGGGTAATTGATTTATGGAAGAATTTTTTAAGTTTGATGAATTAATGGAGATGTACAATTTGGCAACCATGGAACTTCAATATGAACAGCTTATTCTTGCATGTAAATAGTGGTTTGAATGATGATTTAAATGTTTGATTGTATTGTAGTTGAATTCCATGTGTAAGGTTTGATTTGGAAGCTTAAAAAGTGAAAATAAAAATTGATGGGTATGTGTAAATTTGTGGCAGCCTCATGAAGAAGATTGAAGTGTTTGAGTTCATGAAATATTGTTGAATTATGTTGTCATTGATGGCAGCATGTGTGTGTGTTTAATTGTTAGAATTTGGACATGGAAATGAGGTATGTTCATGTGGTTGAATTGTGGTAAATGGGACTTTAATTGTTATAATTGGACTTGGAAAAATTCTGAGTTATAAGGTGTATGTTGAGAGTGGTTACAAGCTACCAAAATGACCAAAAATGTGTTGCTAAATGTGTTAATGTTATGGTACAAACCAGAATTGGCATGGAAGAGTGAACTTGGTAAGCATAGGATGTGTAATTGGTTAAGGATGAACAATGTGTAGTAGGGCAGAGTATGTTTTGGCTTAGAACCTTAAGTGTGTGACTCCAATTGGTATGAGACCAATTGGAGGTGAAACTAGGCACAAAAAGTGCCAACTTTCATGAAGGAAGCTTATCTAAATTCTGCCTAGAAGGTAACTTGAAAGATGACCAAATCTGGATTAGTGAATTGAAAGCCTGAAAATTGACCATTTGGGCAGCAGTTGGTATTTTGACCATAACTTACTCAAAATAGGTTCAATTGACCTAAAAGTTTTACCATGAATAGTTTAGACATATATCTACAATTCTTATGAAGACACCAAAGCCCAGAAATGGCCAGAACCAAGCCAAATAGCTTGCACAATGTCAGGTACCAAAACTGGCCGAACCAAAAGTGACCTAAAAATGACCTAAAGTTACCATTTTGATGCATTCTATCCAGCATTGGTAAATTGACCATAACTTGGTCTACACAACTCAGAATGACCTAAAATTTTGTCCCGCGTGCAATAAGACATAGACCTACAAGTTTGTCGTTTGGACCGAAACCCGAAAACAGAGGAAACTAGGTCATTCGGTTAGGTCAAATTAGTATACCGAAATTCGGCAAATTGCAATAAAATGCAATATACATGAAAATGAATTTGGTAACATGTACCAATACTAAAAGGGCTTTAAAATGTGACATATTGGTAACATTGGAATTGACTCACTTAGAGTGCATTAAGGATCAACATTATAAGTTGACTAATGAAATGAATTGAAGGGAATAGTACCAAGAAAATTTAAATATTGGATTTTATTATTAGAAATAAATTCATTGAGTACTGAAACACTTTAAATTGTGTATTTCAGTTGATAAGGATATTGAGAAGCATAAAGAACATTGAGTCAAGGCCTAGGAGCAACTCAAATCAGGTTTGTGCACAACTAGTTTTTAACTGATTTTGTTCTGAATATTTCATATGATTAAATGACATATTTTTCTTATGTATTATGTTTAACAAGCATTGGATTTAATTCAATAATTATTGAAATTGTTATAGTATGTATGAATTTAGCTTTGTGAAATGGTATTTCCACAAGTATTAAGCATTGTTGTGAATTGAATAAATTATGTTTTGGAAAATTATGATAGAACATGTTTTGAATTGTGATGGGCAATTTGCATGGAAAAATACAAATTTATGATTTGAATTGTGATGAGCATAAAAATTATTGGATATTGGAATTGACTTTCAATTGAATTGTATTGTGATTTATGCTCACTAAAAGGATTGTGATATTGTTTTATATCTCACTATAGATGCTTGACTAGGTTATTACACTTCTCTCTCATTTGTTGAGAAGACAATGGAGTTAGTTGTGTTTTGATTACCATGGTACGTGCACAGGCTTAGATTCTCCTCTTATTAGAGATTAGATCTAAGTTTTATGTTATGGCCCTTTCGGAAGATTCATTATTGTGATGTGTACTGTGCACGATGATTCGACCTCCCCAACCATAGGGAGTTAGAATCCTATTCGACCTCTTCGACCATAGGGAGTTAGAATCACCCCGAAGATGGCCCTTTCGGATTAGTCTTGTATAGTTAGTGAGATAAAGAATGGTTTTTGAGATAAAGAATGGTTTTTGAGATAAAGAATGGCTTTCGAGATAAAGAATGGTCTTTGAATAGTAAAGAATTGTGATTTCAATTATGATTTACGTATAATTGATTTTGTTGGAATTACCTTAAATGGTTAGTTATGAATTGATAAATTGAATTTCGTTATCAAAGTCATTTTATACAAATGATTTATATTATTGGCAATGAATATTTTGAGTTTTGGAATTTGATGAGTATTCAGATTTCCAAATTATTTGCTGTAAATTTTGTCAATGTATATTGTACTATGTTTTAAATTATAGTTATGCACCACTGAGTTCACCACTCAGCGATAGCTTTGTATGCTGTCGCAGGTGAAAAGAGCATAGAGCAATTGAGTAAGCTTCTTTGAAGAGACATTCAGATCAGCTCTAGGTATATCATAGGTATACTCATGTACATAGGTTTTGATGTATGCATGTAATAATATGTATGTAAATTATTTGAGCAGTTGTATAAGAACTCTTGTAAAATATTTTGATATGTAATTAAATGTAAATTATTGTAAATGTAAATTTGAGATTTCATTTACTTGAATAGTTTTGTAATATAAATTTTGAGTCTTATAATCAATGAAATGTTTCTTTATGATGAGATTGGTTTGAAAATGAATTGATTGTTTATTGAGATTTGAATTGCGAGTTGAAATGAAGTTATTAGAGTTGTATTTGAGAAAACATATTGGGAGTATTTTCTTTTACAGGATTGAAGAACTGTTTTCTCAAAACACAGCCGGCACTTTGCCAAAATTTTGAAAAAATTTTTATAACACCAGATTTTAATCGATGATTTAAATTTCATGAAAATTGTTTTAAAATCCCTTGTAGTATATCTAATGGGTTATCAGTAGGCGAAATACGGTAATTCATTAGGTGTACTACGGGATCATGTTACATCTTACGGAGGAGTAGGGTGTGACATATACCCTTGTACATTAGATTTTGATGTAATTCTGTAATTATATGTATGAAATTTCCTTTGAGCAGTTATACCAACTCCTTTGTAATATATACTTGGATTGTAATCAAATACAAATTATTATAAGGTTATCCTGAAATTTTATATATTTATAAAGTTTTGCACTACTAAATTTTTAATAATCCCATGAATGTAAATATTAATTTTGTTACCTTAATGAGAGGTTTCAATGTTTGATTTAATTTAAACTGTGTATTGAGTTGCTTGTGCTGATTTGTGAAATGAAATTGATTAATGGATTTGTGATTGAGAAATATATTGGGAGTGTCTTTATTTTCAGGTTTTGAAGAACTGTTTTCTCAAAATACAGACGGCACTCTGCTGAAATTTTTGTAAAAATTACGGAGATTTTAAATATCTAAAAATTTGATTTATGTTTGGACTTTAAATAAAGGTTTTTAATATCTGAAAAAATTTTACCCATCAATTTAAAAATGAACGAAAATTATTTTAAAATCCCTTGTAGTATATTTAATGGGTTACCAGTAGGCGAAGTACGATAATTCATTAAGTATACTACAGGAGCATGTTACATTTACGAGGAGTAGGGTGTGACAAGTATCTAAAACCCAAGCTGTAGATGAACTATGAGCATCATCAGAATCTAAATAACAAGATATAAACATACCTTCTGAAGGTGTATCTTTCTTGTCCTTCAGAGAAGTAAGATACTCTGGGCAGTTCCTTTTTCAGTACCTATCCTTCTGGCAATGAAAACACTTTCCTTTTCCTCCATCAGCTTTGGTCTTCCCTTTTTGTTTAGTTATCTTCTTAGAAGGACCAGAAATTTGAGGTTTCTTTTTCTTATTGCCCTTCTTCTTGTTGGACTTTCCAGCAGAAGAAGATGCAATCAAAGCTACCTCTTTTCCTTTATTGCCCAGCATATTCTTTTGGGCAATAACTATTATGTTAAGTAAACCAGCCAAGGTGTATTCCTACTTAATCATATGGAAATTTGTCACAAAATTCCCAAATGACTCAGAAAGGGACTGAAGGATCAAATCCGTCTGTAGTTGGAAATCCATGTGAAGGTCAAGATGTTCCAGCTGCTCAATAAGCTGAATCATCTTGTGGACATGATCCCCAATATTCTGTCCCTCAAACATCTTCATGCGGAATAGCTGTGACACCCCTTACCCGTCTACAGTGTAGCCGAGCAAGCTATGCCACACGGTGTATCGGCACACTCTATTTTACCTTGATTAATTTTTGTCAAAGTTTTGAATATAGTTTGTGAAATATAGTTCATTTATTGAAATTATAATTTATTTGAGGTTCCAAAAATTTTATAGAAAATTCGGCAGAGTACCGGCTAAAAATGAAGAAGACAGTTCTTCGGAACCTGTTAAAAACACTTCCAATATTTGTATTCAATCATCTCAAACTCCAATATCCAAAATCTCAACAATATTTCTCAATTTCAGTTCTCAATAACCTTTTCATTTCTCAAACATCCCTTTCTCAGGATTCTCATATATAAACAACAATTAAATACTCAAATTACTTCCATACACAACCATAAATCTTTATTATTTACATGAACCTCAAAATACATTACATAAATCCCAAATACATATGAGAAAATAAAATTTAATTACAAAATGACAAAATGACATCTAGGGTCCTACCAATGCACTGCAGGTGACGAGGTGACACGGACACTGTGCAGAACTGCAGGATGGACTCACCCAGTCTGTGGTCTACTGGGCTCACGATCGGGATCTCCAGTACCTACGTGTGGCAAAAGCAACGCGCTAAGCAATAATGCTTAGTGGTGCAATAATAAAATAACAAGAAATAACAGAAAATAAATATGTATTGCATGTGCATGTTTTGTTTGTCATGTATTTGTATATCCATTCATTTATTTCTTTTACTTTACCCATTTTCATTCATTTGGTTGCCCAAGTAACCTACACTAGACGACTAGACTGGATAACGGGTAAACTGGCACTAGGTATCTAGTACCTCGGGCCGTCATACCATCGGTCACATATGCATCTCCGGCAGGCAAATGTAACAGCTACCAAGTCAGAATAATCTCAGGCACAAGGCCAAGTCTCAATGCGAAGTCAGAATGGCTAAAAGCCATGAAATCACAGAATGGCATATTGCCATGTGCAGTACTGCTAACTGAACCCTATTGGCATGCCAAACTATCCAAACCAATCTTGTTAGGTATACTAGGGCATTTAAAACTTTTAAATTCTTCAATTTGTAAATTTCAAGTTTTTAGTGTCACTATTCATCTTATTGGTCAACAAAGATGTTGACTTTTAGAATAAAAATATGTACATTGACTTTGGCACTCCCAACATACCACATTTGGCATTCCAAACTTGTTAGCATTAAGCATTTATACCATTTCAAAGTTTAAACCAACACAAGCAGAATTTTCAGTTTTTGTGAGTCAAATTCACTGTTCCATTGGACACTGTTACTGTGGGAATTTGAAGAAATGTAAAACATGGAAGTTGTTCCTTATTTTGTCTAGTTGAATTTTTTTTTTTGAATCACTCCATTTGGAGTTTTGTAGCTCCAGATATGGCCCAAAAACCCAAGCTGGCCGGATTGCCAAAACTGCAGAATTACCATATCTACAGTAACATAAACAGTAACTGCCACTACCATTTGGGTTAGGTTCTGGCCATAATTTGGGGTAGGTTCCTTCATGAAAGTTTTTTGTCTATGTCTTAACTTGTTGCTGTAAAAATTTCAGGTCAATTGACCAAATCTACAGTGAGTTATGGCCAAATGAACAGTTACTGTTCATTTGGTCAATTCTGCAGGGGCTGTTGCAGGGTGTCCGGATTGGGGCCAAGTTTTGGTCCTCTTGCTTTGGTCTTTTGGGCATGGTTTCTTCAGCAAAAATGTGCCATTATAAGCCTAGTTTCATGTCCAATTGGCCAAACACCAATTGAACCAACACAGCCCAAGTTATGGCAGTGCAAGTGGACTGAATTTTCAGTCCCTCTGCTGCTGTCCTAGGGCAGCCTGCAACTTCACTTTGCAATCCTATTTTTCAGTCCATTTTATGGTCAACTTACCTAAAATGGTCACTAATTGACCATTAAAATGTTCTCTAATAATTTCCTAAACCATGTTTACATTTTGCTCACAAAACCCTAATTCAAATTCATGTTTTATACAATTTACTTTAGTTAGCTTTTAATTCATTATGCTTGTGTTTATAAACTTCCAACATGATTCTAGCTCACTTCAAGCTCATTAAAAACACTCCCTCCTATTCCATAGCTAGGGCAGCCGAAATTCATGTTTCATACACATGAGTTTTTTGCTCATTTAAATTACAATTTCTCATCCATTACAAGCCTAAATCATGGAATTAAGGAATTTTAACTACATATATGCACTAACCTTGATTAGGGTAGATTTTCCCCACCTCTAAACTTCACTTTCCTTCACTTTCTAGGCTGCCAAAAGGTTGTTTAAGGTGTGGGGACAAGTTTTAGTGAAGAGTGTTTAAGGTTTAGTTGTGAAACAAAGAGAGAAAGGGAGCTTTGGTGGAGCTTTCATGGTGGAATGGTTATGGAAAATGGAGAGCTACGGGTGTGTTTTTGTGGGAGTGGTGGCTGCTGGAATTTTTCTTATTTTGGTCTTCTTTTATCTCTTTTAATAGTTAGTCAAATAATGGCTTAATTGTGATTGGTCAAAATTTTCTTAATGACATCACCATGATGTCATAAATAAGCTTTTTCCTCATTTTCTTTCCTTTCCTCCACTACTCATTTTCAATTTAATTTCTAGTAATGTTTCTTCATATTTTATGTCATATTAATTATTTACTCAACTGGACAAGTCGGCCAAAAATCACCTCTGAAGGCGAAATGACCAAAATGCCCTCCGTTTGGCTTAACGGGTCAAAATTGTCTGTACTGATTGAAAAATTTTTCTAGGTATTTTCTTGGCATTCTAATGCCATAGGAACCTCAATAACCCTTCTCTGGAGTCCCAAAAATTATTTTATAATTTTTTCCCCGGGTCTAGGGCCCCTAGTTGCGAGAACCGCAACTTCCCTCCGGTTACCCATCGCTTGGGCACCGGCTCGTTTGACTTGGTTGTATTTTATTTCTAAAATTTTTACTAAATTTTTCTTATTAATATTTGAGTTAATTATGGTTCCTGACTTTAGTTTAAATATTTTTCCGGACGTTCTAGCTGTCTGACCGACACCGATCACCGAATAACAGAGAATGTACGGAGTTACTACCGGGAGGGTGTTACAACTCTTCCCCTCTAATTTAAATTTCGTCCTCGAAATTTACCTGATGCAAACAGTTGAGGGAACTGTTGCCTCATCGTCTCTTCACTTTCCCAAGTTGCCTCCTCGGTGTTGTTGTGCCTCCAAAGCACTTTCACCAATGGAATCTGCTTGTTCCTCAATTCTTTTACTTCCCGAGCCAGGATCCGTAGAGGTTCTTTTTCATATGTCAAATCCGGTTGTATTTCAATTTCTTCCCTGGAGATGACATGTGAAGGGTCTGAGCGGTATCTTCTGAGCATGGATACATGGAACACATTGTGGATCTTGTCCAGCTCTGGTGGTAAAGCTAGCCTATAGGCCACTGGACCCACATGTTCAATGACTTCATAGGGGCCAATGAACCTAGGGCTTAACTTACCTTTTCTTCCAAACCTCAACACTTTTTTCCATGGTGACACCTTGAGGAACACTTTTTCGCCAACCACATATTCTATTTCTTTTCTCTTCAGGTCGGCATAAGATTTCTGTCTGTCTGAGGCAACCTTCAAGTTAGCTTTGATTAGTTTCACTTTCTCCTCAGTCTGTTTCACAGTGCAGCCCTACCGCTTGTCTTCGCCAATTCAGTCCAGCACACTGGAGTTCTACATTTTCTCCCATACAGTGCTTCATATGGGGCCATTTGAATGCTAGCTTGGTAGCTATTGTTGTATGCAAATTCTGCCAGTGGGAGATATCTATCCCAGCTTCCCTCAAACTCAATGACACAACTCCTCAGCATATCCTCAAGGACCTGACATATATTTCACGTTATTGTTATCATTTCAATTCAATATTTGTATCAATTTCATGGGTTTCAATTGTTTACCTGGATTACTCTTTCTGATTGCCCATCCGTCTGAGGATGGAAAGCTGTGCTGAAATGGAGTTGTGTACCCAAGGATTCATGCAACTTCTTCCAAAATCTCGATGTAAACCTTGGGTCTCGATCAGATATGATGGAAAGTGGGATTCCATGCAGTCTAACTATCTCACTGATATACAATTCTGCTAACTTCTCCAGTGAGTAGTCAGTCCTAACTGGCAGAAAGTGTGCTGACTTGGTCAATCTGTCCACTATCACCCATGCTGCATCATGTTTCTTCTGGGTGAGAGGTAGACCACTTACAAAATCCATGGTGACCCGATCCCATTTCCATTCAGGTATGCGTATAGGCTGTAGCAAACCTGATGGAACTTGATGTTCTGCCTTGACTTGCTGACATGTCAAGCATTTAGTCACATAGTCAGCTATGTCCTTCTTCATACCAGGCCACCAATACTGAAGCTTCAGATCATGATACATCTTTGTACTTCCTGGGTGCATAGCATACACACTGGTGTGTGCCTCTTTTAGAATACTGGTCTTCAATTCCCCATCATCTGGTACACACAGTCTTCCTTTGTAGTACAGACACCCATCTGCTTTCACCTCATAGTCAGTTGCTTTTCCCTCTGAGATCTTGCTCATAATAGCCATTAACTTCTCATCTGCCTTTTGCCCATCCAGTATCTGCTGTAGCAGGTTTGGCCTCACTTGCAACTCAGCCAAAATAGCTCCATCTCGAACCAAAGATAGACGGGCATTCAATGATCTCAAAGCTGTCATGGATTTTCTGCTCAAAGCATCAGCAACTACATTTGCCTTCCTAGGATGGTAGTCAATTACACAGTCATAATCCTTTAGGAACTCAATCTATCGCCTCTGTCTAAGGTTGAGCTCCTTCTGGGTTGGCAAATATTTCAGGCTCTTGTGGTCTGTGTAAATGTAGCACTTTTCACCATACAAGTAATGCCTCCATATCTTCAGTGCGAAGATAATTGCTGCAAGTTCTAGATCATGGGTAGGGTAATTCTGTTCATGTGGCCTTAGCTGCCTGGAAGCATAGGCGACCACCTTCCCCTCTTGCATCAATACACACCCTAACCCATTATGTGAGGCATCACTTTGAGACCACGGTTTTTTCCACGACACTGGCTGTGTTAACACTGGTGCCTCTGTCAACATAGCCTTCAATTTCTCAAAACTGGTTTGACACTTGTCATTCCAGTCAAATCTGACATTCTTGTGTAATAACTTGGTCATTGGAGCAGCTATTAGGGAAAATCCCTTCACAAATCTTCAGGTCAATTGACCATATCTACAGTGAGTTATGGCCAAATGAACAGTTACTGTTCATTTGGTCATTTCTGCAGGTGCTGTTGCAGGGTATCCAGATTGGGGCCAACTTTTGGTCCTCTTACTTTTGTCTTTTGGGCATGGTTTTCTTCAGCAAAAATGTGCCATTATAAGCCTAGTTTCATGTCCAATTGGCCAAACACCAATTGGACCAACACAGCCAAAAATATGGCAGTCCAAGTGGACTGAAATTTCAGCCACTCTGTTGCTGTCCTTAGGCAGCCTACACATTCACTTTGCCATGCTATATTTCAGTCCAAATTGTGGTCAACTTACCTAAAATGGTCACTAATTGACCATTAAAATGTTCTTTAACAATTTCCTAAGCCAAGTCAAACTTTCATTCTTAAAATCCTAGCTCAAATTCAAGGGTTACACCAATTACCTTAGTTAGCATACCAATTCATTATACTTGTGTATATGTACCTTAAACATCACTTCTAATCCACTCTAAGTCCAACAAAACACTCATTTCTATTCCTTCAATAGGGCTGCCGAAATTCATGGCATTCATACACATAATTGTTATTCATTTTAGTTACAATTCCTTACTTATTTCAAGTCCCTTAACATAGAAATAAAGAAATATTTGTAAAAGTAAGCACTAACCTCACTTTAACCACTTCTTGCACTTGTAGAAACTTTGGAATTTCCTCACTTTTTGATAATCAAAATATTCCTCTTGATGTGGGGATAAATTTTAGTAAAGGGGCTTAGGGATTTTGGTGGATAGATAAAGAGAAAATGCAAGCTTAAAGCTTGAAAATTTGATAAAGAAAAATGGCCATGGAGATTCGGTGAAGAAGGTGAAGGTGAGCAGATTGCTTTTTCATATTTTGACTTCTTTTCTCTTATTTAATGTCTTATAAATGCATTTGTTAAGTTTTGATTGGCTAAGGGGTTTTAATTACATCAAGCTTATGTCATAAATGCCTTTTTATTTGATTTTTCTTTCTTCTTTCTTTCACTCATTTCTAATTAAATTTTTACCAATATTTATTCATATTTTAGATCATAATAATTATTTACTTAACTGGACAAGTCAGCCAAAAATCATCTCTAAAGGCGAAATGACCAAAATGCCCTCCGTTTGGCTTAACGGGTCAAAATTGTCTGTACCGATTGAAAAATTTTTCTAAATGTTTTCTTGGCATTCTAATGCCATAGGAACCTCAATGACCCTTCTCTAGAGTCCCAAAAATTATTTTATAATTTTTCCCTCGGGTCTAGGGCTCCTCGTTGCGAGAACCGCAACTTCCCTCGGAGTTACCCCTCGCTAGGGCACCGGCTCGTTTAACTTGGTTGTATTTTATTTCTAAAATTTTTACTAAATTTTTCTTATTAATATTTGAGTTAATTATGGTTCCTGACTTTAGTTTAAATATTTTTCCGGACGTTCTAGCCGTCTGCATCGACACCTCACCGAATAAAGAGAATGTACGGAGTTGCTACCGGGAGGGTGTTACAACTCTTCCCCTCTAATTTAAATTTCGTCCTCGAAATTTACCTGACTTAAGTAATCGGGGAGTTGCTACCTCCTTGTTTCTTCACTTCCTTATATCGCCTCATCGATTGTGCAGGTTTGGCTCTTCCTGAGCTTCCATAGCATATACTTGTGGTGCCACCCTGACTTCGGGCTTTTCAACTGTCTCAGAAACAATCTTCTGTGAAATGTCAGCCGTTTCTACTCTACCCGATCTTTTACCCCCTTTGAACTATAGGGGAAGGTCTATCAACTTGTACCGGAGCTATTGAACCACTCCTCTGAGGGCAATCTCTTATGAAATGATCCGTAGCCCCACACTTAAAACACTCTCCGATTAACGATCGGCACTCCCCTCGTGTCTTCTACCACAATGCATACATTCAGCACCGGGTTAATCCCTTGTTATTGTGCCCGGGGAACTAGCTATAGAGATTCCAATCTGGCCTCTGTGGCCCTGTGTCTGATCTTGTAAACTAGAACCCTTAAACTTCTTACTATCAGTTGGTATACTTGACTGTCCTGGTCCAAATTCCCTCTTACGCTGCCTATCTTTCCTATTTTGTTCATTTATTCTCACTTTCTCCACTTTTAATGCAGCTTCCACTAGCTTGGTGAAGTCAGTGATTCCCAAGGCAGTGATCATGAGCTTTATATTGTCATTTAATCCCTCTTCAAATCTCTTACACCTCTCAGCCTCATTAGGGACTATCTCCCTTCCATAGCGGCTCAATCTTACGAATTCCTTCTCATATTCGGCCACTGACAACTGTCTCTGCCTCAGATTAATAAACTCTCTTCTTCTCTCTTCTAGGTATACAGTACCCACATATTTCTTCTTGAATTCTGAAAGAAAGAAGTCCCATGTTACTATTTCCTGCTGTACTTCACTGGACACAGTATCCCACCATTCATATGCATCGTCTTGCAGCAGAGATACGGCAGCCTCTAGGTTTTGTTCAGGGGTACAGTGGAGTTGTTTTAGAACTCTGCCTGTTCTGTTCAACCAATTTTCGGCTGCAACAGAATCATCTTCTCTCTTACCATAGAAGTCCACTGCTCCAAACTTCCTTAGCCTTTCCAGGTGTGATTTCTGCTGTGGAGCTGGTGGTGGTGGTGGTACTGGCATTACCCCAGCCATTTGTCTGAAGAAGTCGGCCATTTGTTGAAACATGGCCTGTGGAGGCTGAGTAGGCTCTGCTTGAGCTGGCGGAGCAGGTTCTCCCATACCCCCAGTCTCAGCTGCTGCAGGTGGAGCATGACTCTCCACTTCCTCATCAACGGCTCCCTGAGATGAAGGGTCCATATCCTATTCAAAATAAGAAAGATAAATAGATCTGCATTAGTCTCACCTCGACTCTTACAAATGCAATGCATGGTATGGACTCAATCTAGGCCCAGAAACGCCTAAACCGTACTCTGATACCACTAAATGTGACACTCCTTACCCGACTACAGTGTAGCCGAGCAAGCAATGCCACTCAGTGTGCCGGAGTACTCTATTTTATCTTAATTAATTTTTATCATAATTTTGAATATAACTTGTGAAATATAATTCATTTTAAGCCATTTATCGAAATTATTATTTATTTGAGGTTCCGAAAATTTTAAAGAAAATCCGGCAGAATACCGGCTAAAAATGGAGAAAACCGTTCTTCGGAACCTGTGAAAAACACTTCCTATATTCATATTCAATCATCTCAATTCCATTTATCAAAATCTCAACATTTTTCAACCATTCATTTCTCAATCATTCATCACATGTGATAATCATATATAAATTACAGATAAACATTCACTTTTCCATTTATAAACACAATTCTCATTATTTACATGAACATCAAATTACATTTCGTAAGTTCATTTACACATGAGAAAATAAAATCAATTACAAAATACCAAAATGACACCTAGTGTCCTACCAATGCACTGCAGATGGTGAGGTGACACAGACACTATGCAGAACTGTGAACGGCCTTACCCAATCTGTGGTCTACTGGGCCCTCTGTCCAAATCTTCAGTACCTACGCGTTGCAAAAGCGACGCGCTAAGCATAAAGCTTAGTGGTGCCAATAATACAAGAAAATATAATATGCAAATAAAAATCATAATTTCTTAGCCATTGTGTTCATAAGAACTGAATAATTACCAACTTAATGTTTAGTCGAGGGCTAATTACGTTTTATGATATTAACTTCTTCATGCATTTTGTTAATTATTTTCTTCATGATCTTGAGTTTCTTTGTATTCTATCATAATCATTCCTGATATTTAATTTTCGTATTTTCTTTAACAATCAGTTCAATTACAGTTATACTTTTTCATGCCCAAGTAACCTATACTGAACGACTGGACTGGATAACGGGTCGTTGGCACTGGACACCGGGGTTTCTCGGGCCGTCATACGATGAGACGCAGAATGTCAACCATGTATGCAGTCAGTATGGCTAAAAAGCCATGATATCACATAATCGGGCATAAAAGCCATAAATACTGGCATAAATGTAACACCCCAAAGTTCGGTAGTGCGTTCTACTGTTCCGGTGACCAGTGTTGTCCGGACAGCTCAGATGCCTAGAACTACACTTCGATATGAGTGAGAAGACATAAAATAGTGAAATACAAGAAAAGAAAATACAAGAAAAACAAAGGAAAAATAATAGCAAAGAAATGTGATCAAGTTAAGCGGTAGGAAACCTAGCGATGGGTGACATGCAGGAAGTCACGGCGTGGACCGTTGACTAGCTCTCATGCGGGAACCACGGAAAACATTTTAGGACTTAAATAGACCCTTATTGAAGAAATAAATATCATTAGAAAGATCAAAGAAAAATTAAATAATTAGTACAAAGAAAAGTGAGAAATCGAGAAACAGACAAAAACCCGGTGTTACCGAAAAATCGGGAATGCAACCCGAACAGGGGCATTATGGTCATTTGACATCCCGAATTGTCTTTTGACCTAAATGTCCATTAAAAATAAATAATATTACACTTAGAAAATGAAATGAAAAATTAATTTAGTGGTACCTAAAGTAAATAGCCAAAAATGGAGTGGAAATGGTGTAAATGACACATTAAACTTATAATATGATTAAATAATGTGAGTGGGCCACTAAAGGAATAAACTAAAGGCATAATGGGGCAGGTATACACCCATTATCCCATCTGCACTTCATCTTCCTCATTTGAATTCCTTCATGCCGATTTGAGAAAGAAGAAAACCACCATTGCTGTTTGCTCTCAAGCTCATCTAATCCCTCCATTTCACCTTCAATCACTTAGGTTCCTTCATGAAAAATTGTCTACACATCACAAGGAAGAGTTTGATACTAAAATCAAGAAGTTTGGTGAAGGTTTAGAAAGTTCCAACCATAAGGTAAGTTAGCATTTTTGAAGATAGCTTTGTTAAATTTTGTGTGCATGTTATGGGTGTTGGATTTGTGAAGAAAATTTTTGAGTTTGAAGAGTTATTGTTGTGTTCATTTTGGACAGCCATGTAATCATGTATTGATGAAGTATTTGTACATATATTTGATGAGAATTATGTTGGTTATGGTGATTTAATAACCTAGTGAATTACTTCATATGTGTATGGTGATTTTTGCACTTGGATGGGAATTGATGAATTGTAGGACACTTTGGTGTTGAAGAACATTTTCGGCAGCCTTGGGACACTTGAATAAATGTGTGTGTTCATGAAGGTGTTGGCAGAATATTGACATGGAAGTTTGATGGATATGTATATAGATTGATTGTGTAAAGTATATGTAAAAACTAGTAATGTTTATGTGTATGTGTAATTGTATTTGGACTTTGGAAATTAGAATTATATTTGGTGTGTTGAGGATAATTGTAATCTGCCCAAAGTGATGTTAATGTAAAGTGGAATATGTTTTTGGTAATGTACCAAAACAGATTTGGTAGGGAAGTAAACATATTGCAAGGTAAGTGTGTGATTGATGTGTGTTTAAGCAAGGTAACTAAGGGCAGTGTACATTTTAGCCAATAAGTTTAAATGTGTAACCTTAATTGGTATGAGACCAATTGGAGGTGGAACTAGGCACAAAATGTGCCAACTTTCATTGAGAAAGCATACCAAAATTCTGCTTGCAAGGTGACCTAAGAAAATGACCAATTCGGATTAGGTACAATTAGGACCTGAAAAATGACCAATTGGGCAGCAGTGAGTGTTTAGGCCATAACTCACTCAAAACAGGTCCAATTGACCTGAAATTTTAACCATGAATATATAAGACCCATACCTACAAGTCTTATGAAGACACCAAAACCCAGAAATGACCATAAGCAAGTCAAACAACTTGCACAAGTTCAGGTCCAAAAACTGGCCGAACCAAAGTTGACCAAATTGACCTAAAATTGACCTAATTTGATGCCATTTGACCAGCAATAGTGTAATGACCATAACTTGGTCTACTTAACTCGGATTGACCTAAAATTTTGCCCCGTGTGCAATAAGACATAGATCTACAAGTTTGTAGTTTTGACCGAAACCCAAAAACTGAGGAAAATAGGTCGTCCGGCTAGGTTAAACTAGTATCCCGAAATCCAGCAATTTGCAATGAAATGCAAGAAAACGCAATATACATAGAATTGAGTTTGGTAACACGTACCAATCCTAAAACATTATCGAATGTGACATATTAAGGACACCAAAACCTAATTTACCTAAAACATCGAGGGTCGGTATATTAGGTGATTAAGCAAATAAAGGTATTCAGTGAATTGTTTATCGAACATTATCGTTAGAGGCAAATTAATTTAGCACTGAAACACTTCAAATTGTGTTTCTCAGTTAACAAGGACTCGATAAAGGGAAAGAAATCGAGTCAAGACCAGGAGACAAATATCAGAGGTTTGTGCACAACAACTATTTCTTTTGAATTATTTTCAATTGAAATAAATATTGACTATTTGTATATTATTGTTTTAAATTGTGGAAATGTATTTGAATGAATATTTATTGCTTGAAAAGCATTGTAAATGATTTGAAACTGTGAGAAATTGTTTGAATGACATTGATGGATACTTATTGATTTAAAAGCATTGGAAATGGTTTGAAACCACAACTATCATGTATATTGACTGTATTCCTCATTAGCTTGTCTAGTGGGACGAATTGAATTCCCTCTCTGGCTGAAGTGTTGAGGTGTGTGCCTGTTGAGGACGAATTGGATGAGTACTCATATTTTTGCTAGCTAGCTATGTTATTCCTCATTATTCATCGACTTTTGGGACGAATTGAATACCTCATTAGCCATCGGCTTTTGGGACGAATTGAACTATGGATCATGATTAAGCTGTGTGTGATTTATTGATATGTATTGTGAGATTGTGAAATTGATTTAAACTCTCATTGACATATACTGTCTATTGAATTCAACCATGATCTGACTTATTGAAAATTATTGTGATATTGACAAATGGAGTTTAAATTCTTGTTGACAATTATTGTCTTGAATTTAACTATGATTTTAAGTATCCACTATTGATATGATTTATGAATTGTGATTTAAATTGTATTTGGTTAATGTTGTGCACCACTGAGACATTGTCTCAGCGATAGCTTTTTATTGCTGTCGCAGGTAGAGAGACAGACAGGCGTGAGACTAGGCCGCTAGTACATCCATGAGGATTACAGTATAATGAGTATACCAATATTTTGCATTTGTACTGTAATGTATGACACTGTATGTACATTTTGTTTTTGGTTTTGAGCAGTTGTAAATTCAAATTGTACCTTGAAGTTGTAAATTAATTATGAGTTATTTGACTTGTAAAAATTGTATTATATTTCCTTATCTCAGACTTTGAAAAATTTCTATGGAATTGAGTTGATAAATTGTTGTGTTGAGAAATGTATTGGAGTTGAGATTTGGAAAATTATTGAAGTGCTTTTTATAGGTTTTCTGAAGAACTGTTTTGTCCAAAATACAGATGGCACTCTGCCAAAATTTTTACAGAAATTCCAAATAAACCAAATGAGTTAGTTGTTCCACTTCAGTTCACCAAAGTCTTTAACACCTGTAAATAGTGCTCACCATTGTAAAAGAAGTAAGAAAAGTTTTTAAAATCCCTTGTAGTGTACTTAATGGGTTATCAGTAGACGGAGTTGGTAATTCATTAGGTATACTACGGGATCATGTTATGCCTTACAGAGGGGTAGGGTGTGAGATGTTTTAGTGGTATCAGAGCAAAGTTTTTTTTAAATTTTATTTTCACCTGTTATTTGATTATTCTTTTTTCATAGTACAACTGCTCAATATCATTGTTTGATACATACAGTATATTACATTATAAAAATGCACTAATGGGAGGAAATCTCCTTGTGTTATTGGTTCAGGAGATCTAAAATCCTTGAATTGACTATGGAAGAGGGTGATCGTTCAGTCGATCAATCTATTGAGGCTGAGGTGCAAGGGGATGCCCCAGGCCTACATAATGTTAGTGGTTCGTGACACGACCCCTGCAGATCTGCGATTTCTGCTCGATTCGCTCGTGAGATGGCTATAATGTTCCAACAAATGGCTGGTAATGTGCCTACTCAAGTCCCAATACAGACACCAGTGGTACAACCACAGTCTCCTACGAGGCAGTATGATAAATTGATGAAATATGTTTAAGGGGACAGTAGATCCTCTAGAAGCTGAACAATGGTTAGAGAGGATGGATAGGGTGTTCAAGAAGCTACATTGTACAAAAGAGCTTAGATTTGAATACTCAGTGTCCTTACTACAGGGGGATGCTTATGATTGGTGGAAAACCATTCCCCACAGTCTGGTGGAACCTGCAGTGCTAACATGGAATGACTTTCTCAGGGAATTCTGGCAGAAATATGTCCCTGATGCTTATGTAGACCAGAAGCTACAAGAATTCTTAAGTTTGAAACAGGGGAACAGATCAGTGGCTGAGTATGAAAGGGAATTTTCCCGCCTGAGCCATTATGCAGTAAGTTTGCTTACTACCAGCAGGGAAAGATGCAAGAGGTTTGAAACTAGCTTGAAGCCCAGTATCAGAGTATAAGTGATCGGCTTCAAACACACTAACTTCTCTGAACTTGTTTTTCAAGCCCTAAAGTTGGAAAGAGTTGAGTTTGAGACTGCTCCAGAGAAAAAGAGATCAGAGAAGACAGAGAAAGAGGGAAAATCAGTAGAACAGAGTTCCAGTGGTCATACTGAAAAGAGGAAGAACTATGGGGGACATGGCAGAGGTGGCAAGAAATCTGGTAGGGGAAGATATTCAGGACAGAGACCTCCCCTATCTAGTCAGCAGAGTACCAGAGGTTCCTACCCTCCCCGCCAATGTGAAACATGTGGAAAAAATCATGGTGGGATATGCTACAAGGCTATTGGAGCCTGTTATAACTGTGGAGGCACAGGACACTTTGCCAAGGACTGCACGATGGTCGCGAGTTGGACCACCTCCTACTACTGCAGAAGGTCGATTGAGCCACTGTCACGAAGTTCACAACCACCCAGAGAGGTAGAGGCGGGGTAGAGGTAACCCAGACGGCCAAAGCACGATGAAACATTGAGAACAAGGCGATTGCTCGGTCGGAATGTATGCAATGAGACAGAGGAAGAGGCGAGACATCGATGTTGTGGCTGGTACCTTCTCAACTTTTAACCAAAATGTGTTTGTGTTATTTGATCCGGGTTCTACCCATTCTTATGTGAGTGCTAGCATCATTGATTGCATTGCTGTTCCATGTACAAAAATGGACTTTGAGGTGCTAGTAACAAGTCCATTAGGACAGGAAGTCAGGGTTAATAGAATGTATAGAGATTGTCCTTTGGTGATCCAAGGACACACTTTTCTGTCTGATTTCATTGAAATGCCCTTCAGAGATTATGATATCATCTTGGGCATGGATTGGTTAGCTAGGCATCATGCCATGATTGACTGTAGGCTGAAGACAGTGACTTTTGGTCTCCCTCAGTATAATGATGTGGTAATACATGGGAAAAGGCAGTTATTGCCATCAAACATCATTTTGGCTGCACTAGCCAGAAAGATGATCAGAAAGGGGTGTGAAGCCTACTTGGCACATGTGGTAGACACCCAAGTGGGAGTCGGCATTGAAGGACATCCCTACGATACATGACTTTCGGATGTGTTTCTGATGAATTGCGGGATTACCTCGGAAAGAGAAGTGCGATTTGAAATTAATGTTATGCACGGTGTGGATCCAATCTCCATAACGCCATACGAGAATGGCACCAGTGAAATTGAAGGAGTTGAAGATACAATTGCAAGAATTACTTGAAAAGGGCTTCATCCGCCTAGTGTGTCACCTTAGGGTGCACGGTGTTGTTTGTTAAGAAGAAGGATGGTACTCTCGCTTATGCATTGACTACGGCGGTTGAATAAGGTGATAATAAAACGGATATCCATTGCCTCGCATTGATGATCTGTTTGATCGATTGAAGAAGTGCATTGTATTCTCCAAAATTGATTTGTGATCTGGTTATTATCAGTTGAAGGTGCAAGAGCAGAGTATTCCAAAAACTGCCTTAAGAACTCGATATGGCCACTATGAGTTCCTAGTAATGCCATTCGGGTTAACAAATGCTCCAGCTGCTTTTATGGATCTGATGAACACTATCTTCAGACCATATCTTGATCAATTTGTGGTGGTGTTTATTGATGACATTTTGATATATTCAAGGAATGTAGAAGAGCATGACAGACATCTGCGGATTGTACTGCAGACTTTAAGGGAGAAACAGCTATACGCCAAGTTATCGAAATGTGAATTTTGGCTGAAAGAAATCTCCTTTTTGGGACATGTTGTGTCAGCTGAAGGGATCAAGGTAGATTCGGCCAAGGTAGAAGCTATCCTTAATTGGAAGCGCCCGGGAACATCACGAGAAGTGCGATTTTCTAGGTCTAGCTGGATATTACCGTCGGTTTGTGAAGGGTTTTCTATGTTATCTTCTCCATGACCAAAGCTGCCGGAAAGATGTAAAATTTCGGTGGGCGGATAAATGTCGAAAGTTTTGATGAGTTGAAGAGGTGTTTGGTGAAGCTCAGTCCTCACTTTACCTACTCGGGTAAAGAATACACGATTTATAGTGATGCTTCTCACAATGGGTTAGGTGTGTCTTGATGCAAGATCGAATGTCATTGCTTATGCATCACGCCAGCTGAAACCGCATGAGAGGAATTACCCAACACATGACCTGGAGTTAGCAGCTATTGTTTTTGCTCTGAAGATCTGGAGACACTATTTGTATGGGGAGAAATGCTACATTTACACATATCACAAGAGCTTGAAGTACTTAGGCACCCAGAAGGAATTGAATTTGAGGCAGAGGAGATGGTTAGAACTCATCAAGGATTATGATTGCTTAATACACTATCAGCCAGGGAAAGCAAATGTGGTGGCTGACGCCTTAAGTCGCAAGACTATGGCAAGTCTCAGAGTTTCTCCTTTGTCCATGGTATATGAATTGAAAGCCTGACATGCGGTTTAGAGATTGATGATGAGGGCGGTGATAGTTGCTTGGCATGTACAGCCAGTGTTGATTGATCAGACCAGAATGGCTGCTCAGAGTGATGAAAAGTATCAAAAGCTACTGAAAGAAGTCCAGCAGGGCAAGAAACCTTAATTCTCTGTGAGAGATGATGGTTTATTGCTACATCAGGGCAGAGTGTACGTTCCTAGTGATGTGGAATTGAGACAAATCATTATGAAGGAAGCACATGAGTCTCCATTTGCTATGCACCCTGGTGGAACTAAAATGTCTGAGAGAAATTTGAAAGAGCATTCTTGGTGGATGGGCATGAAAAGACATATAGCTGAATTTGTTTCCAAATGCCTAACTTATCGACAAGTAAAGCGAACATCAAGTTCCAAGCGGTTTGTTACATCCTTTGTCGATGCAGTGGAAATGGGAACGAATAACTATGGATTTTGTTACAGGACTTCCAAAGACACAGAGTAGTCATGATGCAGTATGGGTTATAGTTGACAGATTGACCAAGTCTGCTCACTTTTTGCCAGTTCGGATGGACTATAGCCTGGAAAGATTGGCCAGATAGTACATATATGAGATTGTAAAACTGCATGGAGTGCCAGTATCAATTGTGTCTGACAGAGATCCTAGGTTCACTTCTAGATTCTGGGGTAGTCTTCAGAGAGCCCTAGGAACTAGATTGAACTTCAGCACAGCATTCCACCCACAGACAGATGGCCAGTCTGAAAGGGTCATTTAGATATTGGAGGATATGCTACGGGCTTGTGTGATTGAATTTGAAGGTAGTTGGGATACACACTTGCCTTTGATTGAGTTTGCTTATAACAATAGCTACCAATCAAGCATTGGGATGCCTCCATATGAAGCATTGTATGGCAGGAAGTGCAGAACTCCCTTATGTTGGGATGAGGTAGGTGAAAGGAAGATTATTGGGCCAGAAATAGTCCAGCAGACAGAGGAAAAGATCAGATTGATTAGAGATAGACTCAAGGCTGCATCAGAACATCAGAAGTCCTATGTTGATTTGAAAAGAAGAGATATTGAATATGCAGTGGGTGATAAGGTATTCCTCAAAGTTTCTCCATGGAAGAGGATTATGAGATTTGGCAGAGAAAGGAAGCGAGTCCTCGTTTCATCGGACCATATGAAGTTCTGGAAAGAGTGGGTCCTTTGGCATATCGGTTGGCATTACCTCCAGAGCTAGCAAGGATACACAGTGTCTTCCATGTGTCCATGTTAAGGAGGTACAGATCTGACCCATCTCATGTACTATCAGTTGAAGAGATTGAAGTAAATCCAGACCTCTCATATGAGGAAGAACCCATAAAAATTATGGCTTATGAGGTAAAGCAGCTGAGGAATAAACAGATACACCTGGTTAAAGTGCTGTGGAACCATCATTCAGGCCAGGAAGTTACTTGGGAACGTGAAGAGGATATGAGGAGACAGCACCCACAGCTATTCAGAGACTAATACCAGGTAAAATTTCGAGACGAAATTTATTTAAGGGGGGGAGAATTGTAACACCCCAAAGTTCGGTAGTGCGTTCTACTATTCCGGTGACCAGTGTTGTCCGGACAGCTAGGATGCCTAGAACTACACTTCGATATGAGTGAGAAGACATAAAATAGTGAAATACAAGAAAAGAAAATACAAGAAAAACAAAGGAAAAATAATAGCAAAGAAATGTGATCAAGTTAAGCGAGCCGGGAAACCTAGCGATGGGTGACCGCATCGGGAAGTCACGGCGTGGACCATTGACTAGCCTTGGACTGCGGGGAACCCTGGAAAACATTTTTAGAACTTAAATAGACCCTTATTGAAGAAATAAATATCATTAGAAAGATCAAAGAAAAATTAAATAATTAGTACAAAGAAAAGTGAGAAATCGAGAAACAGACAAAAACCCGGTGTTACCGAAAAATCGGGAATGCAACCCGAACAGGGGCATTATGGTCATTTGACATCCCGAATTGTCTTTTGACCTAAATGTCCATTAAAAATAAATAATATTACACTTAAAAAATGAAATGAAAAATTAATTTAGTGGTACCTAAAGTAAATAGCCAAAAATGGAGTGGAAATGGTGTAAATGACACATTAAACTTATAATATGATTAAATAATGTGAGTGGGCCACTAAAGGAATAAACTAAAGGCATAATGGGGCAGGTATACACACATTATCCCATCTGTACTTCATCTTCCTCATTTGAATTCCTTCATGCCGATTTGAGAAAGAAGAAAACCACCATTGCCGTTTGCTCTCAAGCTCATCTAATCCCTCCATTTCACCTTCAATCACTTAGGTTCCTTCATGAAAAATTGTCTACACATCACAAGGAAGAGTTTGATACTAAAATCAAGAAGTTTGGTGAAGTTTTAGAAAGTTCCAACCATAAGGTAAGTTAGCATTTTTGAAGATAGCTTTGTTAAATTTTGTGTGCATGTTATGGGTGTTGGATTTGTGAAGAAAATTTTTGAGTTTGAAGAGTTATTATTGTGTTCATTTTGGACAGCCATGTAATCATGTATTGATGAAGTATTTGTACATATATTTGATGAGAATTATGTTGGTTATGGTGATTTAATAACCTAGTGAATTACTTCATATGTGTATGGTGATTTTTGCACTTGGATGGGAATTGATGAATTGTAGGACACTTTGGTGTTGAAGAACATTTTCGGCAGCCTTGGGACACTTGAATAAATGTGTGTGTTCATGAAGGTGTTGGCAGAATATTGACATGGAAGTTTGATGGATATGTATATAGATTGATTGTGTAAAGTATATGTAAAAACTAGTAATGTTTATGTGTATGTGTAATTGTATTTGGACTTTGGAAATTAGAATTATATTTGGTGTGTTGAGGATAATTGTAATCTGCCCAAAGTGATGTTAATGTAAAGTGGAATATGTTTTTGGTAATGTACCAAAATAGATTTGGTAGGGAAGTAAACATATTGCAAGGTAAGTGTGTGATTGATGTGTGTTTAAGCAAGGTAACTAAGGGCAGTGTACATTTTAGCCAATAAGTTTAAATGTGTAACCTCAATTGGTATGAGACCAATTGGAGGTGGAACTAGGCACAAAATGTGCCAACTTTCATTGAGAAAGCATACCAAAATTCTGCTTGCAAGGTGACCTAAGAAAATGACCAATTCGGATTAGGTACAATTAGGACCTGAAAAATGACCAATTGGGCAGCAATGAGTGTTTAGGCCATAACTCACTCAAAACAGGTCCAATTGACCTGAAATTTTAACCATGAATAGTTAAGACCCATACCTACAAGTATTATGAAGACACCAAAACCCAGAAATGACTATAAGCAAGTCAAACAACTTGCACAAGTTCGGGTCCAAAAACTGGCCGAACCAAAGTTGACCAAATTGATCTAAAATTGACCTAATTTGATGCCATTTGACCAGCAATAGTGTAATGACCATAACTTGGTCTACTTAACTCGGCTTGACCTAAAATTTTGCCCCGCATGCAATAAGACATAGATCTACAAGTTTTTAGTTTTGACTGAAACCCGAAAACCGAGGGAAATAGGTCGTCCGGCTAGGTTAAACTAATATCCCGAAATCCAGCAATTTGCAATGAAATGCAAGAAAACGCAATATACATAGAATTGAGTTTGGTAACACGTACCAATCCTAAAACATTATCGAATGTGACATATTAAGGACACCTAAACCTAATTTACCTAAAACATCGAGGGTCGGTATATTAGGTGATTAAGCAAATAAAGGTATTCAGTGAATTGTTTATCGAACATTATCGTTAGAGGCAAATTAATTTAGCACTGAAACACTTCAAATTGTGTTTCTCAGTTAACAAGGACTCAGCAAAAGGGAAAGAAATACTGAGTCAAGACCAGGAGACAAATATCAGAGGTTTGTGCACAACAACTATTTCTTTTGAATTATTTTCAATTGAAATAAATATTGACTATTTGTATATTATTGTTTTAAATTGTGGAAATGTATTTGAATGAATATTTATTGCTTGAAAACCATTGTAAATGATTTGAAACTGTGAGAAACTGTTTGAATGACATTGATGGATACTTATTGATTTAAAAGCATTGGAAATGGTTTGAAACCATAGCTATCATGTATATTGATTGTATTCCTCATTAGCCTGTCTAGTGGGACGAATTGAATTCCCTCTCTGGCTGAAGTGTTGAGGTGTGTGCCTGTTGAGGACGAATTGGATGAGTACTCATATTTTTGCTAGCTAGCTATGTTATTCCTCATTAGTCATCGACTTTTGGGACGAATTGAATACCTCATTAGCCATCGGCTTTTGGGACGAATTGAACTATGGATCATGATTAAGCTGTGTGTGATTTATTGATATGTATTGTGAGATTGTGAAATTGATTTAAACTCTCATTGACAAATACTGTCTATTGAATTCAACCATGATCTGACTTATTGAAAATTGTTGTGATATTGACAAATGGAGTTTAAATTCTTGTTGACAATTACTGTCTTTAATTTAACTATGATTTTAAGTATCCACTATTGATATGATTTATGAATTGTGATTTAAATTGTATTTGGTTAATGTTGTGCACCACTGAGACATTGTCTCAGCGATAGCTTTCTATTGCTGTCGCAGGTAAAGACACGGACAGAGGCGAGACTAGGTCGCTAGTACATCCAATGAGGATTACAGTATAATGAGTATACCAATATTTTGCATTTGTCTTTGTAATGTATGACATTGTATGTACATTTTGTTTTGATTTTGGCGATTGTAAATTCAAATTGTACCTTGAAGTTGTAAATTAATTATGAGTTATTTGACTTGTAAAAATTGTATTATATTTCCTTATCTCAGACTTTGAAAAATTTCTATGGAATTGAGTTGATAAATTGTTGTGTTGAGAAATGTATTGGAGTTGAGATTTGGAAAATTATTGAAGTGCTTTTACTGGTTTTACAAGAAATGTTTTGTCCAAAATACAGATGGCACTCTGCCAAAATTTTTACAGAAATTCCAAATAAACCAAATGAGTTAGTTGTTCCACTTCAGTTCACCAAAGTCTTTAACACCTGTAAATAGTGCTCACCACTGTAAAAGAAGTAAGAAAAGTTTTTAAAATCCCTTGTAGTGTACTTAATGGGTTATCAGTAGACGGAGTTGGTAATTCATTAGGTATACTACGGGATCATGTTATGCCTTACAGAGGGGTAAGGTGTGACAATAAAAGCCATGAATACGGGCATAAAGCCATGAATACAAGCACAAAGCCTTTCGCAGTACTGCTAAAATAATACCCTATTGGCATGCCAACCTATCCAAACCAATCACATTAGGCCTACTAGGGCATTTTGCACTTTTAAGTTTCACAATTTTTGAATTTCAAGTCTTGGTGTCACTATTCACTTCATTGGTCAACAAAAAGTTTACTTTTGCATAGAAAATAGTTGCATTGGTTTTAACACTTCCAATGTACCACATTTTGCATTTAAAACTTGTTGTCATTAAGCATTAATACCATTTCTAGGCTTAAACCAAGAGAAGCAAAATTTTCAATTTTTGTAACTCAACTTTACTATTCCATTGGGCACTGTTGCAGTAAGAATTTGAGGAAATGGTAAACATGAAAGTTGTTCCTTATTTTGTCTAGTTGAATTTCCTTTTTTGAATCACTCCATTTGGAGTTTTGTAGCTCAAGTTATGGCCAAAATAAGTTTACTGTTCACGTGCAATCGCTCATCTGCTATCTTGGGTTACAGCTCAGCATTTTGATCCAACTTTGGTCAGTAATTTGATCAAGTTAAGTTCCTAATTTGGTCTAACTTTCTTCATATGAAATATTCTACCATGCCTTAGGTTTCCATCGGTTCAAGAATCGCCTAAATCCGAGTTTTCTAGAGAGAGTTATAGTCATCCAAACATTACTGCTCAAATGAAAATCTGCAGAGTTGCAGGTTTGATAACTTAATTTTGCTCAATAATTTGAATGGGTTAATGGCATAATTTGGGGTAGGTTTCTTCATGAAAGTTGTTTGTTTATATCTTATCTTATTTCTGTAAAAATTTCAGGTCAATTGACCATATCTACAGTGAGTTATGGCCAAATGAACAGTTACTGTTCATTTGGTCATTTTTGCAGGTGCTGTTGCAGGGTATCCGGATTGGGGCCAACTTTTGGTCCTCTTACTTTAGTCTTTTGGGTATGGTTTCTTCAGCAAAAATGTTCCATTATAAGCCTAGTTTCATGTCCAATTGGCCAAACACCAATTGGACCAACACAGCCAAAAATATGGCAGTCCAAGTGGACTGAAATTTCAGCCACTCTGCTGCTGTCCTTAGGCAGCCTACACATTCACTTTGCCATGCTATATTTCAGTCCAAATTGTGGTCAACTTACTTAAAATGGTCACTAATTGACCATTAAAATGTTCTCTAACAATTTCCTAAGCCAAGTCAAACTTTCATTCTTAAAACCCTAGCTCAAATTCAAGGGTTACACCAATTACCTTAGTTAGCATACCAATTCATTATACTTGTGTATATGTACCTTAAACATCATTTTTAATCCACTCTAAGTCCAACAAAACACTCATTTCTATTCCTTCAATAGGGCTGCCGAAATTCATGGCATTCATACACATAATTATTATTCATTTTAGTTACAATTCCTTACTTATTTCAAGTCCCTTAACATAGAAATAAAGAAATATTTGTAAAAGTAAGCACTAACCTCACTTTAACCACTTCTTGCACTTGTAGAAACTTTGGAATTTCCTCACTTTTTGATAATCAAAATATTCCTCTTGATGTGGGTGTAACACCCCCGTTTGCATAGCCTGGTAGATTTCACTGTTCCGGTGACCGGTGTCGGTTCTGACAATTAAGGAGATTAGAGCCACATTTAAGACAACAGGAGAAGCCATAAACACAAATAATTAGTAATGTTTAATTAGTTAACTACAAATAAGAAAAACAGAACATAAGAGGTTAAACGAGCCGAGAGTCACAGCGATGAGTGACCTCCTCGGGAACGACTGCGAAGTCATTTTAAACTCAAATTTCGAACCGTAAAAAGTGACGCTGCAGTCCTTAGGACCCTTATGGACACAGTGGAAAAGAGAAAATCACGAAAAAGAACTGTTAAGTCAGTCAAATAATTAGGTCAGGGAGCCGAAATAAATATTGGATTATTTGCAAACCGGGATGAACCGACGAGGGGCAATTTGGTCAATTGACCCCGAGTGACTCTGACCTAATCACAACTAAAATCGGAGAAAAGAAAATTTCGGAATCGAGAATTAAATTAAAAAACTAATAGAAAAAAAAAGAAAAAAAAGAAGAAGAAGATAGAAAAGTTAAAGATGATGACATCATGAATGATGTCAATAAGAAATTAATTAAGTTATTTATTAAATGGGATTTTGTGGTCTTCCATCAACTAAAATAAATTAAGAAAAGAAAAAAATTAACAACAAAAAGTCATCTTCATCTTCTCAAAAACGTCACTCTCTTCTCTCCCTCACAAAACCACCATGAAAGCTCATTTTTTAGCTTGAAAAACTAAAATCCAACCATACAAAATTGTCCTACCATAAGTAGACCTTGTTTGGGCAACTAAGAAAGAAGATTCAAGGAAAAGAAAGAAAAAAAAATTTGAAGAAAAGGAGGAAGAAAATTCTGCTCAAGGTATAGTACTATAAACTTCAATTTTTATTGTTTAATTAGTGTTAGTGTGGCATCAAGAGCTTGTCAATAAACTTGAAATGAAATAAAATCATGGGAGAAGGACTAAACTGAAATTTTGGCTTGGTTGATGGGAGTATGATTGGTATGGTTTGATGTATTTAAAGGGAATTAAAGATGTTAATAAACTTACATTAGTATGGTGTTAAGATGGAAATGCACCAATTGTGATTGAATGAGTGAGTTAGGGTTTCAATGCTAGGGTTTATGAACCAAAATTTGGAGAAATGCATAAATGGCATGTTGGACTTATTGTGAAGTGAAATAATGGTCAATTATGACCAAATAAGTTGTGTGGGAATTGTTGGAATAAAAATCAAATTCGTAGGTCAATGGTCATGCTGCTGGCAGCATGACCAAACCCACTTTGAAGGACCAAAACTCAAATTTTACAAGTCCAATTGATATGCCACCAATTGGAGATGAAAATAGACATAAAAGAGCACAATTTTCATTAAGGAACTATAGCCAAAAACTGACCAAAACTTGGTGAAACAATTGACCAAAGTGAGTTGATAGCAGGCTGCCACTAACTGTTCATTTGGTCATAACTCGAGCTAGGTAGGTCAAATTGACCTGAAATTTTACCAGCAATTAGATATGATATAGATCTAAAACTTTCATGAAGAACACCAACCCAAATTAGGCCATTAACCCTTTCAAAATCATTGAGCAAAATTAAATTACTGTACTGAGATTCTGCAGAATTTTCATTGAGCAGCAATGTTTGGATGGCTATAACTCTCTCTAGAAAACTCGTATTTAGGCGATTCTTGAACCGATGGAAACCTAAGACATAGTACAACATTTCATATGAAGAAAGTGAGACCAAATTATGAACTTAACTTGATCAAATTATTAACCAAAGTTGGACCAAAAATCTGCCAGCATCAAAATCTCAAGATGAATAAAGACACATGAACAGAAACTTATTTTGGCCATAACTTGAGCTACAAAACTCCGATTGAGGTGATCCAAAAATGAGAATACATTTAAGACAATAAGGAACATTTTCTATGAAGGAAGTTTTGTCAAATTCCAACAGTAGATCGACCAATGGAACAGTGCAACTTCGGAGAACTAAAACCGAAAATTGGCAATTTTGCCAAAATGACCTAAGCTTTAAACAAATGACCAAAACCAACAAGTTTGGTGACCAAAATGTGGTATGTGGGTGAAGTTGGAGTTCCCATACCCATTAAGCCTTAGAAAGTCAATAATTTGACTTGAATAGTGCAGTGAATAGTAACCCAAAACACAAAATTTCGAGAACATCGAATTTAACACGTTAGAGCTAGGTAAATGTGAAGTTAAGTTTATTTTGGATTTATTTTAAGTTTTAGTACTGAAACATTGGAAAATTTCGTGTTTCGTGGAAAAGAATACCGATGTAACTCGAGGAGTCGAGTCAAGGCCAACAGCGACTCGTTTGAGGTTTGTGCACAACATATACTTTTATAATCATCTTTTGCATAATGTTTTGAATAATGTAAAATATTGGATTATAGCATTTTATGATGTTTGATTTAAATTGTGAAAGTTATTGTGTATATTTGAAATGACAATGTTTAGCAAATTGTTAAGATAAGTTTTGAAACCACAGTGTCATGACCATATATTTGAACACCTCACTAGCACGACTAGTGGGGGTAATTAGTTTCGAATTTTGATTCCTTCTCTGGAGAAGTGTTGAGGTGTGCCAGTAGAAGAGGATGTGAATGGATATCCATATATTTGAGCTAGCTAGCCTTGTGATATGATTTCTCTTTAGCCTCTGGCTATTGAGATTCATGTGATTTCTCTTTAGCCTCGGCTATTGAGATTCTATTTGTTTCAATGGCGTGATCTAACTGTGGGTTTTATGAAATGTGTTTTGATACTTTGAAATGAACTTGGTTTACATGTAAAATCTCACAATGCATGATTGTATTTAATTTTCATGTTTAGCCAAATTTTTGAATGAATGTGCTTTAAGTTTTGCATAAAGATTATTTTAGTATATTGTGCACCATCGAGTCCTAGTACTCAATGATAGCTTTATTGTCATGCAGATACAGAGACTAGAGGAGTAGCAGATCATGAGGTGTGTGAAGTCATCACTTGAAGCCTTGGGTATAATTTATACCCTAACGTAAATACTTCTTTTGATGTATATATTGCACATAAATGTATGGACATGTAAAATGGGTCTTGAGCAGCTTGTACACAAATTTGTATGAAGTTTGTAATAAAGTTTAGTTTGTGTTTCTTTTGATATAAATTTGTAAGGTTGTGTACAAATTGTTTTGTTTTTAATGAAATATGAATGATATTGATTGACAGTATTTTGAGAATTATTGAACTTGTGAATCTTGAGAAATTGATTGAGTTTGATTGTGAAATCAAGTAGTGGTTGAGAAAACTTTTAGAAGTGCTTTTACAGTATTCAAGAACAGTTTTCTCAAAATACAGAGGAAACTCACAAAATTTTTATAAAATTTGCGGAAAACTAAAATGGCCAAAAATATTAATTAGTTTTAATTTCAACTAAATATTTTAAATACTTATTAGAAATGCTCACCACTTGTCAAAGATAAGAAAATTGTTTTAAAATCCCTTGTAGGGTACTTAATGAGTTATCGGTAGGTGAAGTTCGGTAGTTCATTAGGTATTCTACGGGATCATGTTATGCCTTACAGAGGGGTAAGGTGTGACATGTTTTAGTGGTATCAGAGCAAGTTTTTGAATTATGTTTTCAATTGTGAATTTGTGTCTTTTCTTTGTTAAGTACAACTGCTCAATGTCCATAATTGTTACATACAGTGCATTACATCATGAATATGAACTAACGGAGGGAAATCTCCTTGTGTTACTTGTTCAGGAGATACCCTACTCCAGACTGTTATGGAAGAAGGGGATCGCTCAGTTGAGCAGTCTGTTGAAGCTGAGGCAAAAGGGGAAGCCCCAGCTTTACCGAATGTCAGTGGGTCAAGCACCAGCCCCACAAATGCCGCAGTTTCCTGACACCGCACAAACAGATGGTCGCGATGTTTCAAAGAAATGGTGGGGTATGCCTGCTCAAGCTCCACCCCAACCACCTGTGGCACAACCACTGCCTCCAGCCAGACAGTATGACAAGTTATTGAAGTATGGGGCTGCAGAATTTAAGGGTACAGTAGACCCACTTGAGGCAGAGCAATGGCTTGAAAGAATGGACAGAGTATTTAAGAAGCTACACTGCCAAGATGAATTGAAGCTTGAGTATTCTGTGTCTCTATTGCAAGGGGATGCGTATGACTGGTGGAAGACCATCCCCCACAGCTTGGCTGAACCACGATGCTAACTCAGGATGACTTCATCGAGAGTTCGCATGTAAATACATCCTAGACGCATATGTTGATCAGAAATTGCAAGAATTTTTGAGTTTGAAACAAGGGAACCGATCAGTGGCGGAGTATGAGAGGGAGTTCTCCCGCCTGAGTCACTATGCGGAGAGTCTCCTTACTACCAGTAAGGCAAGATGCAAGAGATTTGAGACAGGTTTGAAGCCCAGCATAAGGATGCAAGTTGTGGGATTTAGACACAGCAACTTCTCAGAACTTATGTCTCAAGCACTTGAACTGGAGAGAGTTGAAGCAGAAGCAAACCCAGTGAAGGAAAAAGTCGAGAAATTAGAAAAAGACAAGGGGGAAAAATCAGTTGAACAGAGTTCTGGTGCTACCTCTGGAAAGAAAAAGAAGTTTAGTGGACCCAGCAGGGGTCGAGGTGGCAGATTT
Organism: Hevea brasiliensis; assembly: GCF_030052815.1. Taxonomy (NCBI): domain Eukaryota; kingdom Viridiplantae; phylum Streptophyta; class Magnoliopsida; order Malpighiales; family Euphorbiaceae; genus Hevea; species Hevea brasiliensis. Next base: position 36,707,463 of record NC_079507.1, on the reverse strand, counting down.
GGCAGAGGCAGATTTTCTGGTCAGAGACCCCCTAGGTCTAGTCAGCAGTCAAGCAGGGGTTCACATTCTGCCCGCCCCTGTGAGACTTGTGGCAAGATTCATGGGGGGGAATGCTATTGGGCCACTGGAGCCTGTTTTAACTGTGGAGGCAAGGGCCATATAGCTAAAGACTGTACTAGTGCTCCGAGATATGGTCCAGCTCCTACTACTGTCGAGGGATCTATTCAGAGTCCTGCTCCCGCAGGTTCACGATCGGTTGGTAGAGGAAGAGGCAGGTAGAGGCACTACTTGCAGCCAGGCACGATTGGTCGGGCCAGACAAGGAAGTGCTTCACGAGAATCTACGCAATGAAACAAATGAGAAGAGGTGAGACTTCTCGATGTGGTAGCCGTACATTCTCTATCTCTGGTCAAGATGTATTTGTATTGTTTGATCCGGGTTCAACCCATTCATATGTTAGTGCTAGCATAGTCAGTTCACTTGCTGTCCCATGTGTGCAAATGGGTTTTGAAGTGCTAGTAACTAGTCCGTTAGGACAAGAGGTCCGGGTCAACAGAATTTATAGAGACTGTCCTTTGGTGATCCAAGGACATGTTTTCCTGTCAGACTTGATTGAGATTCCCTTCAGAGAGTATGATATTATCTTATGCATGTATTGGTTAGCCAGGCATCATGCTATGATTGATCAGAGATCAAGACAGTCATTTTTGGTCTCCCTTTGTACGGTGATGTGGTCATATACGGGGAGAGGCATTTACTGCCATCAAACATCATTTCGGCTGCACTAGCCAGAAAGATGATCAGAAAGGGGTGTGAAGCATACTTGGCACATGTGATAGACACCCAAGTGGGGAGTCCAGCACTAAGGGACATCCCTACTGTATGTGATTTTCCGGATGTATTTCCTGATGAATTGCCAGGATTACCTCAAGAAAGAGAGGTGCAGTTTGAAATTGATGTTATGCCTGGTGTGGATCCAATCTCCATAACGCCATATAGAATGGCACCTGCAGAATTGAAAGAGTTGAAAGTGCAGTTGCAAGAATTGCTTGACAAGGGCTTTATCCGCCCTAGTGTGTCACCTTGGGGAGCGCCAGTGTTGTTTGTAAAGAAGAAAGATGGCACTCTCCGCTTGTGTATTGATTATCGACAGTTGAATAAGGTGACAATAAAGAATAGATATCCATTACCCCGCATTGATGACTTGTTTGATCAGTTGAGGGGTGCAGCTGTGTTCTCCAAAATTGACCTGAGATCAGGTTATTATCAGCTGAAGGTACAAGAGCAGAGTATTTCTAAAACTGCCTTTAGAACCCGCTATGGCCATTATGAGTTTTTGGTTATGCCATTCGGGTTAACTAATGCTCCGACTGCTTTTATGGATCTGATGAACACTATCTTCAGACCGTACCTCAACCAGTTTGTTGTGGTATTCATTGATGATATATTGGTCTATTCGAGGAATGCAGAAGAGCATGATAGACATCTGCGGATTGTACTGCAGACTTTGAGGGAGAAACAGCTATATGCCAAATTGTCGAAATGTGAATTTTGGCTGAAGGAGATATCTTTCTTGGGGCATGTAGTATCAGAAGAGGGCATTAAGGTAGATCCAAGTAAGATTGAAGTCGCCCCACTGGAGGCCACCGAAATGTCACGTAGATTCGCAGCTGGTTTAGCGGATACTACCGTAGATTTGTGAATGGATTCTACATGTTGGCATCTACATTGACCAAGCTTCTTAGAAAAGATTTGATATTTCATTGGACTGATAAATGCCTGCAGAGTTTTGATGAATTAAAGAGATGTTTGATCAAGCTCAGTCTAACTTTACCCACACCGTTTATAGAATATACAGTTTACAGCGATGCTTCTCACAATGTGTTAGGTGGTGTGTTGATGCAATATCGAAATGTCATTTCCTATGCATTACGCCAGATAAAACCTCATGAGAGTAATTATCCGACACATGATTTGGAGCTTGCGACCAGTGAGTTTGCTCTTAAGATCTGGAGACATAATTTGGATAGGGAGAAGTTCTACATCTACAAATATCCTAAGAGTTGGAAGTATATGGGCAACCAAAAAGAGCTGAATTTGAGACATAGGAGATGGTTATAGTAGATAAAAGACTATGATTGTCCGATAGACTATCACCGTGAAAGCTAATGTTGTGGTCGATGCCTTAAGTCGCAAGACTATGGCAAGTCTACGAAGTTACTCCTTTGTCTTTGGTACATAAGTTGAGATCATTACATGCCGCTTTAGAGATTAATGATGAGGGGCGATAGCGGCTGCATGGCATGTACAGCCAGTGTTGATTGATCAGATAAGAATGGCTGCTCAGAATGATCAGAAGTATCAGAAGTTGATGGAAGAAGTCCGACAGGGCAAGAAACCAGAATTCTCAATCAGAGATGATGGTTTACTGTTACACCAGGGCAGAATATGTGTTCCTAATGATGTTGATTTGAGGCAGATCATTTTGAAGGAAGCACATGAGTCTCCTTTTGCCATGCACCCTGGTGGCACAAAAATGTATAGGGGGCTAAAGGAGCATTACTGGTGGATGGGTATGAAGAGAGATGTGGCAGAGTTTGTGCCCAAATGCCTAACTTGTCAGCAAGTAAAGGCAGAGCATCAAGTACCCACTGGGTTGTTACATCCACTACCAATACCAGAGTGGAAATGGGAGAGAATAACGATGGATTTTGTGATGGGACTTCCGAGGACACAGAAAAGTCATGATGCAGTTTGGGTCATTGTTGACAGACTGACTAAATCTGCTCATTTTCTGCTAGTCCGGATGGACTACAGTTTAGAAAGATTGGCCAAGTTATACATCGATGAGATTGTGAGATTGCATGGAGTGCCAGTATCTATCGTGTCAGACAGAGATCCTAGGTTCACTTTTAGATTCTGGGGTAGTCTTCAGAGAGCCCTAGGAACTAGATTGAACTTTAGTACTGCATTCCACCCACAGACAGATGGCCAGTCTGAGAGGGTAATTCAGATTTTGGAGGACATGCTACGGGCTTGTGTGATTGAGTTTGAGGGTAGTTGGGATACCCACTTGCCTTTGATTGAGTTTGCTTACAACAACAGCTACCAATCAAGCATTGGGATGCCTCCATATGAAGCTTTGTATGGCAGAAAATGTCGAACCCCGTTGTGTTGGGATGACGTGGGTGAAAGAAAGATGATCGGACCCGAAATTGTCCAACAGACTGAAGAGAAAATTAGGGTGATCAGAGATCGACTTAAAGCTGCATCAGACCGTCAGAAGTCCTATGTTGATTTGAAAAGAAGAGATATTGAGTATGTAGTGGGTGAGAAAGTTTTCCTCAAGGTTTCTCCTTGGAAGAGGATTATGAGATTCGGCAGAAAGGGGAAACTGAGTCCTCGTTTCATTGGGCCATATGAGGTTCTGGAAAGAGTGGGTCCTTTGGCATATCGGTTGGCACTACCTCCAGAGTTGGAAAAGATACATAATGTCTTCCATGTGTCTATGTTGAGGAGGTATCGATCAGACCCATCTCATGTACTACCGAGATGAAATTGAAGTGAATCCAGACCACATATGAGGAAGAACCCATAGTGATTACGGCTTATAAGGTGAAGCTACTTTAACAAGCAAATACCGTTGGTAAAAGTGCTGTGGAGCCATCATTCGGGCCAGGAGGCTACTTGGGAACGAGAAGAGGACATGAGGAGACAGCACCCACAGCTATTCAGAGATTAGTACCAGGTAAAATTTCGAGACGAAATTTATTTTAAGGGGGGGAGAATTGTAACACCCCGTTTGCATAACTGGTAGATTTCACTGTCGGTGACCGTGCCTGCTTCGACAATTAAGGAGATTAGAGCCACATTTAAGACAACAGGAGAAGCCATAAACACAAATAATTAGTAATGTTTAATTAGTTAACTACAAATAAGAAAAACAGAACATAAGAGGTTAAACGAGCCGAGAGTCATAGCGATGAGTGACCTCTCGAACGATCACAAGTCATTTTAAACTCAAATTTCAACCGTAAAAGTGACGCCAGTCCTTAGGACCCTTATGGACACAAAGGGAAAAGAGAAAATCACGAAAAAGAATCATTAAGTCACCAAATAATTAGGTCGTGGAGCCAAATAAATATTGGATTTTTTGCAAACCGGGATGAACTGACTTGGGGGAATTTGGTCAATTGACCCCGAGAGTCGACTCGACCTAATCACAAATAAAATCGGAGAAAAGAAAATTTCGAATCGAGAATTAAATTAAAAACTAATAGAAAAAAAAAGAAAAAAAAGAAGAAGAAGAGAGAAAATTTAAATATGATGACATCATTAATTATGTCAATAAGAAATTAATTAAGTTATTTATTAAATGGGATTTTGTGGTCTTCCATCAACTAAAATAAATTAAGAAAAGAAAAAAATTAACAACAAAAAGTCATCTTCATCTTCTCAAAAACGTCACTCTCTTCTCTCTCCTCACAAAACCACCATGAAAGCTCATTATTTAGCTTGAAAAAACTAAAATCCAACCATACAAAATTGTCCTACCATAAGTAGACCTTGTTTGGGCAAATAAGAAAGAAGATTCAAGGAAAAGAAAGAAAAAAAAATTTGAAGAAAATGAGGAAGAAAATTGCTCAAGGTATAGTACTATAAACTTCAATTTTTATTGTTTAATTAGTGTTAGTGTGGCATCAAGAGCTTGTCAATAAACTTGAAATGAAATAAAATCATGGGAGAAGGACTAAACTGAAATTTTGGCTTGGTTGATGGGAGTATGATTGGTATGGTTTGATGTATTTAAAGGGAATTAAAGATGTTAATAAACTTACATTAGTATGGTGTTAAGATGGAAATGCACCAATTGTGATTGAATGAGTGAGTTAGGGTTTCAATGCTAGGGTTTATGAACCAAAATTTGGAGAAATGCATAAATGGCATGTTGGACTTATTGTGAAGTGAAATAATGGTCAATTATGACCAAATAAGTTGTGTGGGAATTGTTGGAATAAAAATCAAATTCGTAGGTCAATGGTCATGCTGCTGGCAGCATGACCAAACCCACTTTGAAGGACCAAAACTCAAATTTTACAAGTCCAATTGATATGCCACCAATTGGAGATGAAAATAGACATAAAAGAGCACAATTTTCATTAAGGAACTATAGCCAAAAACTGACCAAAACTTGGTGAAACAATTGACCAAAGTGAGTTGATAGCAGGCTGCCACTAACTGTTCATTTGGTCATAACTCGAGCTAGGTAGGTCAAATTGACCTGAAATTTTACCAGCAATTAGATATGATATAGATCTAAAACTTTCATGAAGAACACCAACCCAAATTAGGCCATTAACCCTTTCAAAATCATTGAGCAAAATTAAATTACTGTACTGAGATTCTGCAGAATTTTCATTGAGCAGCAATGTTTGGATGGCTATAACTCTCTCTAGAAAACTCGTATTTAGGCGATTCTTGAACCGATGGAAACCTAAGACATAGTACAACATTTCATATGAAGAAAGTGAGACCAAATTATGAACTTAACTTGATCAAATTATTAACCAAAGTTGGACCAAAAAACTGCCAAAGACCAAAATCTCAAGGTATGAACAGACACATGAACAAGAAACTTATTTTGGCCATAACTTGAGCTACAAAACTCCGATTGAGGTGATCCAAAAATGAGAATACATTTAAGACAATAAGGAACATTTTCTATGAAGGAAGTTTTGTCAAATTCTAACAGTAGATCGACCAATGGAACAGTGCAACTTCGGAGAACCAAAACCAAAAATTGGCAATTTTGCCAAAATGACCTAAGCTTTAAACAAATGACCAAAACCAACAAGTTTGGTGACCAAAATGTGGTATGTGGGTGAAGTTGGAGTTCCCATACCCATTAAGCCTTAGAAAGTCAATAATTTGACTTGAATAGTGCAGTGAATAGTAACCCAAAACACAAAATTTTGAGAACATCGAATTTAACACGTTAGAGCTAGGTAAATGTGAAGTTAAGTTTATTTTGGATTTATTTTAAGTTTTAGTACTGAAACATTGGAAAATTTCGTGTTTCAGTGGAAAAGAATACCGGGACAGAACCCGAGGAGTCGAGTCAAGGCCAACAGGCGACTCGTTTGAGGTTTGTGCACAACATATACTTTTATAATCATCTTTTGCATAATGTTTTGAATAATGTAAAATATTGGATTATAGCATTTTTATGATGTTTGATTTAAATTGTGAAAGTTATTGTGTATATTTGAAATGACAATGTTTAGCAAATTGTTAAGATAAGTTTTGAAACCACAGTGTCATGACCATATATTTGAACACCTCACTAGCACGACTAGTGGGGTAATTAGTTTCGAATTTTGATTCCTTCTCTGGAGAAGTGTTGAGGTGTGCCAGTAGAAGAGGATGTGAATGGATATCCATATATTTGAGCTAGCTAGCCTTGTGATATGATTTCTCTTTAGCCTCTGGCTATTGAGATTCATGTGATTTCTCTTTAGCCTCTGGCTATTGAGATTCTATTTGTTTCGAATGGCGTGATCTAACTGTGGGTTTTATGAAATGTGTTTTGATACTTTGAAATGAACTTGGTTTACATGTAAAATCTCACAATGCATGATTGTATTTAATTTTCATGTTTAGCCAAATTTTTGAATGAATGTGCTTTAAGTTTTGCATAAAGATTATTTTAGTATATTGTGCACCACTGAGTCCTAGTACTCGTGATAGCTTTATTCTTGCCGCAGATACAGAGACTAGAGGAGTAGCAGACTGAGCTGCTGAGGTGTGTGAAGTCATCAGCTTGAAGCCTTCGGGTATAATTTATACCCTAACTGTAAATACTTCTTTTGATGTATATATTGCACATAAATGTATGGACATGTAAAAATGGGTCTTGAGCAGCTTGTACACAAATTTGTATGAAGTTTGTAATAAAGTTTAGTTTGTGTTTCTTTTGATATAAATTTGTAAGGTTGTGTACAAATTGTTTTGTTTTTAATGAAATATGAATGATATTGATTGACAGTATTTTGAGAATTATTGAACTTGTGAATCTTGAGAAATTGATTGAGTTTGATTGTGAAACTGAAGTAGTGGTTGAGAAAAACTTTTAGAAGTGCTTTTACAGTATTCAAGAACAGTTTTCTCAAAAAACAGAGGAAACTCTGTCAAAATTTTTATAAAATTTGCGGAAAACTAAAATGGCCAAAAATATTAATTAGTTTTAATTTCAACTAAATATTTTAAATACTTATTAGAAATGCTCACCACTTGTCAAAGATAAGAAAATTGTTTTAAAATCCCTTGTAGGGTACTTAATGAGTTATCGGTAGGTGAAGTTCGGTAGTTCATTAGGTATTCTACGGGATCATGTTATGCCTTACAGAGGGGTAAGGTGTGACAGTGGGGATAAATTTTAGTAAAGGGGCTTAGGGATTTTGGTGGATAGATAAAGAGAAAATGCAAGCTTAAAGCTTGAAAATTTGATGAAGAAAAATGGCCATGGAGATTCGGTGAAGAAGGTGAAGGTGAGCAGATTGCTTTTTCATATTTTGACTTCTTTTCTCTTATTTAATGTCTTATAAATGCATTTGTTAAGTTTTGATTGGCTAAGGGGTTTTAATTACATCAAGCTTATGTCATAAATGCCTTTTTATTTGATTTTTCTTTCTTCTTTCTTTAACTCATTTCTAATTAAATTTTTACCAATATTTATTCATATTTTAGATCATAATAATTATTTACTTAACTGGACAAGTTGGCCAAAAATCACCTCTGAAGGCGAAATGACCAAAATGCCCTCCGTTTGGCTTAACGGGTCAAAATTGTCTGTACCGATTGAAAAATTTTTATAAATATTTTCTTAGCATTTTAATGCCATAGGAACCTCAATGACCCTTCTCTAAAGTCCCAAAAATTATTTTATAATTTTTCCCTCGGGTCTAGGGCTCCTCATTGCGAGAACCGCAACTTCCCTCTGAGTTACCCCTCGATAGGGCACCGGCTCGTTTAACTTGGTTGTATTTTATTTCTAAAATTTTTACTAAATTTTTCTTATTAATATTTGAGTTCATTATGGTTCCTGACTTTAGTTTAAATATTTTTCCGGACGTTCTAGCTGTCCGGACCGACACCGGTCACCGGAACAGTAGAATGTATGGAGTTGCTACCGGGAGGGTGTTACAGATTAGGTCCTGTCAACCTATTATGATTAAGTATGCTCACTAAGATATTGGATGGTGGTGGTTGTTGTGTGCTCATTATTATCAAGAAATTAACTGCAAAAAATAACTAGATTAATTAGTAAATGTATCATGTAATTAACCAAAATGATTATGGTCTTTTAATCAAATTGGTCCTGCCACAAACTTAGCGAATCCTACACTTCCAAAGTAGGAAACGGAAATCCTAGTTGAATAGATTTCTAGTGGGTGATTGAATTCTTTTAGTCTTATTGATCATCCTCAAGTACATCCATTATTGGAATTACAACAAACTGTAATTGAGCATCTCCTTGCCCATCACATCTCATGTGAGGTTTAATCATTTACCCAGCCTCTAATGCTCAAAATCTCAGGCACATCCATTATTGACTTCTCTTGCATTAGTTAAGTTGATCCTATTGAGTCAGTAAACATGTAAATAATTTTAATGTCCTCAGGTACATCCATTATTGGCCACCAAACCATTTACATATTTACAACATCTCATGCTTAACAATTATCCTTAAAAAAATCTCTTAAATTAATTACATCATATGCAAGTATTTAAAATTTCTTAAAATAATTACCTCAATGGAGGGCCCATGATATAATTACATTAATTACATCATTTTTAACTTAATTATTTGTTTGGAAGATTTAGTGGTCGGCTTAATTACTATTATGGTCTCACTCTGCACATTATCCAATTAGCATGCATATATCATATACTTGTATACATTCTCATACATCTCATGCATTCATAGATAAACATATAATATGGTATGATCTTGGACTTTCTAAGGGATTCAATTCTGAGCCACTAAGAATTGAATCAGGGCATTCCTAGGTATATTTCATTCATTCATATTACAAGAGTTGCTGAAGGAGTACATAATCAACACTTGATATTGAATTCCTCCCACCAATGCTCTTGACCTCCTTGATCTTCTTGCAATCCAATTACATTGTAATCCTTGGCATACCAAGGCGAATTTACAAGAATATGGACTTTAAAGTCCTCAAATAAATGAAATTATAACCCAAAAATATTACAACAATTATAATACAATGCCACCAAAATAAAATTAATTATTTTACAACCCAGAGAAAAATAAAAGAAATAAATCTAATCACATTGGTCTTTTATTGTCCATGATCATCCATCATGCATATTAAAATTTAACAACTAAAAAAAATATACATTCTAAGAAATTGAATATCTCATATTCAACTAAAAAATTCATATTTGAATCTCATTCAACCAAATTTAAAATTCAAATTTGAATCTCATTCAAACAAATTTAAAAATTCAGATTTGAATCTTACTCAAAACAAATTTAAAAATTCATATTTAAATCTCATTCAAACAAATTAAAATTAGAAACTCTTTCCAAATTTAACACCTTGAAAACAATTTTCAACATTTAATTGTATGATTAAGATACCTAATTAAACAATTTAATTAGATGTAGGCCTTAAAAATGTACAACAATTGTACATTTGATGCCCAACAACATGCGCACCATGATGGTGCTAAATTATGTCACACCCTACCCCTCTGTAAGGCATAACATGATCCCGTAGTATACCTAATGAATTACCAACTCCGTCTACTGATAACCCATTAAATACACTACAAGGGATTTTCAAAACTTTTCTTACTTCTTTTACAGTGGTGAGCACTATTTACAGGTGTTAAAACCTTTTGGAACTGAAGTGATAGAATTGACACATTTGAATTATTTGGAATTTCTGTAAAAATTTTGGCAGAGTGCCCTCTGTATTTTGGATAAAACAGTTCTTGAAAACTCAAAAAGCACTTCAATATGTATTTGCAAATCTCAACTCCAACATATTTCTCAACACAACATTTTTCTCAACTCAAATCCGCAGTGATTTTTCAAAGACTGAGATACAAGAAATATAATACAAAACTATTCAAGTAAATGAAATCTCAAATTTACATTTACAATAATTTACATTTAATTACATACCAAAATATTTTACAAGAGTTTCTATACAACTGCTCAAATAATTTACATACATATTATTACATGCTTACATCAAAACCTATGTACATGGGTATATCTATGATATACCCGAGCCGATCTGAATGTATCCTCAAGCAACTTAATCAACGCTCTATGCTCTTCTTACTGCGACAAGATGCAAAGCTATCGCTGAGTGGTGAACTCAGTGGTGCACAACTATAATTTAAAACATAATACAATATACATTGACAAATTTTACAGTAAATAATTTGGGAATCTGAATACTCATCAAATTTCACAACTCAAAATATTCATTGCCACTAATGTAAATCATTTGTATAAATGACTTGGAGCACAAAATTCAATTTGTCAAATCTTGACTATCCATTTAAGTAATTCCAACAAAATCAATTATACATAAACCATAATTGAAATCACCATTCCTTACCATTCAAAAGCCATTCTGTATCTCAAAAATCATTATGTATCTCAAAAATCATACTGTATCTCAAAAATCATACTGTATCTCAAAAATCATGTTGTATCTCAAAAATCAATCTTTATCTCACTAACTATGCAAGACTAATCCGAAAGGGCCATATTCGATGTGATTCTAACTCCCTATGGTCGGGGAGGTCGAATCTGATTCTAACTCCCTATGGTCGGGGAGGTCGAATCATCGTGCACAGTACCATCACAATAATGAATCTTCCGTAAGGGCCATAACGATAAAATAAACTTAGATCTAACCTCAAATCAGAGGAAAATCTAAGCTTGTGCATGTACCATGGTAATCAAAACACAACTAACTCCATTGTCTTCTCAACAGATGAGAGAGACGGGTAATAACCTAGTCAAGCATCTATAGTGAGATATAAAACAATATTACAATTCATTTAGTGAGCATAAATCACAATATAATTCGATTCAAAGTCAATTCTAATATCCAATAATTTTTATGCTCATCACAATTCAAATCATAAATTTGCATTTTTCCATGAAAATTACCTTCACAATTCAAAACATGTTCTATCACAATTTTCCAAAACATAATTTGTTCAATCCATAACAATGCTTAATACTTGTGGAAATACCATTTCACAAAGCTAAATTCATACATACTATAACAATTTTCAATAATCATTGAATTAAATCCAATGCTTGTTAAACATAATACATAAGAAAAATATGTCATTTAATCATATGAAATATTCAAAGCAAAATCAGTTGAAAACTAGTTGTGCACAAACACAATTTAAAACAATAATGTACAATAGTCATAATTCATTTCAATTGAAAAATTCAAAAGAAATAGCCGTTGTGCACAAACCTCTGATGACTGTCTCCCTGATCTAGGCTCAGTGTTTCCTTCCCTTTTGCTGAGTCCTTGTTAACTGAGAAACACAATTTGAAGTGTTTCAGTACTAAATTAAACTGTCTCTATCGATGGTGTTTGGTAAATAATGCACTGAACTCAATTATTCACTTAATCACCTAATATACTGACCCTCATTGCGTTTTAGGTAAATTAGGTTTTAGTGTCGTTAATATGTCACATTCGATAGGGTTTTAGGTTTGGTACGTTTTACCAAAGTCATTTCCTTGTTTAGTGCATTTTAGTGCAAATTGCTGGATTCCGGGATACTGATTTGACCTAACCGGACGATCTAGTTCCTCGGTTTCGGGTCTCGAAACTACAAACTTGTAGATTTAGGTCTTATTGCACGCGGTGCAAAATTTCAGGTCAATCCGAGTTAAGTAGACCAAGTTATGGTCATTACACTATTGCTGGTCAAGTGGTACCATTTTAGGTCAATTTTAGGTCAAATTGGTCAATTCTGGTTCGGCCGCTTTTGGACCCGAACTTGTGCAAGTTGTTTGACTTGCTTATGGTCATTTCTGGGCTTTGGTGTCTTCATAAGACTTGTAGGTATGGGTCTTAACTATTCTTGGTCAAATTTCAGGTCAATTGGACCTGGTTTGAGTGAGTTATGGCCTAAACACTCACTGCTGCCCAATTGGTCATTTTTCAGGTCCTAATTGCACCTAATCCGAATTGGTCATTTTTTTAGGTCACCTTGCAAGCAGAATTTTGGCATGGTTTCTCAATGAAAGTTGGCACATTTTGTGCCTAGTTTCACCTCAAATTGGTCTCATACCAATTGAGGTTACACATTCAAGGTTATAGGCTAAAATATACACTGCCCTCAATATGCATTTCACACCCCAACTTCAAACACATACTCACCTTGCAAGGTTTACTTCCATACCCTACCAAACTGTTTTGGCACATTACCAAAAACATTTTCTATATTACATTAGCATTATTTTGGGCAGATTCCAATCACCCTCAACACACCAAATATCATTCACAATTACAATTTCTAAATACCATTACAACCACACCTAAACATTACAAACTTTACATACACTTTACAACATTCATTCACATACATATCATCCATCCTTCTAGGTCAATATTCTGCCCACTCTTCCTTCAATATACACCATTTCTCAAGTGTCCACAAGCTGCCACAAATCATTCATCAACATCACATTGCCGTACCATATGCCAATTCCCATCAAAGTGCATAATTCACCATATAAACATGCAATAACTCACTAAGTTACTAAATCACCATGATTAACATTATTTCTCATCAATTATATGCACAAATACCTCATCAAAAACGTGACTCATGGCTGTCCAAAATGAAAACAACAATAACCCTTCAAACTCAAAATTTTCCTTCACCAAACTAACACCCATAACATGAACATAAACTTTAACAAAGAAATTCTCAAAAAATGTAAACTTACCTTTAATTGTAAATTGCTAAACCTTCACCAAACTTCTCAAAATTGGTATCAATATCTTCCTTGTGGTGTGTAGACCATTTTTCATGAAAGAACCTAAGTGAATGGAGTTGAAATGGAGGATGGATCAAGCTTTACCCAAAATGGCCATGGAGGTTTTTGTGTTCTTCAATTCGGCATTCTTGAGAGAATATGAGGAAGATGATATTTCAGCTGGTTAGTGGACTTACTTCAGCCATATTTATGTTAAATTAATCCTATAGTGGTCCACTAAGAAGAATTAAATCATATATTAAGTTAACTTTCCCATAATCCACATTTAACCCATGATTTCCACTATTTATTTTAGGTACCACCAAATTAATTTTTCATTTCATTTTCTAAGTGTAATACTATTTATTTTTAGTGGACATTTAGGTCAAAAGACACTTCGGGATGTCAAATGACCATAATGCCCCTGTTCGGGTTACGTTCCCGATTTTTCGGTAACACCGTATTTTGTCTGTTTTTCGATTTCTCACTTTTCTTTGTACTAATTATTTAATTTTTCTTTGATATTTCTAATGATATTTATACTTCAATAAGGGTTTATTTATGTCCTAAAAATGTTTTCCAGGGTTCCCCGCAGTCCAGGGCTAGTCAACGGTCCACGCCGTGACTTCCCGGTGCGGTCACCCATCGCTAGGTTTCCCGGCTCGCTTAACTTGATCACATTTCTTTGCTATTATTTTTCCTTTGTTTTTCTTGTATTTTCTTTTCTTGTATTTCATTATTTTATGTCTCCTCCCTCGTGTCAAAGTGTAGTTCTAGGCATCCTAGCTGTCCGGACAGCACTGGTCACCGGAACAGCAGAACGCACTACCGAACTTTGGGGTGTTACAAATTATGCGCACCAGTTGTGAGGATATCAAGCATGCCGCCACACCTCTCTATGCAATCAGCAATGAATCAATCAACTTTTCATTAAATCACACAATTAAATCTCATCATAAATAATCTAAATGGCAAATATAGTGGCTCTAATACCAATTAAAGGAGCGGAAGCATGTAAATTGTTAGATTAAAACATTGAATTCAAAAATATTCTTCTAGGGTTTCATGCATCATGCCACATCCATTATGTGTCTAATTGATTTCAATGTTCAATTGCATATTAAAACACTTTTATTATGTATTAGGATCTATGTTTGTCATTTAAAATTTTTGAATTAACAAATTAATTCAATTGAACCCTAGTTTGAAAGAAGAATATGTGCACTAACTTTTTGATGCACTGTAGATGTTATTGGTACCTTTAGGAAGCACCTAGGACCCCAAGAGTTATCCCTCTAGCTTGTCCACACCAAGATTACCAATGGGCAGCCCCTAAACCAGCTTCTCAAGCCTTGCCCACCAATTATAAATTAGGGATTTGCCTTTAGAGGTGTTGTAGATGTATATAGGACACTAGAAACAATTTCTAGCAATTTTAATTCAAAGGAATATGGGCAATTCTCTTTGAATTGACGAGAGAAGATGAAGTGAGGAGAGAGAGCTATAGGTGGTGGCACACTTGAAGGAATAAGAAGAGTGTGTTTATTTTTCTTTCTTTTCCATTTTATAATTAGGTCATCACTTAAAACCTTTGCCACATGTCATCACCTAATTGCATCTTAATTTTAATTGACTTAATCACATTAAGCCAAGTGTCAAAACTAGAGTTAATCTTGGCTTTGATCATCTTACATTATTAGAAGATAAATGGCAAGCTTATGTGGTGCCATGTGTCATCATCTCATGGTGCCACATGTTACCCTGTGAAATGACCAAATTACCCTTATGTTTTAATTTTGAGTTCTCAACTCAAAATCATTATTTCTCCTCTTCTAATTAATTTATATCAAATATAAATTAATTAATTAATCTCTATTGATTAATTTCTCATAATTAAATTTATATTTAAACACTTTAAATATAAATTTAACTTATACTATACATCTAACAACCTAGATTTGGCTTCAAGTCATGCTAGGGACTTTACAATCTTATTACAAACCAAACCTATTTAATTAATTAATTAAACTCTTTAATTAATCAATTAAATCACATTTTACTTGGTGATTATCTTGTGTATGTATATGACTTACTAGGCTTATCACTAATTGGCAATGAGATATGATATTAACTCTTAATATCATCAGAACTCTTTTTTACTATAAATAATTTCTCTAAATCATTTTAGGAACCTCATAGACCATGGTTAACACCTAGCATAGCATGCCATGGTCACCCAATCAGTAATAAGGAATACCTTAAATGAACCTATAATCATATGTTACCATGCACTAGAATCTCTCTGTTACAAAATCTCAATTTGAGCTGGAGTCATGGTTTATGTCAAACCCTATTTGCTATGAATGTTATGTTCTCTTTTAATTCTAGTTCATAATTAATTAGATTTTCTTGTCAGAAACTCCTTTCTGACTAAATCTGTTTGTCCTAGCTAGGAACTTGAAACATCAAGAACAATTAAATGAGCATAGGATTTTATCCCTATTTACTTAGGGTAACAAATTCCATCTTGATCAACACCTACCTTTATATATAACTAGTAAGAGCCAACATATGCTCATATACCCATTCACAGTACAAGTATGAAAGCAGTATCAAACTGAATCCATCTATATACAAGATAACTGTGTTATCTCAGGTCTAAAGATTATATGCACTGATATGATATATGACAATGCATTGACAAGAGTAAACTTTATGTGCTTGTCATATGCGTTACTGGTTCTGCCTACTTATCATGTATAAGTGCCTATCATGTTTGTTATATGGCATGAGACTCACCATTCCATCTTATTTATATCTCATATAAATACCTTGGGAATAAACATGAATACAATCTTTCTGGATAAGTCATGTCCTTATTGTGAAGTATCCTCAATTGTGAACCAATTTATGATACTTTGTGCTAGAAATATTGTCACTCATACTCTTAACAACTTAAGAATAGAAATTCTAACAAAATATCAATGGACCTTTTCTATTACACATAAATACATTTTGTAAACGGAAAAGTGAAATTGCCTTTTATTAATAAAATATGTACAAGATACATACTAAATGATATGCTCTAGGGCATACTACTAACACTAAGGTAGGCAAATTGAGTTTCTCAACTAAGGTAGTAAAAGCAACATTAGTATAACTTCCACCATCAATTATTACGCTACATACCTTATTGAGAATAGTGCACCTTGTATGGATGATGTTCTCTCTTCTTTTTTCCTATATTATGGCATGCACACTCAAGGTCTTTCTGACCGCCAACATCCCCCTAAATTTAACATACTCTACTTTTTTCTCCTTATCATGCGCCTCATCATGCTCTTCCTCTTCATAAGTTTTATCTTCACTTTCTAGCTCCCATTGGGCTTCCGTCAATACCATTACTTTCTTATTGGGACATTAAAAAGCAATGTGCCTATGGCTAAGGCACTTGAAGCATTTTGTATCTCTATTTCTTTTGGAAGGGGTTGAATCTACTTCCTTCTCCTTGCTCTCGCTCATGCCAATTGCTGCTTTGGTGGAGCTTTCCCTTTTGTCCTATTTCTTTACACCACCCTTATCACTAGTAAGAGGTGTATATTGTTAGAAGGCTTTATGAATGTTTTGGTAGTAGCACCCTTATAGCCTTCCTTTGCCTTTCAATTTTAATTGTAAGTTTGATCACATCTTGCAAGAACACATATGCTTGCAATTTAATAGTGTTAGCAATTTCATAGTTCAAACCACTAAGAAAACATGAAATGGTTTATTTTTGTGGCTCTCTCACATCACATCTCATTATAAAACATCTCAAATTCTTTCACATAATCCTTAACACACATACTACCTTAACACAAACTTTAGAGTTTAATGTATAATTCCTGTTTGTAATATTCAGGCAAAAACCTCCTCTCCATGAGTCTCTTCATTTCGCTCTAAGTTTGGACATCAACAAGGCCATCTCTTCTTCTTTGATCCCACCATAAGTTTGCATAATCTACAAACTCAATGACAACAACCTTGCACTTCTTTGCCTCTAGATACTCTTCAGGTGAGCTAGTACCTCGAAAGGTTGGAATTTTCATCTTGATATTGTCTCTTTGGCCATGTGGATGCCTAGGCATGTGTTCATCATTAGTACCTTCTTCAACTCTAGGTTCTTCATACTTATCATCATCACGATGCCCTTGTTGTCAAGGGTTATTGCGCCCTCTTTGTGTTTGAGGTGCAATGAGCCTTGCTAAAGATTGTGTGATTTGAGCCAGTTGCTCTTGCATTGCATTTTGTTATCTTTCAAGTCTCAACATATGTGCTTGATCCAATGTGAGACCTCTTGGAACTAGTGGAGGCATCTCTTCTTCCTCAGACATGGTACAACCACACACACTCTGTAACACCCTTAAGTTCGGTAGTGCGTTCTGCTGTTCCAGTGACCAGTGCTGTCCGGACAGCTAGGATGCCTAGAACTACACTTCAATGTGAGTGAGGAGACATAAAATAATGAAATACAAGAAAAGAAAATGCAAGAAAAACAAAGGAAAAATCATAGCAAAGAAATGTAACCAAGTTAAGCGAGCCGGGAAACCTAGCGATGGGTGACCGCACCGGGAAGTCACGGCGTGGACCGTTGACTGCCCTCGGATCATGGGAACCCTGAAAAACATTTTTAGGACTTAAATAGAACCTTATTTGAAGAATAAATATCATTAGAAAGATCAAAGAAAAATTAAATAATTAGTACAAAGAAAAGTGAGAAATCGAAAAACAGACAAAACCCGGTAATACCGAAAAATCGGGAATGCCACCTGAACAGGGGCATTATGGTCATTTGACATCCCGAATTGTCTTTTGACCTAAATTTCCATTAAAAATAAATAATATTACACTTAGAAAATGAAATGAAAAATTTGTTTAGTGGTACCTAAAATAAATAGCCAAAAATGGAGTGGAAATGGTGTAAATAACACATTAAACTTATAATATGGTTAAATAATGTGAGTGGGCCACTAAGGGAATAAACTAAAGACATAATGGGGCAGGTGTACACCCATTATCACATCTGTACTTCACCTTCTTCATTTGAGTTCCTTCATGCTGATTTGAGAAAGAAAAGAACCACCATTGACGTTTCTCTCAAGCTTCACTTAACTCTCCATTTTCAACTCCAACCTCTTAGGTTTCTTCATTAATCTTTGTCTACACATCACAAGGAAGATATTGATACCAAATTTGAGAAGTTTGGTGAAGGTTTAGCAAGTTACAATCAAAGATAAGTTTACATTTTGAGAATTCCTTTGTTAAACTTTATGTTCATGTTATGGGTATTAGTTTTGTGAAGGAAATTTTAAAGTTTAAAAAGTTATTGAGATAGCCATTTTGGACAGCCATGGGGTCATGCATTTAATGATTTATTATGCATATAATTGATGAGAAATAATGTTGATCATGGTGATTTAATGTCCTAGTGAATTATTTCACATTTATATGGTGATTTTGGCACTTGGATGAGTATGGATGAATTGTAGGACAATGTGGTGTTGAAGGACAATTTTCGGCAGCTTGGGAACCCTTGAATAATTGTATGTATTGATGGAAGTATAGGCAGAATATTGACCTAGAAGGATTGATGGATATGTATGTAGATTGATATTGTAAAGTGTATGTAAGAATTGTAATGGTTAGGTGTGTATGTAATGGTATTTAGAACTTGTAAATGTGAATTATATTTGGTGTGTTGAGGGTAATTGTAATCTGCCCAAAGTAATGTTAATGTAAAGTAGAAAATGCTTTTGGTAATGTACCAAAACAGATTGGTAGGGAAGTGAACCAAATTGCAAGGTATATGTGTGTTTGAATTGGGGTTTGAAAGACATATAGAGGACAGTGTGCAAATAGACCTATAACTTTAAATGTGTAACCTTAATTGGTATGAGACCAATTGGAGGTGGAACTAGGCACAAAATGTGCCAACTTTCATTGAGAAAACATACCAAAATTCTGCTTGCAAGGTGACCTAAGAAAATGACCAATTCGGATTAGGTGCAATTAGGACCTGAAAAATGACCAATTGGGCAGCAGTGAGTATTTAGGCCATAACTCACTCAAACCAGGTCCAATTGACCTGAAATTTTAACCATGAATAGTTAAGACCCATACCTACAAGTCTTATGAAGACACCAAAGCCCAGAAATGACCATAAGCAAGTCAAAAAGCCTGCACAAGTTCGGGTCCAAAAACTAGCCGAACCAGAGTTGACCAAATTGACCTAAAATTGACCTAAATTGGTACCATTTGACCAGCAATAGTATAATGACCATAACTTGGTCTACTTAACTCGGATTGACCTGAAATTTTGCCCCGCATGCAATAAGACCTAGATCTACAAGTTTGTAGTTTTGACCGAAACCCGAAAACTGAGGGAACTAGGCCGTCCGGCTAGGTCAAACCAGTATCCCGGAATCCAGCAAGTTGCATTAAAATGCACTAAACAAGGAAACGAGTTTGGCAAAACGTACCAAACCTAAAACCCTATCGAATGTGACATATTAGCGACACTAAAACCTAATTTACCTAAAACGCAACGAGGGTCGGTATATTAGGTGATTAAGTGAATAATTGAGTTCAGTGCATTATTTACCAAACACCATCGATAGAGACAATTTAATTTGATCAAACACTTGAATTGTGTTTCTCGATTAACAAGGACTCAAAGAAAAGGGAAAGAAATACTGAGTCAGGACCAGGAGACAAATATCAGAGGTTTGTGCACAACAACTGTTTCTTTTGAATTATTTTCAATTGAAATAAATATTGACTATTGTATATTATTGTTTTAAATTGTGGAAATGTGTTTGGTGGTCACTTATTGATTGAAAAACATTGTGAATGGTTTGAAACTGTCAAAAATTGTTTGAATGATATTGATAGATACTTATTGATTGAAAAGCACTGTAAATGGTTTTTGTGGAAATTGAAGTGAATTACGAATTGTGTTGCCATTTTGTGAATGAAATTATAACTTTGGAAATTTATTGGATTCTTACGGATCATTTGAATAAAATGTTTGGAATTGTTTTGACTCACAATTGGCATGACACTGATAATATGTTCCTCCTCCATTAATGGGGTGAGTGTGATTATTCCTCCCTCTTTGACTTATCACAGGGTGAGTATGATTATGTTCCTCCCTCTTTGACTTCCCAGTCTGAGGTGAGTATGGATGAGTACTCATTAGATAGCTAGCTTCCTCCCTCATTGATTTCGATTATTGGGGTGAGTATGTCTTGTCGTGGTGTACAACACGGCATATATGGAAAAATGTGTGTCATGACCTAAATTGTGTTATTGATTGGCAACATTGTATTGTTCAATTATTTGATCGAGTTGTGTTATTGATTTGCAAAACGATATTATTCAATTATTTGATCGAATTGTGTTATTGATTTGCAAAACGATATTATTCAATTATTTGATCGAATTGTGTTATTGATTTGCAAAACGATATTATTCAGTTATTTGATCAATTGTGTTATTGATTTGCAAAAAGGTATTATTCAGTTATTTGATCAAATTGTGCATGAATTGGCAATACGGTATTCTTAAACTATTTGACTAAATTGTGTTATTATGAATTTTGATAATTTGTGAATTGGAGTTTAAATTCCTTATGACATTCATTGTCTTGAATTTAACTATGGTTTTAAGTATCCATTATTGATATGATTTATGAATTGTGATTTAAAATTTGTATTTGGTTAATGTTGTGCACCACTGAGACATTGTCTCAGTGATAGCTTTTTATTGCTGTCACAGGTAGACAGACAGATAGGGCAGCAGACTAGGCTACTAGTACCGCCAGCGAGAGATTTTTGGGTATAGTGAGTATACCGCATTTTGTATTTTGTAATGTAATGTATATTCACTGTATGTATATTTTGTTTTTGGTTTTGAGCAGTTGCAAATTCAAATTGTACCTTGAAGTTGTAAATTAATTATGAGCTATTTGACTTGTAAAAACTGTATTATATTTCCTTATCTCAGACTTTGAAAAATTTCTATGGATTTGACTTGAGAAATGTGTTGTGTTGATAAAAATGTTGGAGTTGAGATTTGAAAATATATTGAAGTGCTTTTTACAGGTTTTCTGAAGAACTGTTTTGTCCAAAATACAAATGGCACCTTGCCAAAATTTTTACAGATACTCCAAATAAATCAAATGAGTTAGTTGTTTCACTTGATTCACCAAAGTCTTTCACACTGTAAATAGTGCTCACCACTGTAAAAGAAGTAAGAAAAGTTTTTAAAATCCCTTGTAGTGTATTTAATGGATTATCGATGAAGCGGAGTTGGTAATTCATTAGGTATACTACTGGGATCATGTTATGCCTTACAGAGGGTAGGGTCTGACATGTTTTAGTGGTATACGAGCAAAGTTTTTAAATTATGTTTTCACATGTTATTTGAATATTCTTTCTTCACAGTACAACTGCTCAATATCATTGTTTGATACATACAGTACATTACATTATAAATATGCACTAACGGGAGGAAATCTCCTTGTATTATTGTACAGGAGGTCTAGAATCCTCGCATTGACTATGGAAGAGGGTGATCGTTTAGTCGATCAATCTATAGAGGCTGAGGTGCAAAGGGATGCCCCAGCCGTACATAATGTTAGTGGTTCAAAGAAGACCACCCTGCGATCGCAGATTCTCGCTCGATTCGCTCGTGACGGCGCAATGTTCCAACAAATGGATGGTAATGTGCCTACTCAAGCCCCAATACGCACTCGGTGGTACAACCACAGTCTTCTGCTAGACAATATGACAAATTGATGAAGTATGGGGCTACAGAGTTTGAGGGGACAGTAGATCCTCTAGAAGCTGAACAATGGTTAGAGAGGATGGATAGGGTATTCAAGAAACTGCATTGCACAGAGGAGCTCAGATTTGAGTACTCAGTATCTTTGCTACAGGGGGATGCTTATGATTGGTGGAAAACCATTCCCCACAGTCTGGTAGAACCTACAGTGCTAACATGGAATGACTTCCTCAGGGAATTCAGGCACAAAAATGTCCCCGATGCTTATGTAGACCGTGTCGCAAGAATTCCTAAGTCTCAAACAGGGGCATCGGTGGTCGAGTATGAAAGGGAATTTTCCCGCCTAAGCCATTATGCAGTAAGTCTACTTTCTACCAGTAGGGAGAGATGTAAGAGGTTTGAAACCGGCTTGAAGCCTAGTATCAGATTACAAGTGGTCGGATTCAAACATAACAACTTCTCTGAACTTATTTCTCAAGCACTAGAATTAGAAAGAATTGAATCAAGTGGCCCCGAGAAAAAGAAATCGAGAGGGCGTAAAAGAGGAAAAGTCACAGTGACGAGTTCTAGTGGTCCTACAGGAAAGAGGAAAAACTTTGGGGGATACGACAGAGATAGTAAGAAGTCCGGTAGAGATGGATCTTTTGACAGAAACCACCTAGATCCGATCAAAGAACTCAACAGAAACCCAGAAATGCGCTGTCAGATCGACTTTGTGAAACTTGTGGTAAACCACATAGTGGGCTATGTTATAGAGCCGTAGGAGCATGCTTTAACTGTGGAGAGACTGGTCATTTTGCTAGGGATTGTGTAAATCCAGGTCGTTCTGGATCATTTACTACACCAAAGGGATCAACCCAAGTTTCTACGCCAAATAGTTCACCATCAATTAGTAGAGGCAAAGGTAGAGGTAGGGGTAGTACACCTAGAAGTCAGACTACTGTGAATCAGCCAAAACAGGGTGATGCTTCAACTAGAGTATACGCTATACGACAGAAAAGAGACTGAGACTTTTGACATCATTGCTGGTACTTTCTCAATTAGCAACTAAGATATATATATGCTGACATCATTGCATATTTTTACATTAGTGTTAGAACTATATGTTCTGTTGTTATTCCTTTACAGGGGAATAAATTTTGACGCATTAGTGATTAGCCCTTAAGATAAGGATTGTGATAATAAGTGAAATTAGTTTTGAAAGAGTTTATCGGCGAAAAGTATTTTCTAACACACCATAAATTATAAAGCTAATTGGCGAGCCTACTTAATGTAAGGCAAGAGGACGTAAAAGTAAGATGCAGTAATGGAATTGCTCTAGATGAGGGCAAGGAGGTTACTGTTAGAAATTGCTAATGGATATTGTAATCAGAATAAGATTCGAATATCGGTGAATTCAAAAAGAATAAAAGATAACAAAGTTTGATCTATTGGGATGTATCATAGTAACTATGCAATGTACTTGATGTTTATACTGTAAGCTGCAGATTACAGTACTGACTTGAGATTATTGTGTAGAGCTACGTACTACCCGATAGTACACCTAGCTGAGAATAGTTGCCAACGGCATCTGTTTTGGTATAGTTATGCCAGGACAGAATTTTATTGTTGGAATTAAGTTGAAAATCCTACTTAGGGATCTAAAACTCCAAAAGTTAGAATATTGAAAGGTTATAGTTCAGTACAAAAGGAAGTAAGTTATAGAATATTGACAGATAAAAAGAGTTATGAAAGTAGAGAATTGAACAGTTGATTCATATATAACAAAGAAGTATTACAAATGTGAGGAAAACTATGGATTAGAATGGTCAAAGGACCAATGACTGAGGAATGATTCTAACATGACCTCAAGGGTCATTCAAGAAGGAACATGAACCGAAATATTAGACAGCACAATAGTAAGAGGAGATTGGTGTTATACAAACAAATTAAACATTGTATTAGATTATTAAAAGTCTTACGATCATATAGAAAGGAGAAATAAACGTATGACTATTGTAAGATGGCTACTGGATAAAAATTTCGTAGACGAAATTTATTTAAGGGGGGGAGAATTGTAACACCCCTAAGTTCGGTAGTGCGCTCATTGCTCCAGTGACCAAGTCTTTGTCCGGACAGCTAGGATGCCTAGAACTACACTTCAATGTGAGTGAGGAGACATAAAATAATGAAATACAAGAAAAGAAAATGCAAGAAAAACAAAGGAAAAATCATAGCAAAGAAATGTAACCAAGTTAAGCGAGCCGGGAAACCTAGCGATGGGTGATCATGACTGAAGTCACTGCGTGGACCGTTGATCGCCCTGATCACAGGGAAACCTTGAAAACATTTTTATGACTTAAATAGAAACTTATTTGAAGAATAAATATCATTATAAAGATCAAAGAAAAAATAAATAATTAGTACAATGTAAAGTGAGAAATCGAAAAAGCATAAAACCCAGAATACCGAAAAATCGGGAATGCCACCTGAACAGGGGCATTAAGGTCATTTGACATCCCGAATTGTCTTTTGACCTAAATGTCCATTAAAAATAAATAATATTACACTTAGAAAACGAAATGAAAAATTTGTTTAGTGGTACCTAAAATAAATAGCCAAAAATAGAGTGGAAATGGTGTAAATAACACATTAAACTTATAATATGGTTAAATAATGTGAGTGGGCCACTAAGGGAATAAACTAAAGACATAATGGGGCAGGTGTACACCCATTATCACATCTGTACTTCACCTTCTTCATTTGAGTTCCTTCATGCCGATTTGAGAAAGAAAAGAACCACCATTGACGTTTCTCTCAAGCTTCACTTAACTCTCCATTTTCAACTCCAACCTCTTAGGTTTCTTCATTAAACTTTATCTACACATCACAAGGAAGATATTGATACCAAATTTGAGAAATTTGGTGAAGGTTTAGCAAGTTACAATCAAAGGTAAGTTTATATTTTGAGAATTCCTTTGTTAAACTTTATGTTCATGTTATGGGTATTAGTTTTGTGAAGGAAATTTTAAAGTTTAAATAGTTATTGAGATAGCCATTTTGGACAACCATGGGGTCATGCATTTAATGATTTATTATGCATATAATTGATGAGAAATAATGTTGATCATGGTGATTTAATGTCCTAGTGAATTATTTCACATTTATATGGTGATTTTGGCACTTGGATGAGTATGGATGAATTGTAGGGCAATGTGGTGTTGAAGGACAATTTTCGGCAGCTTGGGAACCCTTGAATAATTGTATGTATTGATGGAAGTATAGGCAGAATATTGACCTAGAAGGATTGATGGATATGTATGTAGATTGATATTGTAAAGTGTATGTAAGAATTGTAATGGTTAGGTGTGTATGTAATGGTATTTAGAACTTGTAAATGTGAATTATATTTGGTGTGTTGAGGGTAATTGTAATCTGCCCAAAGTAATGTTAATGTAAAGTAGAAAATGCTTTTGGTAATGTACCAAAACAGATTGGTAGGGAAGTGAACCAAATTGCAAGGTATATGTGTGTTTGAATTGGGGTTTGAAAGACATATAGAGGACAGTGTGCAAATAGACCTATAACTTTAAATGTGTAACCTCAATTGGTATGAGACCAATTGGAGGTGGAACTAGGCACAAAATGTGCCAACTTTCATTGAGAAAACATACCAAAATTCTGCTTGCAAGGTGACCTAAGAAAATGACCAATTCGGATTAGGTGCAATTAGGACCTGAAAAATGATCAATTGGGCAGCAGTGAGTGTTTAGGCCATAACTCACTCAAACCAGGTCCAATTGACCTGAAATTTTAACCATGAATATTTAAGACCCATACCTACAAGTCTTATGAAGACACCAAAGCCCAGAAATGACCATAAGCAAGTCAAAAAGCTTGTACAAGTTCGGGTCCAAAAACTGGCCGAACCAGAGTTGACCAAATTGACCTAAAATTGACCTAAATTGGTACCATTTGACCAGCAATAGTATAATGACCATAACTTGGTCTACTTAACTCGGATTGACCTGAAATTTTGCTCCGCGTGCAATAAGACCTAGATCTACAAGTTTGTAGTTTTGACCGAAACCCGAAAACTGAGGGAACTAGGCCGTCTGGCTAGGTCAAACCAGTATCCCGAAATCCAGCAAGTTGCATTAAAATGCACTAAACAAGGAAACGAGTTTGGCAAAACGTACCAAACCTAAAACCCTATCGAATGTGACATATTAGCGACACTAAAACCTAATTTACCTAAAACGCAACGAGGGTCGGTATATTAGGTGATTAAGTGAATAATTGAGTTCAGTGCATTATTTACCAAACACCATCGATAGAGACAATTTAATTTGAATCAAACACTTCAATTGTGTTTCTCGCTTAACAAGGACTCAAAGAAAAGGGAAAGAAATCGAGTCAGACCAGGAGACAAATATCAGAGGTTTGTGCACAACAACTGTTTCTTTTGAATTATTTTCAATTGAAATAAATATTGACTATTGTATATTATTATTTTAAATTGTGGAAATGTGTTTGGTGGTCACTTATTGATTGAAAAACATTGTGAATGGTTTGAAACTGTCAAAAATTGTTTGAATGATATTGATAGATACTTATTGATTGAAAAACACTGTAAATGGTTTTTGTGGAAATTGAAGTGAATTACGAATTGTGTTGCCATTTTGTGAATGAAATTATAACTTTGGAAATTTATTGGATTCTTACGGATCATTTGAATAAAATGTTTGGAATTGTTTTGACTCACAATTGGCATGACACTGATAATATGTTCCTCATCCATTAATGGGGTGAGTTTGATTATTCCTCCCTCTATGACTTATCGATGCAGGGTGAGTATGATTATGTTCCTCCTCTTTGACTTCCCACGAGGTGAGTATGGATGAGTACTCATTAGATAGCTAGCTTCCTCCCTCATTGATTTCGATTATTGGGGTGAGTATGTCTTGTCGTGGTGTACAACACGGCATATATGGAAAAATGTGTGTCATGACCTAAATTGTGTTATTGATTGGCAACATTGTATTGTTCAATTATTTAATCGAATTGTGTTATTGATTTGCAAAACGATATTATTCAATTATTTGATCGAATTGTGTTATTGATTTGCAAAACGATATAATTCAATTATTTGATCGAATTGTGTTATTGATTTGCAAAACGATATTATTCAGTTATTTGATCAATTGTGTTATTGATTTGCAAAAAGGTATTATTCAGTTATTTGATCAAATTGTGCATGAATTGGCAATACGGTATTCTTAAACTATTTGACTAAATTGTGTTATTATGAATTTTGATAATTTGTGAATTGGAGTTTAAATTCCTTATGACATTCATTGTCTTGAATTTAACTATGGTTTTAAGTATCCATTATTGATATGATTTATGAATTGTGATTTAAAATTTGTATTTGGTTAATGTTGTGTACCACTGAGACATTGTCTCAGCGATAGCTTTTTATTGCTGTCGCAGGTAGACAGACAGATAGGGCAGCAGACTAGGCTGCTAGTACCGCCAGCGAGAGATTTTTGGGTATAGTGAGTATACCGCATTTTGTATTTTGTAATGTAATGTATATTCACTGTATGTATATTTTATTTTTGGTTTTGAGCAGTTGCAAATTCAAATTGTACCTTGAAGTTGTAAATTAATTATGAGCTATTTGACTTGTAAAAACTGTATTATATTTCCTTATCTCAGACTTTGAAAAATTTCTATGGATTTGACTTGAGAAATGTGTTGTGTTGATAAAAATGTTGGAGTTGAGATTTGAAAATATATTGAAGTGCTTTTTACAGGTTTTCTGAAGAACTGTTTTGTCCAAAATACAAATGGCACCTTGCCAAAATTTTTACAGATACTCCAAATAAATCAAATGAGTTAGTTGTTTCACTTCAGTTCACCAAAGTCTTTCACACCTGTAAATAGTGCTCACCACTGTAAAAGAAGTAAGAAAAGTTTTTAAAATCCCTTGTAGTGTATTTAATGGATTATCAGTAGACGGAGTTAGTAATTCATTAGGTATACTACGGGATCATGTTATGCCTTACAGAGGGGTAGGGTGTGACACACTCACTAAGTGTTTAACTCGATTAAAGGTAGGTAAGTAGGTCACTCCCTCACGTGTTTGCACTTTTAAAGGGTTCAAAGTGCTACCAAACCAAGGCTTTGATACCAAATTGACGTGTCTTGTAAGGGATTAACAAGAATTAGATAAGTTAATTAGTATGCAAAATTTGGCTATAGGTTTCTAAAGGATGAATTGAAATTACAGCAAGCAAATTTAAGTGAAAGAACTTAGAAACTCAAGCCAAACTCCAAAGTAACGGTTCAACCAACAAGTATTTTTGGTCTTTTTTGATTTATAAGTTGCATAACATAAAATTGCAGTTCATTGATAAGTTAAAAACACCACAAAGAAGAACAATGCCCAAGATAAATGCCAAACACTGATACATGTGATCAGTTTGAAGTTTTTACCACAACCAAAGGTTTGACAAGAAAATTTAGTAGCACTTTGCTATATTAGTTCTCAAAAATTATAGAAAGGTTACAAAATGTGGCCTATTTATAGGCAAATTACATATACTACTTAGGAAAGAAAATAAGCAATTAATTAGAAACTTTAGTAATCCTAATACAAGTAGCAATAGTAAAAACAAGAAAAGAAATGATCTTGTTGCTTCTTTAAAGGTGGCTGCCAAAATATTGAAGAGTGAGAGAGGTGAGATCTTGACTTGAACAAAAAGGAAATCCATTGAACATAAGGCAATTTTCTTGAGTGATTCTCTCTTTGAAAAAGAACTTCAGTATTCTTTCTAATCTAATTTATTCAAAAGCGCTTTTGACTTTGTCAACTCCATGCAACATAAAGAAAATCCATTGAAGAGTGAGAGAGGTGAGATCTTGACTTGAACAAAAAGGAATCCATTGACCATAAGGCAATTTTCTTGGCCAAATTGAAAGAGAGTGATTCTCTCTTTGAAAAAGTCAAATCTTGCAAAAAGGAACTTATGTATTCTCTCCAATGTAATTTATTCAAAAGTGCTTTTGACTTTGTCAACTCCATGCAATATAAAGAAAAAGAAAGAGAGAGAGAGAGAGAGAGAAAGAGAGAGAGAGTGTACACTCTACTTTTAAAAAGCCAAGCTCATATATGACTTAATCCACATTAACTTAAGTCCACACACTTCTTTATTTAACCCAATACGTGCCTTATGTCAATCAACAAGTTCAACCCAAAATTGCCTTTACCCTTGACATGAGCAAGTAATAAGCCTACTTTTGAACTTAGTTATTAGCCCATCTCCATGATGTGATATATTATTATTAAACTTTCTATCAAATTTATCACAGTCTCTCACTGTATTACCATTGCCATCAACCACAACCACCTTAAACTGTTCCATTCCTATTAATGACTGATTGAAATGTCAATTATGGGCCTTAATTTTGACATAGGCCCATCTAAAGTCATAATGGGCTCGGACTCTTACATCCGTTTTCTAACTGTGCCCAAAATTTGGAACTAAGGTCCAAATCACGGAATCTAGAATCAGAATAACGTTACAAAAGCCCTAAAAGCACAAAACAGGCGCCCGAAGCACACAGCCAAGAAAAATTATGGAGAACAAACCCAGAAAACGCGGCCGAAAACCCAAGAAAATCCCGGCTACAGAAACCATGGACTTTCAATTCACCACCAATGTGCCCCAAAACGACAACGTTTCCCTCCCCTCCATCGCCACCACCACCACCGCTGCTACAGAAACCCCTAGCACTGGCGCTAGTCCTTCTCCTGGTCGTGGCCGCGGAAGACCAAGAAAAACTGGAAAACACACGGAAAAATCGGAACCGAAGTCCCCAGAACGGAGGCTGACGCGCCACGGAGAGCAGAACGGAGAATTCTATGTGCCCGCTGCGGAGATTAGGCATAATAATATGATGGGGGTGGTTGCAGCGGCGGAGTGGGAGAGCGTGGTGAAAGTGGTGCCGGCAATGGATGCGGTGGTGAAGGTGTTCTGCGTTCACACTGAACCTAATTTTTCATTGCCATGGCAGCGGAAAAGGCAGTATAGTTCGAGTAGTAGTGGGTTTATTATTGGGGGAAGGAGAGTGTTGACAAATGCGCATTCGGTCGAGCATCACACTCAGGTTAAGCTGAAAAAACGAGGGTCTGATACGAAGTATCTGGCTACTGTGTTGGCTATTGGCACCGAGTGCGATATTGGTACGAAAATTCAATAACTTTGATATCTATGTCTATATACACTAGCTTTAGCTTGTTTTTAAAGAAATGGCTACTGTACATTTCTCTCTTTAGGAACCTATTGAAAAGAATTTTGGATTCTTAAGTTAGAATTGAAATGCTAGTCTTGTTTATTGCAACATATGGAGTGAGTTTTACTGGGTTGGGTTGGATAGTTGGATAACTGTAATGTAAAAATGTACAGTATGAACTTATTGGTTTTCATTATGTAAGAGGAGATGAATGTAAGAGAAGCTGATCTTTTTGGCTTTGTTCTATTTTGAACGAGGTTTTTAACATGTTGAGTGAGATATTGATATACTTTTATTGTATTTTAAAATTTGTTAAAAGAAAAAGGTTGGGGGGGGGGGGGGGGGGGGGTTGTTTGGGTTTTTTGGTGTTAGGGAACAAATGATAACTTGTGTGAATTTATTGGGTTATTGAATAGAATTGTAATGATTAAAACCTATTAAGCCTGATGATTTTGCTATGTTTATTCAGAGAATATTAGCAGTTTATTTAAATTATGGATTTGTAATGTTTGTGATAACGTTGATAGTAGAATGTGTATTATATAATTTCCTTTAAAACAAAACAGGGACTGAATGTCACT
The DNA here is from genome assembly GCF_030052815.1 of Hevea brasiliensis. Classification (NCBI taxonomy): domain Eukaryota; kingdom Viridiplantae; phylum Streptophyta; class Magnoliopsida; order Malpighiales; family Euphorbiaceae; genus Hevea; species Hevea brasiliensis. The sequence continues at coordinate 36,676,719 of NC_079507.1, read as the reverse complement.
TGTTGTAATATTATGAAATTTAACAATAAAAAAACTGATACTTTTTTCAAGTTTATTCCTTATATTTGTGCATATTGGAATGGTTAAAGACTTGAGCAGTATCATATAATTTCCTTTGCTTTATTTATCTGTTTAATTGGGTGATGACAAATGCATAAAAAGAATAAAGAGCAATTAAGATTTGTTAAAATATATAGTTTTAATTTTACTTTCAAGTTGCTTGCCAACGCTGCATGATCTTTTATTCATCTTTGTAATGCTATCATCTTATTAAATTAAGCAATATCATGGTATGCTAATGAATGTCTTTATCTGTGAAACAGTTTATGGTTATAACAAATCTCTTTTTTCCTGATGCTACAGCATTATTGACAGTTAATGATGATGAATTTTGGGAGGGAGTTACTCCTGTTGAGTTTGGAGATCTGCCTGCCCTTCAAGATGCTGTTACTGTTGTGGGTTACCCAATTGGGGGCGATACAATCTCTGTGACAAGTGGTGTTGTCTCACGAATAGAGATACTATCTTATGCCCATGGATCAACTGAACTTTTGGGGTTGCAGGTTATAGAATACACATTCTACTTACTAATGTTTAATCAGGCTTCCTTGGTAATTGACTGTTGATATATCCAATGGATATCTTCTTTATGGAATTCTAATGCAGATAGATGCAGCCATAAACTCTGGAAATTCTGGGGGCCCTGCCTTTAATGAGAAGGGCAAATGTGTTGGTATTGCATTTCAATCTCTGAAACATGAAGATGTGGAGAATATTGGCTATGTTATACCCACACCAGTTATAGCACATTTTATTTGTGATTATGAGAAGCATGGGGCCTATACAGGTATCTTTTGCATTTCTCCTATTTTGCTTGTGTCCCTTCCCCCACTCCTCAAGATATTTCTTTAACTCCAGATACAATGATGGACACAGAATACAATTGTTTTCTCTTCTTGCTTGATTGAGTTAGAACTGGAAACTGGAGATAAACTTATTTATTCATAATTTTTGTGATGTTGTAGTTGTAAATATTATTCTCTTTTTAACTTAATCCGGTCTGATTTTGCACTGCATTAGGCTTTCCAGTTCTTGGAGTTGAGTGGCAGAAGATGGAAAATCCTGATTTGCGTATGTCAATGGGGATGGGGCCTGATATGAAGGGTGTACGCATTAGAAGAATTGAACCAACAGCGCCAGAATCCCATGTTTTGAGGCCCTCTGATGTTATCCTGAGTTTTGACGGGGTTAAAATTGCTAATGATGGAACAAGTAAGCATTGTTCTGTATAACGCATCTGCTGCGTCTGCAGCCTAAAACTTTTGTTTCTTCTTTTTCCCCCCCTTCTTTTAAACTTTTTAATTTTACTCTTTCTTGCATATTCATTTTACCACATAAGTATTGTGTCATTTTAAATAATTGTGTCTTGTAAGACCGTATTGCACTAAATACAGTTAGATGAGCTGAAACATCATATGCATGGATGACATTATCATTGAATCTTTTTTTTTTTTTTTTTTTTTTTTTTAAGAAAGGTTTCATTGAAGTAGAGTTAATGATTTTGAAATTCTTGTCAACTAAGTTGATGGGCTTGAATTCTTCCTTTTATATGTTAACAGAATTTATTGAATGTGATTATATAAATATTAATCACATTTTCATTTTCTAATAACTTCAATACATTTTTTTTTAAATTCAAATTTGTGATTTAAACCTAGAAATTAGCATGATAATTATTACAGAACTACTTATCCTAAAGTTCCAAGGCGTCCAATAAACAACTTAAAAAATTGCTATGAGCAATAGATTTGAAAACATGGCTGATTGATCTAACTCTGTTAGAACAGTTTTCTAAAAATTAGTGTAAATTCAGAAAATACGACAGATTGTGTATGTAATTGAAAAAAAAATCAAAGTATAGGCTCTAAAATGCAAATTGGAACAAAGCGTTGGATTTTTTGGTTAACCTTTGAAAATACTGTTATATTCATTATTTTTAGCCTGAAAGCCTTTCTTGTATCAGTTTCATCAATACTGTTGTGAAATATGTGTGCAAACATTATCCTAATCCTTTCTTTTGGGATTGTTTCAGTCCCATTCAGGCATGGAGAGCGAATTAGTTTCAGTTACCTTGTTTCTCAAAAGTACACTGGGGACAAAGCTGTGGTGAAAGTTCTCCGCAATTCAGAGATACTTGAATTCAACATAAAACTTGCAACTCACAAACGGTTGATCCCAGCACATATCAAGGGCAAACCTCCTTCTTATTATATTATTGCTGGATTTGTTTTTACTGCTGTATCTGTTCCATATCTGCGTTCTGAGGTGTGTGCTAAACTTTTAACAGTTTCATTGTTGTTCTTGTTCTTGTGGTTTGTTCCTTCTCTTCTGAAATTTTGCTCTATTCTTTACTTTTCAATTTATTTTTCTAAGAGCATTATTTAATCAAGTATGCCAATCCTGTACATGCATAAACCATTAGAATGTGTTTGTCATTCATGTGTGCTCAATGGTACTTTCATTTTGATGGGTTCCTAAGTTTTGTTCTTCACTGCTTGAAAGATATTGTTAATTACTTGCAGATCAAATATGCTGCTTAAACTCTGAACTATTGCTACTGTATGTGATAGAAAATGTTATCTAATTGTTAACATTGTTTCTGTGCTGGCTTTAACAAAACTAATTGTGGTCTGCCGCCCTAAGTATAATCTTTCCCTAAGTATAATCTTTCCGTTACATTTTTCTCTGTCTTCTACCATGCCATATATCAACTAGAGGATATAATCTGCAGTGGCTAAATTAGCCTTATTAACAGTTTATCCTTTAGGAAAATTTCAAACATTCACTGTGGATGTTAGGCATCTGGTGCAAACATGTCAAAGCAAAAAAAGCTTTTGCACCCTTCTCTTTCTCTTTTATATTTGTATCATGTCAAGTTTAGAACACATTTCACGCAAGTCACGAGGGCCTTTTTGTTCAAGTTTGAGGTTCCCATCACTCAGCTGATGCACATGCATCCCCCCACTTTTAGTGGGTTAAGATCAGCATACTGCCTGCAAATGAAAGAAAATGTTTTGAATTCTTTATGAAATTTAACACTGGTATTGTTTGCTGGTGTTGGGATATATTCATATAGGATTGCAACCTATATCTAGTTATATTTATTGGTATGGTAGCTTAGTGCAACAAGTGGTAACTGTTTAAATTGTGTTTGGCTGCAGTATGGAAAGGACTATGAATTTGATGCTCCAGTCAAACTATTGGACAAGCATTTACATGCAATGGCACAATCTGTAGATGAACAGGTGGTTGTTGTTTCACAGGTCAGTCTCTCCTCCCTCCGCCAACCAAACCCACCATAACACCACACCCAACCCCCCCTTCTCTGCAAAAATAAATACTAATATTAATAATAATAATAATAATAAAAGCTCCACACTTGAAAGAAAAATATTGTTCTATGTCTACAGCCAGAGGTAGCCTTTTTTTTTCCATTTTAAACAAAAAAAAAAAAGAAAAAAGAAAAAGAGACAATTCACTTCATATATGTGTTTTTGAAACGGTTATAGGTTCTTGTGGCTGACATTAATATTGGATATGAAGAAATTGTCAACACTCAGGTATATCACTCAATCGAAGATGTAACATTGTCTAAGATGCCTTAAAAATTACATTGTTACTAATCTGTCTGCCATGCAGGTTCTGGCTTTCAATGGCCAGCCTGTGAAGAATCTGAAGAACTTGGCTGACATGGTGGAGAGCTGTGATGATGAATTTTTGAAGTTTGACCTAGAATACCAGCAGGTTTTTTTCTCTCTACCTCTTCTCCCTCTCTCTTATTGATTAAGAATTTTGAGTTCAAAATTTCTCTCTGCAGATAGTGGTCCTACACACCAAAAATGCCAACGCAGCAACTTTAGATATCCTTGCAACACATTGTATACCTTCTGCAATGTCTCATGATCTTAAGACTTGAGAAAAAAATAAGTCCGTAGGCGGCAAATATTCCAATTTTGAAACACGACAGTACATGATATTCAGTAATTTCTCGCTTTCATATATCTGCTTTTGTTTGGGGGGGTGGGGGTGGGGGTGGGGGTGGGGTGCGGGGGTGGGTTGTGGGGTTGGGGGGTTGTCGGCGGGGGTGTTAAACTACTTTGTTACAGTTTGATGGTCTCAATGGTGGTTGTGGTGTGTATTTTTCTTATATTTGTATCCGCGCACTCTCACACACACATGCACGTCTATCTATTTATCTATATACATAAAGCGGCAAAGTTTTACTTAAAACTGCCACGTGGCTCAAGGAAAACTTGACATGTTTATTATTAATTATTATTTTTTTCTTGAATGATATTATATTAATATTTTATTTTTTAATCATTTAAATTTTATTTATAATTAATACATATTATAGCGTCTGTAATTAATTAATAAAAAATAATTATTTTTGTTATAAAACTGATTGTCAATATTAGTATTATTATTATTTTTTTTTAAAATAACAATATAATTTAGTAAGCTTGGCTTGCTAAATTATTAATTATTACATTTTTCTTTAATGTTATTATTTTAATATTTTATTTTTAATAATTGAATGTATGTTTAAGACTAATATATATTGTAGCCTATGTAATTAAACAATAAAAAGTAATTGATTTTGTCATTCAATTATCATAACAATAATTATATTTAAGTGTAATTAATTAATAAGAGTTAACTGTTTTTGTTATAATAGTGATTGGCAATGTTATCATAATGATTATTATTATTATTATTATTTAGAATAAAAATATAATTTAGTAAGTTTGGCATGCTAATTATTAATTATTATATATTTTTTAATATTATTCTATTAATATTTTATTTTAGTAATTTAAAGTATTTTTAAGATTAATATATATTATAGCTTAAATCGATTTTATTCTTCAATTATCATAATAATTATTATTTAAAATAAAAATAATTAAGTTTAATACTATAATTTAATTAATTTAATTTAAATAATTATTATCTTTTTTAATAGATTCTTTTTTAGATATAACTAGCTAATTAATCTGGGCCTAATTAATAAAAATTAACTTATTCAATTCTTTTTATACTTCTGAATCACTATATTTAGCTTTGTAAAATTGTTTTCTTTGTTTAAAATTAATATTCTTAAAATTTATACATATTATAATCTATATAATTAATTAATAAAAAAAGTTATTATTTTTGTCATAATATTATTGTCATTCAATTATTATAATTAATATTATTATTTAAAATAAAAAATAATTTAGTTTAATATTAAAATTATAGCTAAAATTTATAAAATATGTAATTATATTTGTTTAATTAAATTTAAATATTTTCAAAATTATTTATCAATTGAATGACATTTTTGTATTTATTTATTTTTCATTTATTTTCATGTGGTTAATCATTATAATTGTAATTTTGTGGAATATATATATATATATATATATATATGTAAAATCTGCGCACTCAGAACGACTAATATGTATCCCTATGCATAGGAGATTTTTGTTGGCTTCTCCGGCTGATAGAATTCTGTTAGTAAAATATTTAATTTAGTCTTGTCATTATGGAGAAAGTTTAATTTAGTTAATTTTTAATTTTTTATCTAAGTTCAACGGTTTTAATTTGAACTCAATTTAGGCAAAAAAAATAAAATTTAGGCATTTAATTTTTTGATTTCTTGATTTAAATAAAAAAAATCAAGAAGTTTAATTTTTTAATTTTGAGACCAAATTTCTTGATTACTTGATTTAAATCCAAAAATCAAGAAATTTATTTTTTTTTTATTTTTAATTTTCGGATTAAATTTAACTTAAATTGAAACTTTTGAACTGAATGGAATAAAAAGTTAAAAATAAACTAAATTAAAATTTTCTAATAAGTACAGAAATATAATTAATCTTTTAAGCCAAATTCTGTCAAATACCATCATATTTTTCTTTTTAATGATAAACAAAATAAGTCATTAACATTTGGTTAAAATTATAATTTAATCCTTATAATTTTTAAACCAAGAATTTTCGTTCTTAATATTTTAATGAATATGTAATTTAGTCTTTATCATTAGAATTACCACTAATTTTATGTTAACTTTAACAAAAATATCAAAATATGCTTAGTTATATTTTCAATATGAAAACAATTTAGTTCTTAATATTTTATTTTATCTCAAATTTGTGTCCAAATTCATATTTCATTCATATAATAAAATTATTTTCAGATAAAAAATAAAATTAAGGACATTTTAATTATTTTTATTAGAATTAACAATAATTTAATAGAAATTTAACTGACAGAGACTAATTTAAATGATTATTAAAATATCTAGGATTAAATTATTATAACTACAAATACTAAATTATAAGTTAATTAAATCTTAGAAATTAAATTATAATTTATCACTTTTTTTAAATTTATACTTTCATAGTAAGATATTGTCACTGAATTTTATAGTTTTACTGCATGCAATTTTTTATTTAGTTCCAAAATCTTATTGGGAAATGCATGACTATTGCACATGATGAAATATTTTGTCTTCTTTTGCAATTCATTAATAACTAGTTAAATCTCCGTGCCTTTGTACTATTCATGATTTTCGACACCAAGGGCCCTTTTTCTTCCCTTAATTGCCGATTCTCTCAAGATGTTTATATTCAGCTTTTAAATTTCTGGTATACTTTATAGATCCATTGAATTACAATACTTGAGTTTGTTAGTAGTCTATTATAGAGCATATTATTTTATATGTATCTCGTATATATTTCATTAATAAAATATAATTATACTTTTTTATTTACATAATCTATTTATGTGTAATTGAAAATGTCCATTGATAATTTTATTAGAAATTCTATTCTTAAATTGTTAAGAATATGAGTGACAGTATTTTTAGTATAAATTATCATGAATTGATTCACAATCGAAGATACTTCACAAAGGACATGACTTATCCAGAAAAATTGTAATCATATTTATTCCCAAAGTATTAAAATGAGATATTAATAAGTTAGAGTGGTGAGTCTCCTGCCACATACCAAACATGATTGTAACACCCCCATACTAAGTAGTTTATATATTTTACTATTCTGATAACTAATGTCCGTCCGGACAGTCATGATGTTTAGAACTATATTTATGCCATCTAGAAAAGTTATAAATAAAAATTAATAGAAATTATATGAAGGAGAAATGGAAATAAGAAAAATAAAGTATAATCAGTTAAATGAGCTGAGGTCCTAGCGATGGGTGACCGAACCGGGAAGTGACTGCTAGCTCAGTTACTACTCTAATTTCATGTGAGACCCTATGACACCCCAGGCCTAAGAATAATTGTGAAGCTAACGGTATTATGAAAACCATAAAAAAGAATAGAGAACAAGCTTAAATAATTGAATTAGAGTTCAGGAAGTAACTCAGTGCTATTGAAAAAATTGATAAGACCAATAAAGGGAAAAATGGTCAATTCACCCTTAGAAGTGACTATTGGCCTGAATATCCATTAAAATGTAAGAAATTAAAATTATGAAAAATAGATTAAAAATAAAGAAGTGTAGGGAAAGAAAGGAAAAACGAAAAGAAAAATTCAGATTAAATGCTTTATGACATCATCAATGACACAATAAAAATTTATAATTTTTAAATTTTGAAAATTTGAGGATAATGATATAATGAAAAGACAAACATTAAAAGAAAAGAAAATTGTGTCTTCTTCCTCTTGTTTGGCCGTCCCACTCTCTCTCAAAATCTCTCTCTAAATTCCTCCATTAACAAGCCAATTCAAGCTTTTAAAGCTTGATTTCTTACCATAAACCCTAATCATAAACCATAGAAAACTCCTAATTGACCCTAGAAGAGAAGAATTGAATCAAGAAATTTGGGAGAAAAGTGAAAGAATAGAAGTTGAGAAGAGCATCTTTAAGGTGAGTTCTCTCTCTACTTAACTAAGTGTATATGCATGAATATAAGTGGAAATTGATGAAATTATGTAAAGAAACATGAAAATCATGCATGTGGGGAGAGATGTAATTTCGACCAATTATGGTTTACTAGGGTTTTAATGTGTTTTAGTTTAATTGGATGTGAATTGGAACTTAGATGAAGTGGTATATGTGTTTAGTGAAGAGAAATTTCATGAAATTGCTTGGATTAGTAAGATGGCAAATTAGGGTTTATGGAAATTAGGGGAAATTGGGAATTTTGAAAATTATTGACCAATTAATGTGTATGATGCTCAATTTTGGTCATTTAGGGTGTTTTGAATTGTGAATTGATGATTGAAATTGAGTTGAGTTGAGTTGAGTTGTGGATACGGAATTATGAAATTCTGGACTAATGAGTCCAGCTAGGTTAACAAGATATAAGTTGAATTGTGTTGCTCTAATTTTTTTATGAAAAAATCTTGCCCAAAAACTGACCATAAGTTGGTCTAAAATTAGGTTGAATCCAGAATTGTTGCCCTAATCCTGGGCAGAAATGACAAAATAAATAGTACATATTCAAATAGTCAAAACTTTGTGTAGAGAGGTCCAAATGATCTGATTTTTAAACCATTGGAAAGCTTAGACATATTAGAACAACTTTCATGGAGAACAGAAACCAAAATTCTGACCATAACCTAGTCAAATTGCTAACTAAAATTAGGTCACTAAAACTGCTAGAACCAAAACTTACCCAGAAAATCTGGAAATAACCAATCCGGCCAGTTATTGTAAAAATTCCATAACTTGAGCTACAAAACTCCAAATAGAGTGATTCGAAAAGAGAATTAAACTAGACACATTAAGGAATAACTTTGGTGAAGGAAGTTTAGACAAATTTCCACTGTAGATTGGTCCAATGGAACATTAAACCTAAGTGACTAAATCTGAAATTTTTGAATTTCATCTAATAGGCCTTGAATTGTAATTGGCAACCAATGCCAACAAATTTGTAACCCAAAATGTGGTATGACTATGTGTTTAGAAATGGTATACCAATTAATTATGAAAAAGTTAAAAATTTGCATGAATAGTAATGTAAATAGTAATCACAATATTATTAAATACAAAGAACTCAACCTTGGGTGAATTTATAAGTAAATTAAGTATGCAAAATTCAATTATTGGATTAATTATTTAGAAATGATTTGGATGGATATTGAAACATCCTAATTATGTGTTTCAGTGGGAAAGGAGCTCTCCAAGGAAAGAAGAAGAGTGGACTAAATCAAAGTAACATAAGAGGTTTGTGCACAACAAACTTAAAATTCTTTATTTCTACTTGACAATTCTTGAAATAAATGTTGTGAATAATTTTGATTATTATGGCTTTGAAAATCTTATTTGAAAAATAGTATGTTGCCTACTTTGTAAATGAAAAATTTGGAATGAAATATAATTTGTGAATTGTATGAAATATTGGAATAATTTGGTTTTGAATTGGACTTTGAAATCACACTTGGCATGACAATATTATTGTGTTCCTCCTCCATCTATGGAGTTGAGATTGATTATATTCTTCCCTCTCTGGCTTCCCAGTTGAGGTTGAGATCGGATGAGTACTCATATAACTAGCTACCCACCTCCCTCATTAATTTTTGTTAGTGAGATTATAGATTGCTCTGTCGTGGTGTACAACACGGTATTGATAGTGAAATTTTATGTCATGACCTAAGTTGTGTATTTATTGGCAACACTATTATTTATAATTTATTTTGATAAATTGTTATTAAAAATCTTGACTTCAACTTGAGAACTGTGATTGTGAAAATTTTTAAATTTTATTCCCAAATGAATGATTATATTTCTTGTGACTTTTAAAAATTTATTGTTGTGCACCACTGAGTAAATTACTCAACGATAGCTTTTTCTTGCTATTGCAGATAGGGAGAAGGATAAAGCAGCAGAGTGAGCTACTATAGCTGTAGGGAAATATATTTTGGGATCTTTTACGAGTATAATATTTTATACCCTTGTACATTTCTTTTGATGTAAATTATTTGTACATATGTATTTATAGAACCGAATGAGCAGTTCTACAATTAAAATTGTAATAATATTATTTTTTTTCTTTTCTTGAATTGAGAATTTTATGTATAAATTGCATTGACCTCAATGATACTGAAACTTGTTGAAATTGTATTAGTTGAGATTGAATGGTGCTGATATTAAATGGAGTTGTGGAAAATATTCACATTAGGAGTGTTTTAACAGGTTTTGAAGAACTGTTTTCTCAAATTTTAGCTAGCACTTTGCCGAAATTTTTGTAAAATTTTTGAAATTCCAGATAAATCATAATTTGAATTCATGACCTAAACTTCAACTAAAAGCTTTTTAACAATTATTCAACATTACCTTAAACTTTAAATGAATAGAAATTAGTTCAAAATCCCTTGTAGTATATTTAATGGGTTATTGGTAGGCGAAGTTCGGTAATTCATTAGATATACTACGGGATCATGTTATGCATTATAGAGGGGTAGGGTGTGACATGTTTAGTGGTATTAGAGCAATGTTTTGAAATGAGTTTTGAACTATGAATTTGAAATATTTTCTTGATTAGTACAACTGCTCAAGTGTCCTTAATTGATACATATGATGCATTTACATCATGAATATGAACTAATGGGGATAATTCTTCTTGTGTTGGTTGCCAGGGAGTAGAATTTTTGTAAACTGAAATGGAAGAAGGGGAGCGCTCAGTTGAGCAATCAGTTGAGGCAGGGGCACAAGAGGAAGTCCCAGCTTTTCAAAATGTTAGTGGGTTAGTTGCACCAGCCCCACCCATGCCGTAGTTTTCTGCTTAGTTCGCTCAGCAGATGATTGCCTTATTCCAATAGATGGCTAGAAACATGCCAACACAAGCCCCAATCCAAGCACCAGTAATGCAACCACAGCCTCCAACCAGGCAGTATGATAAGCTGATGAAATTTGAGGCCACAGAATTTAAAGGTACTGTGGATCCACTAGAGGCAGAGCAGTGGATTGAAAGAATGGAAAGGGTATTTAAGAAGCTACACTGCACGTAAGAACTAAAGTTTGAATACACAGTCTCTCTACAACAAGGGGATGTGTATGAGTGGTAAAAGACCATCCCACATAGTTTAGTGGAGCCCCCAGTCTTAACATGGTCAGATTTTTTGAGAGAGTTCAGACATAAATGGGTCCCTGATACGTATGTCGATATGAAACTACAAGAATTTCTTAGTTTGAAGTAAGGAGACAGAACAATAGCAGAATATGAGAGGGATTTCTTCAGGCTAAGCCACTATGCTGGAAGCCTACTCACCACTGTCAGAGACAGATGTAAACGTTTTGAGGCTAGGTTAAGGCCTAATTTGAGAATGCAAGTTATGGGGTTTAGACATTTCAAAATTAATTTCACAAGCCCTGGAGTTAGAGAGAATTGAAACGGAAGGGGCACCTAAAAAGGGATCAGAGGAAAAGGAGAATGGTGGAAAGGCTACTGGTCAAGCTTCTGATAGTGGATAAGGAAAGAGGAAACACTTTGGAGGATCCAGCTCTCGCAAGTCTAGTCGAGGTAGATCCTCAACATAAAGGCTACCCAGGTCTACCCAATAGACATCTAGAGGGACATTGGCAGTCCGCACCTATGAGACATGTGGAAAGGTGAATGGTGGGATATGCTATAAAGCCATAAGGGCATGTTATAACAATGGCGGCACTGGTCATTTTGCTAAGGATTGTACAAGTGCATGCTGTTCTGGACCACCTGCTACTTCAGAGGGATCAGCCCAAGTTTCTACCCCCAGAAGTTTACCATCAGTTGGCAGAGGCAGAGGCAGAGGTAGGTGTAGTACACCTGGTAGCCAGAGTACAGTAAATCAGCCAGAGCCAAGTGGCGCACCAACCAGAATGTACACTATGCGGCAAAGAGGGGAGGCAGAGAAATCTAATATTGTAGTTGGTACATTCTCTATCTTTGAACAAGATGTGCTTGTGCTATTTGATCCCGGGTCTACTCACTCCTATGTTAGTGCCAACATTACTTGTTTTTATTGTTGTTCCTTATGTGAAAATGGATTTTGAGGTGTTAGTGACTAGCCCATTAAGACAAGAAGTTAGGGTTAACAGAATATATAAGGATTGTCCTTTAGTGATCCAAGGACACACTTTCCTATTCGATTTGATTGAAATGCCCTTCAGAGATTATGACATCATCTTGGGCATGGATTGGTTAGCTAGGCATCATGTTATGATTGATTGTAGACTGAAAACAGTCATTTTTGGGCTCCCTCAGTATGGTGATGTGGTAATACATGGGGAGAGATAGTTATTGCCATCAAATCTCATTTCAGCTGCACTTACTAGAAAAATGATCCGAAAGGGGTGTGAAGCGTATTTGGCCCATGTGATAGACACCCAAGTAGGGAGTCCAGCATTGAGAAACATTTCTACAGTATATGACTTTCCGGATGTGTTTTCTGAAGAATTACTAGGGTTACCTCCTGAAAGAGAAGTACAGTTTAAAATAGAGGTTATGCCTGGTGTGGACCCAATCTCCATTACACCTTATAGAATGGCACCTGCTGAGTTGAAGGAGTTAAAGGTGCAGTTTCAAGAATTGCTTGACAAGGGCTTCATTCATCCTAGTGTGTCACCTTGGGGAGCACCAGTTCTGTTTGTCAAGAAGAAAGATGGTACTCTCCGTCTGTGTTTCGACTACAGATAGTTGAATAAGGTGACTATAAAGAATAGATATTCGCTGCCTCACATAGATGACTTGTTTGATCAGTTGAAGGATGCAGCTGTGTTCTCCAAAATTGATTTAAGATCGGGCTATTATCAGTTGAAGGTGCAAGAGCAGAGCATTCCAAAAACTGCTTTCAGAACTCGATATGGCCACTATGAATTTCTGGTTATGCCATTCGACTTAACTAATGTTCCAGCTACTTTTATGGATCTGATAAACACTATATTCAGACCATATTTAGATCAGTTTATTGTGGTATTCATCGATGATATTTTGGTGTACTCAAAGAATACAAAGGAGCATGATAGGCACCTGAGGTTGTATTACAGACCCTAAGGAAGAAACACCTATATGCCAAATTGTCGAAGTATGAATTTTGGCTGAAGAAAATTTCTTTCTTGGGGCACATTGTATCAGCTGAAGGCATTAAGGTAGATGCTAGTAAGATAGAAGCTATCCTTAATTGGAAGCCACCCAGAAATGTTACAGAAGTTTGTAGTTTTTTAGGTTTAGCTGGTTACTACTGCCGTTTTGTAAAGGGATTCTCCATGTTAGCATCTCCACTGATCAAGCTACTTCAGAAGGATATACAATTTCAATGGACTGATAAATGCCAGCACAGCTTTAATGAGTTGAAGAGATGTTTGACTAAAGCTCCAGTCCTGACTTTACCTACACCGGGTAAAGAATATACAGTTTATAGTGATGCTTCTCACAATGGGCTAGGCTGTATACTGATGTAAGACCAAAATATCATTGCTTATGCATCTCGTCAGCTGAAAACCCATGAGAGAAACTATCCTACACATGACTTAGAGCTTGCTGCCATTGTATTTTCTCTGAAGATCTAGAGACACTATTTGTATGAGCAGAAATGCTATATCTACATAGATCACAAGAGTTTGAAGTATTTGGGCACACAGAAAGAGCTGAATTTGAGGCAGAGGAGATGCTTAGAATTGATTAAAGACTACAATTACTTGATAGATTATCAGCTAGGGAAAGCAAATGTAGTAGCTGATGCCTTAAGTCACAAGACTATGGCTAGTTTAAGGGTTTCTTCTTTGTCCATAATACACAAGTTGAGGGCATTGTATGCTAATCTGGAGATAGATAATTAGGGACAGATGATAGCTACCTAGCAAGTGAAGCCAATGTTGACTGATCAGATAAAAATGGCAACATTGAATGATGAAAAGTATGTGAAATTGATGGAGGAAGCATGGGATGGCAAGAAACTTGGATTTTCAATGAATGATGATGGTTTATTGTTACACCAGGGCAGAGTGTGCATTCCAAATGATGAGGAATTGAGGCAAATCATTATGAAAGAAGCATATGACTCTCCTTTTGCTATGCACCCTGATGAGACTAAAATGTATAGAATGATAAAAGAGCACTATTGGTGGATGGATATGAATAAAGATATAGCTAAGTATGTATCCAAATGTCTGATTTGTTAGCAAGTAAAGGCAGAACACCAAGTGCCAGCTGGTTTGCTACAGCCATTGCCAATTCCCGAGTGGAAATAGGAACGAATCACGATGGATTTTGTAATGGGACTTCCTAGAACATAGAAGAATCTGTTAGTAGTATGCCCTAGAGCATATCATTTAGTATGTATCTTGTACATATTTTTATTAATAAAAGGCATTTCCACTTTTTGTTTACATAATATATTTATGTGTAATAGAAAAGGTCCATTGATATTTTGTTAGAAATATTATTCTTAAGTTGTTAAGAATATGAGTGACAATATTTCTAGCACAAAGTATCATAAATAGGTTCACAATCGAGGATACTTCATAATAAGGACATGACTTATCCAGAAAGATTGTATTCATGTTTGTTCCCAAGTTATTTATATGAGATATAAATAAGATGGAATGGTGAGTCTCATGCCATATAACAAACATGATAGGCACTTATAAATGATAAGTAGGCCGAACCAGTGACACTTATGACAATCACATGGAGTTTACTCTTGTCAATATTTTGTCATAAATCATATCAGTGCATATGCTCTTTAGACCTGAGATAGCACAGTTTTCTTGTATATAGGTAGTTTGAGTTTGATACTGCTTTCATACTTATACTGTGTATGGGTATATGGGCATCTGTTGGCTCCTACTAGTTATATATGGAGGTAGGTGTTGATCAAGATGGAATCTGTTCCTCTAAGTAAATAGAGATAAAATCCTATGTTCATTTAATTGTTCTTGATGTTTCAAGTTCCTGGCCAGGACAGATAGATTTATTCAGAAAAGAGTTTCTGATGAGAAAAATCTTTTTAATCAAGAACTGGAATTAAAAGAGAACATAATATTCATAGCAAATGGAGTTTGACATAAACCATGACTCCAGCTTGAGTTGGGATTTTGTAACAGAGAGATTCTAGTGCATGGTAACATATGATTATAGGTTCATTTAAGGTAAATCTTATTACTAATTGGGTGGCCATGGCATGCTATGCTAGGTGTTAACCATGGTCTATGAGGGTCATAAAATGATTTAGAGAAATCATTTATGGTAAGAAAGAGTTCTGATGATATTAAGAGTTGATATCATGTCTCATTACCAATTAGTGATGAGCCTAGTAAGTCACACACATACACAAGTTATCACCTATTTAAATATGATTTAATTAATTAATTAAAGAGTTTAATTGATTAATTAAATAGGTTTGGTTTGCAATTAGATTGCAAAGTCCCTAGCATGACTTGAAACCAAATCTAGATTATTGGATGTATAATATAAGTTAAATTTATATTTAAAGTGTTTAAATATGAATTTAATTAATGAGAAATTAATTAATAGAGATTAATTAATTAATTTATATTTGATATAAATTAATTAGAAGAAGAAAATAATTATTTTGGGTTAAGAACTCAAAATTAAGACACAAGGGCATTTTGGTCATTTTGCAGTGTGACACGTGGCACCATGAGATGGTGACACATGGCATAACACATAAGCTTGCCAAATGTTTTTTAATCATGTAAGATGATTAAAATCAAGATTAAATATAGGTTTGACACTTGGCACAATGTGATTGGGTCACTTAAACCTAGAGCTAATCAAAAGGTGACATGTGGCTAGGGTTTAATGTGTTAACCTAGCTATTTAAGTGTGGTTATGAAAAGAAAAAATAACCAGCAGCCTCTTC
This sequence comes from Hevea brasiliensis, assembly GCF_030052815.1. Lineage (NCBI taxonomy): Eukaryota > Viridiplantae > Streptophyta > Magnoliopsida > Malpighiales > Euphorbiaceae > Hevea > Hevea brasiliensis. The sequence continues at coordinate 36,660,839 of NC_079507.1, read as the reverse complement.
TCTCATTTGTCACGCCACTTTGAGCCTCTCCAGCTATTTCTCTTCATCTCTCATCAATTCAAAGAGATTAGCCATCAATCTCTTGAATTAAGAACACTAGAAATTGTTTCTAGTGTCCTGTTTACATCTCTAATCTCTTAAAAGGCAGAACTTGAATTTCTAATTAATAGAAAAAGCTTTAGAGGCTGTTCAAGGGCTGCCATAGGTGTTCTTGGTGTGGACAAGCTAGAGGGACAACATTTGGTGTCCTGAAGACGAATCTCAAAGGCGCAGAGACGCTGCAGCACATCAAGAGGTTAGTGTAATCGTTCTTGATTTAATCTAGGGTTCTAAAATTAATCTGATTAATTTTAAAATCTTAAATGGCAAATACAGATCCAAAAACATATTAAAAGAGTTTTAATATGTTGTTTATCATTGAAATCAAATAGATAAAAATAAATCTTGCATGGTGCATGTGACCCTAGGCGAAATTTTTTGAATTCAATGGTATAATCTTGTGTTTTTCACGCTTCTGTTCCTTCAGAATCATGATGCAGTATGGGTCATTGTGGACAGATTAACCAAGTCTGCTCACTTTTTGCTAGTGAGAATGGACTATAGCCTGGATAGATTGGCTAAACTGTAAATTAATGAGATAGTGAGACTTCATGGAGTGCCAGTATCTATTGTGTCAGATAGAGATCCAAGGTTCACTTCTAGATTATAGGGTAGTTTGCAAAAAGCCCTAGGAACTAGATTGAACTTCAGCACTGCATTCCAGTGATAGACAGACGGCCAGTCTGAGAGGGTAATTCAAATATTGGAGGATATGCGACGGGCTTGTGTGATTGAGTTTGAAGGTAGTTGGCATACACACTTGCCTTTTATTGAATTTGCTTACAATAATAGCTGTCAATCAAGCATTGGGATGCCTCCATATGAAGCTTTATATGGCAGGAAGTGCAAAACTCCTTTGTGTTGGGATGAAGTGGGTGAAAGGAAACTGATTGGCCCAGAAATTGTTCAATAGATAGAGGAGAAGATTAAGCTTATTAGAGATAGACTCAAGGCTACATCAGACTGTCAGAAGTCCTACGTTGATCTAAAAAGAAGAGATATTGAGTATGCAGTGGGTGGCAAGGTATTCCTCAAAGTGTTAGTAGTATGCCCTAGAGCATATTATTTAGTATGTATCTTGTATATATTTTATTAATAAAAGGCATTTTCACTTTTCAGTTTACATAATATATTTATGTGTAATAGCAAAGGTCAATTGATATTTTGTTAGAAATATTATTCCTAAGTTGTTAAGAATATGAGTGATAGTATTTCTTGCACACTTATACATGATAAGTAGGCCGAACCAGTGACACTTATAACAAGCACATGGAGTTTACTCTTGTCAATGTATTGTCATAAATCATATCAGTGCATATAATCTTTAGACCTGAGATAGTACAGTTATCTTATATATAGGTGGTTTGAGTTTGATACTGCTTTCATACTTATACTGTGTATGGGTATATGAGCATGTGTTGGCTCCTACTAGTTATATATGGAGGTAGGTGTTAATCAAGATGGAATCTGTTCCTCTAAGTAAATAGGGATAAAATCCTATGTTCATTTAATTGTTCTTGATGTTTCAAGCTCTTGGCCAGAACAGATAAATTTAATCAGAAAAGAGTTTCTGATGAGAAAATCTTTTAATCAAGAACTAAAATTAAAAGAGAACATAATATTCATAGCAAATGGGGTTTGGCATAAACCATGGCTCTAGCTTGAGTTGGGATTTTATAACAGAGAGATTCTAATGCATGGTAACATATGATTATACGTTCATTTAAGGTAAACTTTATTACTAATTGGGTGGCCATGGCATACTATGCTAGGTGTTAACCATGGTCTATGAGGTGCATAAAATGATTTAGAGAAATCATTTGTGGTAAGAAAGACTTCTAATGATATTAAGAGTTGATATAATGTCTAATTGCCAATTAGTGATGAGCTTAGTAAGTCACACACATACACAAGTAATCACTAAATTAAATATGATTTAATTAATTAGTTAAAGAGTTTAATTGATTAATTAAATAGGTTTGGTTTGCAATTAGATTGCAAAGTCCCTAGCATGACTTGAAACCAAATCTAGGTTATTGGATGTATAGTATAAGTTAAATTTTTATTTAAAGTGTTTAAATATGAATTTAATTAATGAGAAATTAATTAATAGAGATTAATTAATTAATTTATATTTGATATAAATTGATTAGAAGAAGAGAAATAATTATTTTGGGTTGAGAACTCAAAATTAAGACACAGGGGCATTTTGGTCATTTCACAAGGTAACATGTGGCACCATGAGATGGTGACACATGGTATTGCACATAAGCTTGCCAAATGTCTTTTAATCATGTAAGATGATTAAATTTAAGATTAAATATAGGTTTGACACTTGGCACAATGTGATTGGGTCAATTAAACCTAGAACTAATCAGAAGTTGACATGTGGCAAGGATTTTATGTGGTGACCTAGCTATATAAGTGTTGCTATGAAAAAAAAAATTACAACCAGCTGCTGCTCCTCTTTGTGCCGCCACCCAAAGGCTCCTCTCCCTTCTCATCTTCTTCATCTCTCATCAATTCTAGGAGATTAGCAAACAATCTCTTGAATTAAAAATACTAGAAATTGTTTCTAGTGTCTTGTTTATATCTTTAATCTTTTAAAAGGAAAAACTTGATTTTCTAATTCATAGAAAAAAGCTTTAAAAGCTGTTCAACGGCTGCCATAGGTGAATTTGGTGTGGACAAGCTAGAGGGACAACATCTGGTGTCCTAAAGATGCATCTCAAAGGTACAAAAACGCTGCAGTACATCAAGAGGTTAGTATATTTGTTCTTAATCTAATCTAGGGTTCTACAATTAATCTGATTAATTCTAAAATCTTAAATGGCAAATACAGATCCAAAAAACATATTAAAAGAGTTTTAATATGTTGTTTACCATTGAAATCAAATAGTTAAAAATAAATCTTGCATGATGCATGTGATCCTAGGTAAAAATTTTTGAATTCAATGATATAAACTTGTGTTTTTTATGCTTCCGCTCCTTCACAAAGTTTCTCCTTAGAAGAAAATTATGAGATTTAGCAGAAAGAGGAAATTGAGTCCTCTCTTTATTGGGCCGTATGAGGTTCTGGAAAGAGTGGGTCCTTTGGCATATAGACTGGCACTACCTCCAGAGTTAGAAAGGATACATAATGTCTTCCATGTTTCTATGTTGAGGAGGTATAGATCTGACCCATCTCATGTTCTACCAGTAGAAGAAATTGAAGTAAATCCATACCTTACTTATGAGGAAGAACTGATAGAGATTCTGGCATATGAGGTGAAGCAGTTGAGGAACAAGCAGATACCAATGGTTAAGGTGCTGTGGAACCATCATTCAGGCCAGGAAGCTACTTGGGAGCGCGGGGAGTATATAAGGAGAAGGCACCCACAACTATTTAGAGACTAAAATCATGTAAAATTTCGGGACAAAATTTATTTAAGGGGGAGAGAATTGTAACATCCCCATACTAAGTAGTTTATACATTCCACTGTTTCGATGACTAGTGTCCGTCCGGATAGTCAGGATGTTTAAAACTATATTTATTCCATCTAGAAAAGTCATAAATAAAAATTAATAGAAATATATGAAGGTAAAATGGAAATAAGAAAAATAAAGCATAATCAGTTAAATGATCTGAGGTCCCGGTGATGGGTGACCGAACTGAGAAGTGACTGCGAACTCAGTTACTACCCTAATTTCATGTGAGACCCTATGACACCCGAGGCCTAAGGATAATTGCAAAGCTAATGGTATTGTGAAAACCATAGAAAAGAATAGAGAACAAGCTCAAATAATTGAATCAAAGTTCAGGAAGTAACTCAGTGGTATTAGAAAAATTAATAAGATCGATAAAGGGCAATATGGTCAATTCACCCTTAGAAGTGACTCTTGGCCTGAATATCCATTAAAATGTAAGAAATTAAAATTATAAAAAATAGATTAAAAATGAAAAAGTGTAGGGAAAGAAAGGAAAAAGGAAAAGAAAAATTCAAATTAAATGCTTTATGACATCATCAATAACACAATAAAAATTTATAATTTTTAAATTTTGAAAATTTGGGGATAATTATATAATGAAAAGACAAACATTAAAAGAAAAGAAAATTGGGTCTTCTTCCTCTTGTTTGGCCATCTCACTCTCTCTCAAAATCTCTCTCTAAATTCCTCCATTGACAAGCCAATTCAAGCTTTTAAAGCTTGATTTCTTACCATAAACTCTAACCATAAACCATAGAAAACTCCTAATTAACCCTAGAAGAGAAGAATTGAATCAACAAATTTGGGAGAAAAGTGAAAGAATAGAAGTTGAGAAGAGCATCTTTGAGGTGAGTGCTCTCTTTACTTAACTAAGTGTATATGCATGAATATAAATGGAAATTGATGAAATTATGTAAAGAAACATGAGAGTCATGCTTGTGGGAGGGATGAAATTTCGGCTAGCCATGGTTTACTAGGGTTTTAATGTGTTTTAGTTTAATTGGATGTGAATTGGGACTTAGATGAAGTGGTATATGTGTTTAGTGAAGAGAAATTTCATGAAATTGCTTGGATTAGTAAGATGGCAAATTAGGGTTTATGGAAATTAGGAGAAATTAGGGATTTTGAAAATTATTGACGAATTGATGTGTATGATGCTTAATTTTGGTCTTTTAGGGTGTTTTGAATTGTGAATTGATGATTGGAATTGAGTTGAGTTGTGGATATGGAATTGTGGAATTCTGGACTAATGAGTCCAGCTAGGTTAACAAGATATAAGTTGAATTGTGTTGCTCCAATTGGTGTGAAAGAAATTAGAGATGAAATTAGGGTCATAATGCTACACTTTTTATGAAGAAACTATGCCCAAAAACTGATTATAAGTTAGTTTAAAATTAGGTTGAATCCGGAATTGGTGCTCTGATTCTGGGCAGAATTGACCAAATGAACAGTATATGTTTAAATGGTCATAACTTTGTGTAGAGAGGTCCAAATGACCTAATTTTTAAACCATTGGAAACCTTAGACATATTAGAACAACTTTTATGAAGAATAGAAACCAAAATTCTGACCATAACCTAGTCAAATTACTAACCAAATTAGGTCACCAAAATTGCCAGAACCAAAACTTGCCTGAAAAATCTAGAAATGACCAATCTGGCCAATTATGGTAAAAATGTCATAACTTGAGTTACAAAACTCCAAATAGAGTGATTCAAAAATGGAATTAAACTAGACACATTAAGGAATAACTTCTATGAAGAGAGGTTAGCCAAATTTCAACTGTAGATTGGTCCAATGGAATAGTAAACCTAAGTGACCAAATATGAAATTTTGGAATTTCATCTAATAAGCCTTGAATTGTAATTGGCAACCAATGCCAATAAATTTATGACCCAAAATGTGGTATGACCATGTATTTAGAAATGGTGTACTAATGAATTATGAAAAAGTCAAAAATTTGCATTGGCAACCAATGCCAATAAATTTATGACCCAAAATGTGGTATGACCATGTATTTAGAAATGGTGTACTAATGAATTATGAAAAAGTCAAAAATTTGCATGAATAGTAATGTGAATAGTAATTACAACATTATCAAATACAAAGAACTCAACCCTTAGGTGAATTTATAAGTAAATTAAGTATGAAAAATTCAATTATTGGATTAATTATTTAGAAATGATTTGGATGGATATTGAAAGACCCTAATTATGTTTGTCAGTGGGAAAGGAGCCCTCCAAGGAAGGAGGAAGAGTGGACTAAGTCAAAGCAACATAAGAAGTTTGTGCACAAGAAACTTAAAATTCTTTAGTTCTGTTTGACAATTCTTGAAATAAATGTTGTGAATAATTTTGATTGTTATGGCTTTGAAAATCTTATTTGAAAAATAGTGTGTTGCCTACTTTGTAAATGAAAAATTTGGAATGAAATATTATTTGTGAATAGTATGAAATATTTGAATGATTTTGTAACATCCTCACTTTAGATAGTTTGTACGTTCTACTGTTCCGGTAACCAATATATGTTCGAACAGTCAGAATGTTTGAAACTATATTTAGACTAGAGTAAGGTGTAACACCCCTTACTCGACTACAGTGTAGCCCAGCAAGACATGTCACACTCGGTGCCGGAGCACCCTATTTTATCTTACTTTATTCCTTTAAAAATTTTGTTCTCCTTATATTTTAATATCAATTATCTTTCTATAGAGAAATTAGCGGAGTTTCCCCTATTTCTATTACCATTTGGCGTATTTTACTATTCACCTCATTGAAATTCAACAATATTTTCAAAATAAAATCTCATAATCATCTCATATTTCAATATCATCCATGTATTTCAATTCTCATATTCATTTCCATCAACTTTCCTTCATACTCTATTCACATATCAAAATTCTCAAATTTCCATTAATTTACATAATTTACAATCTAATTGAATAAATTTACAATTTACATGATATACAAATTAATTACATATGAACTAATCAATTTATTAATTTACATCACATTAATATTACTTACAAATTCTTAGTTTACAATTCTTAGTTTACATTACAACATACAAAATATTTATAATATATAAAATACATAAAATGACTTATATGGGCCCTATCTACATGCATTGCTGAGGAGGTGATAACCTTGAACCCTTCTGACAGTTCTGCAGATCTGGACTTCAAAATCCCAGTTTAATATCCATTAGGTTTTGCCTTCAGTACCTGCGTGAAGGAAATAAATCCATCGCGCTAAGCATTTCGACTTAGTAGTACAATAATATAACAAGAAATAATGTATACAAATAAAGAAAGAATCAAGCATTCTAAATATTCAAGTATCAATTTGATTTAAAATGACATTTCTAGTATTAACTATCTCATATGCTAATTCAGTCCTCTTTGGAAGTACTGAGTTTATAGCCTTATAGTAATAATATTCAATATACATTTTATTCTAGGAGTATTGTATTTGAGGTCTCTCTACGATTCTGAAAATTATATTTTTGTTACGTTTCTATTGCTAATATCTTTTTCACATTTTATTTAATACTTTCTAATGTTTTCAATTGCTAATATGCTTAAATAATTTTATTAATTTACACTGCCCAGGTAACCTATGATAGGCTGACTAAATTGGATAACGGGTCAATGGCACTGAACATCGCGGTGCCTCGGGCCATCATACCATGGGACGCGGAACGTCAACCACGTATGCAGTCAGTATGGCTAAAAAGCCATGATAACACATAATCGGGCATAAAAGCCATGAGTGCGGACATAAAGCCATGAATACTGGCATAAAGCCTTTCGTAGTACTGCTAAAACAATACCCTATTGGCATACCAATCTATCTAATCTGATACATATGTCTAGGCAATACAAGAGCACATAATATCATTATTTTATTAAATTCTCTGATCCTAGTTTATAATATTTTAACTTTTATTCAGAGCAAAAGCATAAATATCCAAATTTCATTCCTACGCAATTTATACAATTCATTATACCATTTATGATAATTTCAATTCACATCAATCAATTTTCATGCACCATTTGTACATTGAAATATCTTTCCTTTCTCTCATGAGGAGAACTAATGTCAAATTTATACATCCATTTATTTATTACCCTATTTATGTAAATTTTCATTCATAAATTTCATTTATATAGTTCACTATTTATCAACCTCACTGTCTATTTATCATTTAGCTAATTTATTACACCAATTTACAGGTGCCTAGGTTCAAGCATTTTCATTTATATGTACCTAGATTCAAGTATTTTCATTTGTATTCATAAAAGGAACCTAAGTCTCAAATATTATTAGCACATCCTTTATACCTTTAATATTTCATTTATAGTCATTTATAAATCACATTTCAAATCAAATTAATAATATCCCCTAAGTTTTATTTGTGATGAGAATACAAACCTCATCTACACATTTACATAATTTAAACATTTATTAAATCATTTAAGTGGGGTACCTTTCACTCCATTAATTTTAGTTGTTACTATTCACTTGGTCATTCCAGCACAAAAGTTGACTTTTTAATTCATAATATATTTGTTAAGCCTAAGTTCACCAATATACCATGTTGCAAGGGTTTTGATCCTTCTTTTTAGTTTAAATTCCTTGTTTCCTTTGAAAATGAGCGGCGCCGAGGGTCAGAGAGCGGCAAGCCCCCCTTCCGTTCAGATCTCGTGGTCATCTGATGAAGTGGAGGTGGTCGGACCAAGCGTGCGACCTGAACCTTCTAGGGTTTCTATTCCAGCTCAGGGGCAAGCAGCACCATCAAGGCATGTACCTTCTTCAGGAAGAGAGAATCTTCCCATGGACGAGCTGCCATCAGTCCTTCAAGAAACCGATCTGCAGTCGTTCAGCCAAGAGTATAACATTCGGCCTGATTACTACGAATTGATTAAGTGTCACGGCGATCTTCATGCTGATCACTTCTTCGAGGAGAACGACATGATCATGGTCTACGAAGAATAATTAAAAGCCGGTCTACAGTTCCCTTTGGACGACTTCTTCAAGGAAGTTTTAAAATATCACCAAGTGTGCATCGCCCAAGTTCACTCGAACTCGTGGCAGATCCTAGTAGCCTTCCGAGGCCTCTGCCGAGCTAAGGGACTCCGTCCTACAGCTAAGGTATTCGCCTAACTGCATAGACTGACTCATCGAAAGGATGACGAGTATTGGTTCTTCCAGGCGAAGCCACATTGTGGGCTCTTTACCGATCTGCCCTCCTCCCTGAAGAATTGGAAGAATTGCTTCTTTATCCTGAGGAGTAAAATCCCGAACGGCTTTGAGGGTTTCCCTCGCAGCTGGTTGCACCAGGGCCCCGTACTTCCAAAGCGCATCACCTTAAAGAGGGAAGAAGGCCTGATGGTGATGGAGTTGAAAGATCAGGCGGGCAGAGAGAAGTTCTCTTGTTTGGACGCAGTGACTGTCGAACTGCATCACTGGACAATGGAATTGATCACTGGCGAAGATCGCGGGCTTCAGCTCTCTGACCTCGGCATCGGTATTTTTCTATATCTCAGATCTTTGCACCTTAGCGATCTCACTGACCTCTTCTTTGTGCAGGTATGGCAAGCGGTGAAGCCTCCAAGGAGAGCCGAAAGCAAAAGAGAGAGATCTCCCGGAAGGTACGGGAGATGAAGCGAGCTGAAGCCCTGCAGACACCCAGCCATGAGCCCGGGGAAATACAAGGGGGCTCATCTCAACCTTCGGGGCAGCCGATCCCCGAGGTAGAAGTGATCCGATCTCCTCCTCGCCAAGAAGAGCCACCTCCACCTTCTCCAGTCGCTTCGAGTACGGAAGGGGGTCCTTCCCAACCTACCCCAAGGACCCTCTCCCGCGGTGCTCAGGTGCTGATCCATTCCCTGGAGAAGAACCGAACTGTTCGGGAGAATTCGAGTTTGGCTAAGGTTCTGGGGGCTTCTATCTGCCTTCGAGAGGATCGGGACAGGCTGTCCTCGGACAATCTTGATGACATCCTGACTCGATCCATGAGCCTGAATGTGGAGTGCTTGGTGAATTAGCACATCGTCCGAGAGAAGGCTCACCGCCTGGGTAAGAAGGTCGAGAAGATGGGTCATGAAGTGGCTTCCCTCCGATCCCAACTCTCATCTGCTCAAAACTACATATCTGAAATTGAGGGGCGGATGAAGTTCTACGAAGATAAGCTAGCCAAGCAAGCTCATGTTCTGGCCGAGCGAACTCGTGTCCTTGAAGAAGTTCAAGCGCTCCGGGCCGATGAAGTTGCTCACCTCACTGAGGAGCTCAAAGCGAAAGAAGAAGAGATAGTGACAAGGGAGGGCGACGCTTATGTAAGTGCTCACAGGGATCTCCTGGCCGAGCTCAAGAAGCGATACCCCGAGGAGGACTTCTCTTGGATGGTAGATCTGGCTCCCCAGGACGAGGGTGAGGATAGTGAGGAGGAGGCTGAGGGTGAGAGAGGAAACGAGCAAAATGTAGATCAGGCTGGGGGTGATCCTCCAGCTGAATGACTTGTACAAATTTTAATATGAAATGAAATTCCCTTTTTGTTCAGTGAATGGATGTGATCAGAAAATCTCTAAATTACTTATGCACTTGATTGTCTGAGCATATTAAAACAACTAAAGGTGATTATTAATCTAAGTGTAAGAGGTCGGAAAACACAATAAACATGAGATCGGCAGGGAACCAATGCTAAACGGGACTTGATTAAAATTGGAAATTTGGCTTGAGCACTTAAGATCGGGATCGCCATTAAACCGGATTGGAACCTTAATTATTCCTAAACTTTTAAAATGAAGATCTAGTGCTGGTTCAGTTTCGTCTGACAAGAGAGATCGGGAATGTAATTGACTATTCAGGAGATTTGACAATTGGTTTGAGAGATCGGCAAGGCTTTAAATGACATGGGGACTTAGTATTGATTTGATTCCTTTTGAGGAGAGATCGGAAATGTAGTTATTCGGCAAAGAGAGATCGGAAATGTAATTGGCTGGCAAAGGGAGACTTAGTGCTGGGGATCAGTTTCGAAATTTATTGATCAGCCAAAATATGGTGTCGACAGCTGCCCCTCTTTACATAATTCCTACTGGAAAAATTTCCGTGTAGGGATTATGTAAAGATTTAGACCCATATTTTGGGCAATTAGGTGTTCAAGGTTAGGAAACTAAAGCCTACTTAAGTTAGTGACCTAGAGATTGGTAACAAGAGTTAAAATGCTAGAAAATTAAAATCAACTTGGATCAAGGAACCAGAGGTTGATAACAGGAAATTTAAAATGCAAGAAAATTAAAATCAACTTAGATCAAGGATCCATAGGTTGATAATAGGAAATTTAAATGCTGAAAATTAAAATCAACTTAGATCAAGGAACCAGAGGTTGATAACAGGAAATTTAAAGCTGAAAAATTAAAATTAACTTAGATCAAGGAACCAGAGGTTGATAACAAGAAATTTAAAGTGCAGGAAATTAAAATCAACTTATGTCAAGGAACCAGAGGTTGATAACAGGAAATTTAAATGCTGAAAATTAAAATCAACTTAGATCAAGGAACCAGAGGTTGATAACAGGAAATTTAAATGCTGGAAATTAAAATCAACTTAGATCAAGGAACCAGAGGTTGATAACTGGAAATTTAAAATGCTGGAAATTAAAATCAACTTAGATCAAGGAACCAGAGGTTGATAACAGGAAATTTAAAATGCTGGAAATTAAAATCAACTTAGATCAAGGAACCAGAGGTTGATAACTGAAAATTTAAAATGCTGAAAATTAAAATCAACTTAGATCAAGGAACCAGAGGTTGATAACAGGAAATTTAAATGCTAGAAAATTAAAATCAACTTAGATCAAGGAACCAGAGGTTGATAACAGGAAATTTAAAGTGCTGGAAAATTAAAATCAACTTACAAAGAAAGTCTAATCCCGACATGAGAAGTTCTTCCCCGATGAAGTGTACTTAACAGGATCCCAAAGGCCAATGATCGATGGAGGACGAGTTACAAGACTTGACCTACGACCTCCTTTCTTCGGATGCCCCTTTTCTGCTTTTGACTTTCTTTTTATTTTGCGAAAAGCGCTCTTGCGGGTTTTCACTTTCCTTTTGTCCATTTGACTAGAAGCGCCCTTCTAGGTTTTCACCTCTAGTTTTTTTTTTTTTTTTTTTTTAGGCCATTCCCTGCAAATCTCATAGTAAAGTACGTGAGGTTATCAATTTCAAATCCTAATCTTAGGGCAAAATTTTAAATGATTAATAGCACATTAGATAAAGAGATTGAGGAAGGATAATATTAAAGAGTGAGTATAGGGAAGTTAAAAGCAAAGAGATAAACACAAATAAAGTATGACTTTATTATGGTTTTAAGAAATAAAAGGTACAGTTTCAAAGAAAAATGGTACAGGGATAGATCTCACATATTCCTTGTAGTTTGCTTTGAAGTCTCTTAACTGCTATTATTTCAAGTACTCTGAAGCCTCATGCCATAACGGTTTATTTCCATCCTCGGTTTCATGCCCCGTTCCTTATTTCTCCCTTTCTGTTCTTGGGATTCCCTTTCGGGTTTTCACCCCTAGCTCTTTTTTTTTTTTTTTTTTTTTTTTTTTTTTTTTTTCTCTTTCAGGATACCCTTTCGGGTTTTCATCCTTCACTCATTTTACAGAAAGCGCCCTTCGAGGGTTTTCACCTTCTTTCACACATTTTGCTAGGAGCGCCTCTTCGGGTTTTCACCCCGACTTTTTTTTTTTCTTTTTTAGGCATAGTATCTCTTGACGGTGTCGGCATTCACAGGTCTTGGAAATTCTTCGCCGTCCATGTGGGTCAAGATCAAGGCCCCACTAGAAAATGCCTTTTTAACCACATAGGGTCCCTAGTAGGTTGTCGACACCATATTTTGGCCGACCCCTAGAATCAATAAAAATTCTTCTTTGAACAGCTAATCACGTTTCCGATCCCTCTTTGATAGGCGGTCACATTTCCGATCTCTCCTCACAAAGGATTGAATCAATGCTAAGTCCTCATATTCATTAAAGCCTTGCCGATCTCTCAAATCATTTACCGACCTCTCAAACCCGTTGTCGAATTTAGGACACATCAAGTATATTCTGATCTCTGTTGATAAATAAAATGAAGCGGCACTAGATCTTTTCCTACCAGTTTTATTGCCGACCTCCTTTCCGAAGGTTTAAGAGCTAAAGTTTTAGTTCGATTTAATGAGGATTCCGATCTTAAGTGTTCGAGTTAAATTTTCAATCAAGTTCCGTTCAGCATTTCTTCCCTACCGATCTCATGCTTAAAGTGCTTTCCGATCTCTCATACTTAGATTAATAATCACATTTAGTTTTTGTTTCTTTGTGCTCATACAATCAAATACTCGGACAAACAATGGTTTAAAATTTTCCGATCACAATCATTCATTGAACAAAGAGGCATTTCATTTCATGTCATAATCTGTACAAGTTATTGGTGAGGATCACCCCGGCTGATCTATTTGGATCACTCTCCCTCTCTCCCTCACCTTGGCTTCCTCCTCACTATCTTCGCGTCGCCCTCGGGAGCAGGTCATCCATCCGGAGAAGTCCTCTTGAGTAGCGCTTTTGGAGTTCGGCCAAGAGATCCTTATGAGCATTCACATAGGCTCGGCTATTCTGACACCATCTCTTCATCTTTTCCTTAAGCTCTTTGCCTTTCTCGGTAAGCTCCTTATCCTTCGCGTTAAGCTCCTCTATAAGTTGGCGACACAGCTTCGTTGGCACGAAGTGCACGGACTTCTCACGAGCCGTTCTCTTTCGGCCAGTCACGAGACTTCTCGGCGGTGGTCTTCATGGTACTTGCCGTCCCTCGACTTGAGATATATAATCCGGCGGATGAGAGTTGGGATCGGAGGAAGCCAATTCTGATTTTCTTCCGACCTCCTTACCCGGGCGTTGAATCTTTTCCCGAACCATGATGCGGTTCACGGACACTCCACATTCAAGCTCATGGTTGAGTCGAGATATCATCGAGACCATTCGGGATAACTGTCGATCCTCTTGAAAGAAGATGGTAGATCCGGGACTTTGGCAAAATCGGAGTTCTCCCTAACGATCGGTTATTCTTCAAGCGATCGATCGATGTCGGCGCCACGAGAAGAAGGTCCTCGAGAAGATTGAGAAGGCTCCCTTTCGTGCTTGGAATAAGCGAGAGAGGCGGGGTGCTCTTAGATCTAGGAGGAGATCGGCGGCTTCAATGGTCGGCGGACCGAAGGTTGAGGTGGGTCTCTTTGTATCTCCCGAGTTCGTGGCCGGGTGTTTGAAACGTTCGACGCTTCATCTCCTTTATCTTCAGGAGATCTCTCTTTCCTTCTTCCGCTTCCTAGAACCCTCACCACCCGCCATACACACTTGCAGAGAAAAGAGGTTAGTGAGATCGCTAAGGTCTGAAGCGAGATATAGAAAATACCAATGCCGAGTCGAGAGAGCGGAAGTTCGCGATCTTGGCGGTGATCGATTGCATGGTCAATGGTGCGATTCGCGATCACCGCATTTGGGCGAGAATATTTTAGAGTGGCGGCGACTTTTCAGCTCCATCACTATTAAGCTTTCCTCTTGACTCGAGGGTAATGTGCTTGAGCGAGGGCCCTGGTACCACCAGCTACGAGGAAAGTCCTCAGCGGCTCGGATCTTTACTCCTCGGAATGAAGAACCGGTTCTTCCAATTCTTAAGGGATGAGGCGGTCGGAAAAGAGTCCGCAATGAGGCTTACTGAAAGAACCGATGTTCGTCATCCTTTGGTGAGTTAGTGCATGCAGCTCGGCGAACACCTTAGCCGTAGTCGATTCCCTTAGCTCGGCATAGACCTCGGAAAGCTACCAAGATCGCCACGAGTTGGGGTGGATTTGAACAATGGATGCTCGGTGAAGTTTTAGGACCTCCTTATAGAAATCGGCTAGAGGAACCTCGGACCGGCCTTTAAGCATTCCTCGTACACCATGACCATGTCATTCTCTTCAAAGAGTGATCGACACGAAGATCGCCATGGCACTTGATCGACTCATATGAATCGGGACAAATATTGTATTCTTGAACAAGCGATTGCGGTCGGATTCTCGAAGAACCGGAAGCTCGTCTATAGGAAGGGTCTCTCTCCTTGAAGAAGGTGCGAGCCTCGATGGTATGACCCGCCCCAGAGTTGGAGCGGAGGCCACAGGAGGTTCTTGTTGAGCAGCTTGGCCCGTGCCTCTTCTTGAGACGATGACCACGAGGCTGAATAGAAGGAGGGCTCGCCGATCTCTGACCTTAGGCACCGTTCATTTTCAAAGAAACAAATAATTTAAATTAAAAAGAGGATCAAAGCCCATACCGGAGTCTGATCGTCGTCGGAAGAACTTGAGAAAATGAGAGAACTTCGAAGTTATGAGCAGAGGATTGAAAATGGAATGAGAGAACAACTGGCTAACCCTCCCACCCCTATTTATACTAGTCCGAGCATTTAATGCTCGCGAGGTTCTAAATGCGCATCGATTGGTGGAACTCGGCAATTTGTTCTGACACTTCTCTCAAATATCTGAATGTTCAGAGATCGGTTAATTAGAGATCGGCATAATGAGCTAAATATTTTGAATAAAGGATCAGTTAAGTGTCATTCAGGTAAAGAACCAGATCGGATAACCACATTAGAGATCGGAAAATAATCAATGCAAAAATAATAAGATGATAGCAGGCAAAATAAAGTCTTTATTTTCAAAGTTCGGATTACATCATTTGGGCGATCTCTAGGGATCGGATTACACTAACATTGGATCACATCATTTCTGTGATCTCTAGAGATCGGATTGCATTGAAAATAAAATACATCATTTGGGCGATCTCTAGGGATCGGACTACAATAAAGGTCTAACTACATCATTTGGGCAATCTCTAGAGATCTAATTACATTTCGAGTTACATCATTTGGGCGATCTCTAGAGGCCAGGTGGAACATCCTATCTAAAGGCCTATGTCAAAGCCTAGTCTTGTGGTGAATCAAAAGATGTGTTTGACCGGGAGGCCATTTGTTGGCATCGGATAGATGTGCGGCTCGGATGGGGTGACTATGACTCCCATGAAGATGAGAGACATCGTCACCGATGTTACCACTCGAAACCGACCATTGTCGGAACGCAATGTGGAGGAAAAGCGGCTGCCGGAACACCCAATGCGATGAGAAGCGAATGAACTCGGTTGGCGACTTGAGATCGGTACAACCAAAGTCCATAATACTGGTCGGTCAAATCCGGTCCTCTCACCATCATCGGTAAAGGTCATTCGATCAAGGATCGTGAATTTTGATCGGTAAGTAAAGAAGTTCATCGGAAAAGATCAAAGCCACGATTATAGCGAACTTCCACGGGCGGCTAGAGCGAGGAAAGTAAGAAAAGAAGAGAGGAAAGTCGGATGAAGAAAATGTCTCGTCGACGGTATATATAGGAAATGGGCATTTAATCTTTGGCGGAAAGCAGCGGGCTTGAGAATCGAGATGTAATTAATGCTTGGACCGAATCGGTGATTAAGGGATAATAGAGATCGGAGATAGGAGATCGGCATGAGAGATCGGAATAGGAGCTAGGGGAGGATCGGAAGACAAAAGAATAAGACAAATCCCAATAACCGTCGTCGAATCGGGTAGAGGTAGTTAAAGCGTGGCGACGAGATCTCCACCATACGCCTAAGAATCGCCATAATCTTTGGCGGTGCGGGTATGTCATGTGATCCTGTACATCCCAATCTCCACCGTTGATCCCACTTGTAAGGACAAACCGGAACCCTTAGATCAAGAGAGAAGGCGACAATACCAGCGTCTTTCACTCTTAGCCCTCGGATCGTTCGGACAAGGAAATTTGAGGCCGTCGGATGGAAAGAAGAAAAGGACAAATATTATGAAGAGTGATCTCAACCATTCATTTTGATTCTCTTTAATTCTGAACCTCCGATCATGTCCTTGAGATCTCGACCCTCCATCTCCCTCAAATAAATCGACCCTTCACGAAGAGCACCCGATTCCTATAAATACTGGCATAAAAAGCTGTTCAAGGGACGGACGGAAAAATAGGCGAGAGGTATTATTATAGCAAGAGGAACTACGAAAGTTCATTTAGTTTGTTACTCTGCTATTTAGAAGTGTTGATTAAAAGACTTTGGAAACTAGTTTTACGAAGTGTTTTCTTGAAGAGATTTTGAATCTTTGGAACTCTATATTTCCGGTTTGTTCATTATCTGGTCATACTCTCACTTTACATCTTTTATCATCTCTGTTTTCACTTGCCCAAGATCAACTTCATATCACTCATTTCTTTAGCTAAGTACCCTCCAGTTCACGAAGAACACCACCCTCAGGCTAATCATTCTACTGTCTCATACCTGTTTTCCACCCCGTCACTATTTTAGTAGACCCGGATCCTCACAGGTAAGAGTTCATCTTCTTTGTTTACGTTTATTTTACTGCACTTCCTTTGTTCTTCATACATACGCAACTTTCTTCAAGATTATTTTATGCGAGAGAACCCAAGAAAAATGTTGTTGTAAGAGTTCATGCTCTTTGTTTTATTAAGTGTCTACGTTTATTTCCCGCATTTTCCTTGTTCTTCTTACATCTGCGATTTTCTTCAAGATCATTTATGCACAAGCAATCCCAAAGAAAGTCACTCTCACATCATCTTTTTAGTGATCAGTTCATTTTATTGATCTCCGTCATTTCCGAAAGCAAGTTTTCTAACTCCTATGTAGTACGTAAATGGTTGGGTAAACGTAGGTAGCTGCAACTTAGAGGTCTCCTTTAAAGAAAGGACACGAATAACACGTCGGGAAGATAGCCAAACTATTAGGTTGGCGTAAGCGACCACTCGACAAAGATGTCATAGAGTGGAATAAGACCAAAGTAAGTGAAAGCAGAATAGGTCGGGCGTCAATAGATCTTGGTAAAATGAATACATGGGAGGTCGGTAAATCAAGTCTAGTTTTCCCCATCTAGCCAAAAGGTATTGAGAAATCTTATCCTCAACATCTTTAAACTTGGGACCCTTATTTTTAGGTTCTTAGGACACCAAAATTCGGGACATCGGAAAAATCCTTTCAGGCTCCTTTCTAATTTAAAAGAGATCGGAGGAGAGTTCTTATCAGTCTCAACTCAAAATATAAATAACTATTAGATAGGGATCGGAGGAGAGTTCTTATCAGGTCTCAACCCCAAATTTTAATAAGCGTCTAAAAGAGATCGGAGGAGAGTTCTTATCAGGTCTCAATCCAAAATTTTAATAACTATTAAATAGGGACCGGAGGAGAGTTCTTATCAGGTCACAACTCATAATATAAATAAGTTTTAGCTAGAGTTCGGAGTAGAGTTCTTATCCGTTCTCAACCCCATATTTTAATAAACTTATAAAAGAGATCGGAGGAGAGTTCTTTTCCGGTATCATCCTCAAAAATTCTAATAAATAACTTAAAAGAGATCGGAGGAGGCTTCTTATCCGGTCTCCCCTCAAAATTTTAATAAATAACTTAAAAGAGATTGGAGGAGAGTTCTTATCCGATTCTCACACCCATTCACTAAGGTTGTCTCATTTACTTATGTATCTGGGTGATCCAAATTTAGTGAAAAATCAAATATTCCTTCTACCAAAAGGATTAACATTGCCGCCTAAGCCCTCTAACTAATTTATAAGGGCCTTGAAATTAAATCTACTTACCCTTATTAAGGGACGAGGTGGGGTGCCAAACACCTTCCCAACCGTTTTACGTACCACGAACTACAATCTCTGTCTTGAAGTGGTTTCATTCTTATTTTAACTTCTCAAATGGTTTTCTTTAGTTTCCCTCAAAACTAAGGTGGCGACTCCTCACTTTTTCCCATTTCGGTGAGTGATCGTCCAGGCGACCGCAAAATCTATTGCGACGACTTAGCGACTCACTTGGGACTACTGAGCTTAACCCGGTCTAGTGGTCCAAAATTAGATTTAATTTTTGTCAGATCAAATTATAGTTAGATGGGCTCACTCGGCGATGTCTTATATGTTAATTATTATTCTTGCTAACTATTTTGTTTTGCATGTTCTATCTCTCACGGTGTTCTTCATTTCAAAAAGGAAGAAAAAGCGAAAAAATGGGAAAATAAAATCCCCTGAATTGGGAAGAGGTAAAGGTGTCCCTTCACACACGAACACTCACACAATGTCCTCACACACTATGGTCCTAACAGGGCTTTCTTACCCTTTTAGGAAAGTAGGAGGGAGTCATGTAAGCGGTACAGTGGGTTTTACCCGTTAGTATCAGTGAAGGCTTACGCTCAAATTGAAACTCGCTCTATCCTTTGTGATACTCGTGGAATTTTCCGATAACATCACGGGGGTAGAATGAGACTCTCTTGTTCTGATGAGGGCAATTTAGAACACTGTGGCTTTTAGAAAATTAGTTCTGAGCTAAACTATCACAATAGTTGAAGGCGTAGTAAACTACCTCATAAGATAGAACTATCCGGTGGGTAGAGCTCACCGGTGTTAGGAGTCTCCCTACTATAGGACAAAGGGGCATACTTTCTCTTACCTATTGCTTTAATTTCCTTTTGTTCATTTCTTTTGAGGGTAATCTTGAATCCTACTAGAACACCTACACATTTTCCTACTTTGATAAATGTATGCGTGTCACTCTGTCAGCAGTATGATTCAAAATTACCTAATTTGTCTTACTAACGAATTTCCTCACGGGCATTACCAAACCAAGAGTGCAGCAAAGGATAGGCATCATTTTTATCATGGCATCCTCAGTCGATCGGCGGGAAAGGTTGAGAATGCTAAACTTTGGTCCAAATCGGCTCATTGTCAGGTACCCTCGCAAAATGATGCTTAGAGCACTGTTGGCTCGCTACCTTCGCTAGATCTGAATAAAATAGAGTCGGAATGAGCGACCTAGAAGTGCATCTAGCGGATGGAGGTCGCTTCCGTCGGGCCAAGGTGCGTTTTGAAGAGAAATGCGGGAAGATTGCAACCTTAATGCAAGTCAAGGTCCAAATCCGGCATTAAAAGCCATGTTGTCGGTTTGGAATCCTAAATATGGGGTATTCTCTTTCAATGACATTGATACGGTCCCCACTATGGAAGAATATCGGGCATTCTTTGGGGATCCCATACTCATTGCGGCCGGATCTACTTACACCTCGAGCATAGGCAAACACAGAAGCGGTTGGCTCATATGTTGGGTTCTCCCCGGAAGAAGTAAAGTCAAAAAAGCGCCAAGGGAAAAACACATGGTTGGTATTGGACATATCTCGAGAAATGTTTAGATCAATACCTCCAAGAAAGCAGTGGGGCCAGGGCTTGATAGCTCTCGCTTTGGGAATCTGATGCGATTACATTCCGGGACCATTGGGAATCATAACTTGCAGCGGTGGAAGTGTTACGGGCGGTGGAAAGCGGCGATTAATCCAATACGCAATCCTTGCGGAGACTTTATTAACCCTTACCTCTGCGGACAGGCGAGAGGATCCCTTAAGTGTTGTTCTCAATTGTTATACCTCTGGATTATCGGTCACATGTGTCTGTGGAGACAAAGGATTGACTTGGTACCTTGACCGACCTCCCATTGAGAAGATGATCAGGTTAGTGATCGGCCGAAGAATGAAAAACAATGGTGGGAGCAGTTTTGAGTTTCAATAGCCATGATTCTTGTTGGAGGAAGGCGTGGGCGTCAAGCCAACCCGTTTTGATCGATGCGAGGTATTCGATCGGTGTCACGATCGAATGCCGGATACACAAGTTACACTCGGCATTGGTAATGAGCGATTCGGCTCAACACGATCTGTGATCAACATTGAAGAATACCACCAAGGTTGCTTCTACCACGAGCTCAAAGGAGAAGAAGGGTTAAAAAAGGCTCGCAAATCTTGGGAAAACGTCACTCTGATGGAAAGATCGCCTAAGGGCCCAAGCACCTCGGGCGATTATCTTAAATGGAGGCGCGGGGACCGAGAACATTCAAGCTGTGAAGTCGAAACGACAACCGCTCAGAGATGTCCTATTAGAAGAAGCGAATGGCCATCTGGATGACTCACTACAAGAGGCTATCACGAGAACTCACAAGCTGCGAGGAACAAATAAAGCAGTGAAGGACCAACAGTGAAACTTAAAAGGAGAGTAAGAAGACTTAAGGAAGAGGTAAGGGCCGAAAGGATGGGGTTCGAGGAGCAAGAGTGCAGTGGGAAAAGGAAAGGACTCTCTTCAAGATGAGACCAAAGAAATAAAAGTGCAGAATAGTAAGCTTCAGGAAAAGATGAAATACCAAGAGATACTCATCGAAGAGTATAAGCAAGAAAACAAAAAGAAGAAGCTCGAATTGAAAGAACAAGCACTACTCATCAACGATATCTTGAAAGAGTGTGCTAAAGAAAGGAAAGAAAAGAAAAAGCAAAATTGCTCTCTATCAGAATTTGAAGAGAATGTTGACCAGTGGAGAGAACAATAGCAGGGAAAACAAGAACTATTACACAGATCAGTGCGCTCTGAAAGCATTCAACCCGCCAAGCAAGAAGAAAGGTTATATGAGTATCTCGAGAAAATGTCATCTTATTATAAAGAACCTTCGAGCCTAGGCCAATGTAAAAGATCGATGTACAAATTACTCGATTAATGAAGTGATTTTGGACCATTGTTTAGCAAAATTTGTGAATGAATAGTATGACTCCGTAGGAACTTCCTCGCTAGGGTTATGTGAAAAATTGAAATGCGCTATATGGGCCAGGTATCATAAATGCGCATTCAATCCCGTCATTCACGGTCGGACTATCGAGCGATGCCATGATAAAGGCGAGGCGATTATCCTTTTCTGATTTCAACTTTGGCTCTCAAATGCCACTTTGTATCCTTCGTCGGACCGGGACTTTTAGTTTCTTTGCAAAATTGAAGTTTATTTAAAATTTTCTTTTTACTCCTCACGAGAAATCAATATTGCTTCTAACAACGCCAAGTCGACCAAGCACACGGTCCAACCCAGTAGTGTACTTAACAAGATCTCGAACAAGAAAACTAATGGAAGACCGGGAACAAAGTCACAGAACCTACGAGGGCAAGTGTGCGAACTAAAAGACCGAGGTTTGAGAACTTATGAAGATGATGAGGAGATGTCCCAAAATAGGCCCACTTGGACCCTAACCTACCATTACCTTCCCCACCTCCTACAGCGGTTGATTCTCACTACGCTTCAACCTCCTTCACTTTCCAACCATCAATCCGGACGGCCGTCACTTTGTCAATCCGGTGACCATAAATAATGACCTACCTTTTTCCTATTACGGCTATCTCAAATGCGAGCCTCACCCTTCAATCCCGTCCCTCCGATTTACTCCACCCCCGGCTCGGTTGGAGGAGCGCATCATCTGATGGAAGGAGAACATAGGGCGAGAAAATGAGAAACTATCGGCTCTAGAAGAAAAGTGAGAGCTATAGAAGAAGGCTGAACATGTATGGTTCGATCGATGTGTCATCAACGAGATTGGTGCGGATGTGGTGGTACCACCCAAATTCAAGGTTCGGATTTAGACAAGTACACGGAAACTTCGGATCCCGCATCCACTTGGCAACCTACATTGCCAAAATATGCGCCTTATGAGAAGGCGATAGACTTCTCATTCACTTCTTTCACGAGAGCCTCTCGGGCGGCTACGAGATGGTGCATACAATTGGGCGGGAGCAATTTGCACTCTGGAAGGATTTAGCGATACCTTTCTAAAGCGGTACAAATTCAATTGTGATGCGGCACCCACAAGGAGGGACCTCGGAGCACAGTGCAGAAAGGCGGGAAGGTTTCAAGCGGTATGCCCAACGATGGAGGAGAAGGCTGCGAAGTATATCCTCCGTGGCCGACAATGAACTCTGCTCCTATTCATTGAAACATTGAAGGCTCCCTACTTCAACTTTGATGATTGGAAATACCTCCAACAGCTTCTCAGATATCATCCAAGCTGGTTAGAGAATTGAAGCTAATCTGAGAATAGGAAGACTACGGGAGTTGGCTGAGAACACTGTGAAGAAGACTGCCAATTTTGGCAAGAAAAGGAGAGTGATGTGCATTCCATCACTCGGCGAATAATTACCCCAATTTTCCCAAAATAACTACAGGCCATATCCTCCCTCTCATGGCGGACCATATAAACATTCCACCTTCTTTCCTAATTATCCACAACCACGCCCCTGTCGCCCCACCTACAAATTTCCAACCAAGACCACCTCCTCCTCGGCTCAACCAAGACCACATAAAACAACCCGAGACCTCCAAGAAACCACGATCCACCTCTTCCCCTTCCTCTCGGTGAAATATCACGATACCTTGTCGGTATAAACCAAATCGTGCAGTCCCCTTAGACCCAATCCGGTAGCCATATCCCGGGTGGTATGATGCCCTTGCCGGTGTGAGTATCACGGAGGGCACAAGGGCATTCAGCGATAAGCTGCGGGGCACTCGGAGGAGAGTGCGCTTTAATCGAAGCGGGTGGTTGAAGATCGAGGAAATGGTTCCCTCCCCAATGTTACCTCAAACCCCTTTGCCTAACCACAATGCGGGCGGTGGTGTAAATATGATAGAGTCTAAGGAGAGGATCAACACGAGAAGTGGATGAGTGGTTCCATACTTGAGGAGATTTTCTTGTGGCAGCGAGGAAGGCTACCTTTGCCCTCGGTGGCGGGATTCGAAGAAATGCGAGTGTCCTTACCATGGAGAGCGGTAACCATGAGTGCGAGATTGTGAGGTGTTCGGGCAAGAAGTCGGAACTTATTGTCACTCAAGGTTACGAGATGCGGACAAAGTGAAGGCGGAAAAAGGTGAACACCACCGGATCTGACGAGCGCCTCTACCTCCAAACCCGAATCACCTTCTCACCCCGGTAGCCTCTCGCGTGCAGATTATCAAACTCCACCTCGGCTCCCCATCACCAATACTCACCTTTGTCCCTTGGAACTATAACTTCCAAGTTTTCACTCGAGGGCGTCAAGCGGTACATCCGCTCCTAGTCTTGCCTCACCTCGGCACCACCAAAACCATGTTTCGCTCCTCACGAGCACTTGAGAATGACTTATCTTTGGACTGCTAGCAACACTACTCCCCAAACCGGTTCTAGGCCGTTATTGCAACAAAATCCTCTCCACGAGCAAGAAGTCGAGTTTATAACTCGAAGTGGGAGGTGTTCTGAGAGCGAAGAAAGAGAAGAGAAAGGAAAGTAAAAATGGGAGAGTCATCCGAGAAACACGGAAGAGGAGGTTGAGAAAGCGAGGAAGCGAGCCTATTGAGCACAAGGAAGATGAAGAAGCTGCTGCTCCAAATAATGAAAGCAGGCGAGTATGATGTGGTGGAAGCGGTTGAGAAAAACACCCGCCGGATTTCACTGTTATCAACGATCTGAGCTCGGAAGTGCACGACAAGCCTTACAAAGAATCTGGATCAAGCCTTTGTGAACCCAGAGCATTACTCGGGGCAATTTGAGAAGATAGTAGAACAAATCCGGGCATCGGCTTTGTAGCCTTTTACGAAGAGGAGGTAGACCCGCGGGCTTAGGGCACAATAAAGCTCTGCATGTATGGCGTGAAATGCAAGGGTTGTATAGTGGCCAAGGTCCTCATCGATAACGGATCGACCCTCAATGTCTTGCCTAGCGCTACCTTAGCGGTGCGGTCGACCAATCATATATCGTCAGTGCTATGGTGGTAGAGCCTTTGGCGGTACCGGGAGAGAGAAGTCTTTGGGGACATTGACTTGCCAATCAAGTCGGTGCATGTACTTTCAACATCACGTTCGGTCATGAACATTGGTAAACTTACACTATCTTTGTTGGGAAGGCGTGGATCCATTCTGCGAATCTTTGTTCCTTCGACTTTGCACGGAAGATCAAATACATTAAGGCGGCAAAATCATCAACTGTGAGGCGAAGAGGCCATCTTGGTCACCAAGCGCAATCACTTCCCTATGTGGAGCGGCGAGAATCATTGGAGAGTTCTTTCCGGGCCCTTGGCTGCAAGATCTTGGGAAGGAGGGGCTATGGCTATGGTAGCCAAAGTCTTTGTCAAAGCGGGTATGAAGAGGGTAAAGGCCTAGGCGCCACATTACAAGGGATCGTGGAACCCATGCTGGCTATTCGGAAGGTGGGCCGTAGTGGTTTGGGATATTAGGATGATGCCCTCGTTGATGGTCGATTATGGATGAGGAAAATACTTGGGATCGGAGGTTTGACGGAAGATGGGAAAGATGAAAGTAGTCCGAGAATCACGGAGATCTTCACCAAACGGTCATTCAACATCAGGCAAATCTGGAAGAATCACCCGATGATCCATCCATCGATGTCATCCAAGCTGGACTCCTTGTATGAGGCCCTAGTCTACTTGATGGTTGAGGCGGGAGCTGAACAAGCTGGACAACGGAGGATATCCACGTACTCAATCTCGAGTAAAGTACCTGCAGTTATATACACTTGATCACTTTGTCCATGGTGACAAGTGTAATTCTGTAAATGGAACTTTTCTTATGGCATTAATATTATTAATGAATTGATAGCGCATTTTTAAGTCCAACACTCTCTTTCTTTCCTTTTAAATTCCATCCTTATAACATGTTCTATTCTTTATTCATTCAGGACCATTCATCAATTAACACCTAATAATCCAATAGATTCAGAAAATCCTCTGGTTAATTTTGAAATCCCCATAGCGCCATTACTTCAAGTGATTACGAGGAAGACCTTACAGAAGAAGGCGATGAAAAACATGAACCCTCCCTCATGCCTTGTGAAAGCGAAAGCGCACAATAAACTTAGGCACGGAGGAAGTAAAAAGGAACTTAAGGTAGTGGAGAGTGAGGTGGGAGATATGATCGATGCCTTAAGGAATTCCTCGGCGTGTTTTCTGGAGCTATGAGGATATGGTGGGTTTGGACCCTCGGATAATGCGCACAAAATTCCCTTAATCCCGGGAACAATTAGGTGAAGCGAAACTAAGGAGAATGAATCGACACCTTTGCTTAAGGTTGGGATGAAGTCAAGAAAGCGATATGGCGGATTCTTGGAAGTGGTCAAATATCCCCAATGGGTGGCTAACGTCGTTCCGGTAATGAAGAAAGATGGGAGAGTCAGAGTGTGCGTTGACTACAGGGACCTTAATAAAGCTAGCTTGAAAGACGATTTCCCTCTCACCCACATTGATGTGCTAGTTGACAATGCTGCGGGAGTGGGTAGGTGTTCGTGCATTGATGGGGCTTGGTACAATCAGATCCCAATGGGCCGAAGAAGACAAGGATAAAGCGCTTTCATCACTCAATGGGAGTGTTACGCTGCTCGGGTCATGCCCTTCGGGTTGAAAAATGCAGGGGCTACTTACCAGCGCGCGATGGTCACATTATTCCATGACATGATGCATAAAGAAGTGGAGGTATATGTGGATGATATGATCATTAAATCCAGGGGAGAAGAGAGCCACGTTCAGGTGATGAGGAGGGTATTCGAAAGGCTCAGGAAGTACCACTTGAAGCTGAACCCTGCTAAATGCATATTCGAGCTAAATCGGGAAAGTTGTTGGGATTCATAGTAGCGAGAAAGGGATAGAAGTAGATCCGGACAAGGTTCGAGCTATTCAAGAAATGCCATCCCCAAAAGCGAGAAAGGGAGGTGCGCGGATTTTAGGAAAAGGTGAACTACATTTGAGTTTATTTCTAATCTCACTTTGCCAAAGTGAGCCTATTTTTGATTACTCGGAAAAACAACTCTACTCAATGGGATTGATTTGTCAAGAGGCTTTTGAGAAAATCAAGCGATATCTGTCAAATCCACGATATTGGTCCACTTTGTGGCGAGCGGGCCTTCGATCTGTACATGGCGATCAGCGAGAATTCAATGGGATGTGTTTTGGGACAACATGATGATCTGGCCGAAGAGAGGGCCATTTATTACCTAAGCAAGAAATTCAGCGATTGTGAGTCAAGGTATTCTTCCTTAGAAAAGACTTGCTGCGCGTTAGCCTGGACAACAAATCGCCTCAAGCACTACATGTTGAATCACAAGACATGGCTCATCTCCAGTATGGATCCTATCAAGTATGTATTTGAAAGCCCATTCGTGCCAGGAAGGATAGCCAAGTGGCAGGTTATACTCTCGATGCGACATAGTCTACATGACCGAAAGCGGTGAAAGGTAGCGTGATCGACCTCTAGCGGAAAATCCTATCGAGGATTATGAAGCTCTGGATTTTGAGTTCACGATGAGCATATTAATGAAGTAGACTACGAAGAGGAGAGGCCGATGTATGGGAAATGTATTTTGATGGAGCGATCAATTTATCAGGAAGCGGAATCGGGTATCTTGGTATCCCGGACGGAAAGCACTTCCGATAGGTGTCAAGTTGAGGTTTGGTGTACCAACAATGTCGCGAATATGAAGCTTGTGTGATGGGTCTACAAGCTGCTATCAAAATGAAAATCGAGAAAGTTGGAGGTGTCACGGAGACTCGGCTCACGATAATTTATCAAGTCAAGGAGAATGGCAAACTAAGGATCCCAAGTTGATCCCATATCGGAAGTACTTCTTGGGTGATAAAGGAATTCGAGGAAAACTCTTTCACTCATCATAGCACGGACAAGAATCAATTTGCAGATGCTTAAGCTACTCTAGACGTTATGGCCAAAAAGGAAGAAGCGCAGACAACTCAAGCATAGAGGATAAAAGCAATGGATGAGCGACTTATTGCTTTATGATTGAAGAAGAGCAGATGGAAAGCCACGGTATCATGACATCACAGTCTCTTGTAAAACCAGAGAATTCCCTTTGGGGGCAAGCAGAAATGAAAAGAAGATGATTCGGAGATTAGCATTGGGATACTTCCCCAGTGGAGAAACCCTATACAAGAGGAGCTCCAACGGCGAATTACTGAGATGTGTAGATGCGAAAGAAGCAAAGAGAATCCTCTTTGAGACACATGAGGGAAATTGTGCGACCCATGCCAATGGACACATGATGGCTAAGCAAATCATGCGACGTGGGTATTTTTGGACCACGATGGAAAAGGATTGCGTCGAGTACTTAGAAAGTGCCATAAGTGTCGGTTATGCGGATCAATAAATGTACCACCTCACAAGTTATTCAACCTCGTCTCACCTTGGCCTTTTTGCAATGTGGGGCATCGATGTGATTGGTCCCATCAATCCTAAGGCATCAATGAGCGCAGATTCATCCTGGTGGCCATCGACTATTTCTCCAAATGGGTCGAAGCAACGTCGTATGCCCACATCACACAGAACACATTTCTCAAATTCTTCAGAAGCAATATCATCTGCCGGCATGGTCTCCCGAATGAAATTGTTACTGATAACGCCAAGAACTTGAATGGTCCAAAGATTCAGGAATTATGCGATCGGTACAAAATCCGGCATCTCAATTCCTCCGTCTGTCCCGGATGAATGGGCGATGGAAGCTACAAACAAAAATTTAAAGAGGATAATCCAGGAAAATGACGGTCACATATAGGGATTGGCATGATATGCTCCCTTACGCTCTTCACGCATCTGGGACTTAGTGAGGACTCAGCAGGGCAACTCCATACTCATTTGGTCTATGGTATGGAGGCGATGTGCCATTGAAGTTGAAATCCCTTCCCTAAGAATCCTGAAGGAGTCAGGAATCGATGAGTCAGAATGGATTCAGTCAAGGTTGGATCAGTTAAACTTGCTTGATGAGAAAAGGTTAGCGGCATGTCATGGGCAATTATATCGAGAGGAGAATGGCTAGGGCATTTGATAAAGGTGTTAAGCCTCGTGAATTCCAACCGGGACCTAGTGTTGAAGAAAGTCTTTGTCGAACCAAAGCGATCCCGGGGCAAATGGTCACCAACATACGAGGACCCTATGTGGTTAAAGGGCATTTTCGGAGGAGCCTTGATCTTGACCCAAATGGGCGGCAAAGAGTTTGAGAGACTGTGAATGCCGACACTGTCAAGCGGTATTATGCATAAACAACCCAAGCATGAAAACCCGAAAGGGCCTCCAAAAAAAAAAAAAAAAAAAAATTGGGGTGAAAACCGAAAGGGCATCCCAAGAACCAAAGCGGAGAAATAAGGAAGGGTATGAAACCAAGGATGGAGGCGTTCTGACGGGAGGCTTGAGAGAACTGAAATAATGGCGATTAAAAGACTTCAAAACCAACTATAAGGATTATGTGAAATCTATCCTTGTACCTTCCCTTTCAGCCATAATAAAGTCATACTTTATTCCTTCTGCTTTTGTTTTCCTATTTACTCACCTTTTAATACTATCCTTGTTTAATGTGCTATTAATTAGTTAAATTTTTGCCATAAGATTTGAATTCAAAAATTGATAACCTCACGTACTTTATTATGAGATTTGCAGGGAATCGTCCGTTAAAAAAAAAAAAAAAAACTAGAGGTGAAAACCCGAAAGTAGCACAGTTAAATGGGCGGAAAGAAAGTGAAAACCATGAGCGCTTTCCATAGAATAAGAAGAAAATCGGGAGCAGAAGAGGGCATTTGAAGAAATGGGGTTATAGGTCAAGTCTTGCAACTTCTTTTCCGTTAATCGTCGGCCTTCGGTATCTTGTTAAGTACACTTCGTCAGGGAAAGAACTTCATGTGTCAGGGTTAGACTTGCCTTGTAAGTTGATTTTGATTTCCTGCAATTTTAATTTCCAGCAATTCACATTTCCACCATCAACCTCTGGTTCCTTGATCTAAGTTGATTTTAATTTCATGCAATTTACATTTCTGTTATCAACCTCTGGTTCCTTGATCTAAGTTGATTTTAATTTCTTGCAATTCGCATTTCCACCATCAACCTCTGGTTCCTTGATCTAAGTTGATTTTAATTTCATGCAATTTACATTTCTGTTATCAACCTCTGGTTCCTTGATCTAAGTTGATTTTAATTTCTTGCAATTCACATTTCCACCATCAACCTCTGGTTCCTTGATCTAAGTTGATTTTAATTTCATGCAATTTACATTTACAAAATCAACCTCTGGTTCCTTGATAAAAGTTGATTTTAATTTCTTGCAATTCACATTTCCACCATCAACCTCTGGTTCCTTGATCTAAGTTGATTTTAATTTCATGCAATTTACATTTCTGTTATCAACCTCTGGTTCCTTGATCTAAGTTGATTTTAATTTCCTGTTATCAACCTCTGGTTCCTTGATCTAAGTTGATTTTAATTTCATGCAATCTACATTATACGGTTTTAAATTTCATGCAATTTACATTTACATTTATCAACCTCTGGTTCCTTGATCTAAGTTGATTTTAATTTCATGCAATTTACATTTCGCTATCAACCTCTGGTTCCTTGATCTAAGTTGATTTTAAATTTCATGCAATTTACATTTACATTATCAACCTCTGGTTCCTCGATCTAAGTTGATTTTAATTTCCTGCAATTTACGTTTTCTGTTATCAACCTCTGGTTCCTTGATCTAAGTTGATTTTAAATTTCATGCAATTTACATTTCTGTTATCAACCTCTGGTTCCTTGATCTAAGTTGATTTTAATTTCCTGCAGTTTACGTTTTCTGTCATCAACCTCTGGATCCTTGATCTAAGTTGATTTTAATTTTTATTCCCCGATTCTTTGATCCAAGTTAATTTGGGTCTAACTTCTGTTGCCTATTTCTAGGTCATTAACTTAGGTGTGCTTTAGTTCCTTAACTTCAAACACCTAATCGTCCAAAATATGAGTCGGAATCTTTACATAATTCCTATACGGAAATTTTTCCTTTAATAGAAATTATGTAAAGAGGGGCAGCTGTCGACACCATATTTTGGCCGACCCCTAGAATCAATAAAAATTCTTCTTTGAACAGCTAATCACGTTTCCGATCCCTCTTTGATAGGCGGTCACATTTCCGATCTCTCCTCACAAAGGATTGAATCAATGCTAAGTCCTCATATTCATTAAAGCCTTGCCGATCTCTCAAATCATTTACCGACCTCTCAAACCCGTTGTCGAATTTCCGGACCTGTCAAGTATATTCCTGATCTCTGTTGATAAATAAAATGAACTGGCACTAGATCTTTTCCTACCAGTTTTATTGCCGACCTCCTTTCCGAAGGTTTAAGAGCTAAAGTTTTAGTTCGATTTAATGAGGATTCCGATCTTAAGTGTTCGAGTTAAATTTTCAATCAAGTTCCGTCCAGCATTTCTTCCCTACCGATCTCATGCTTAAAGTGCTTTCCGATCTCTCATACTTAGATTAATAATCACATTTAGTTTTTGTTTTGCTGTGCTCATACAATCAAATACTCAGACAAACAATGGTTTAAAATTTTCCGATCACAATCATTCATTGAACAAAGAGGCATTTCATTTCATGTCATAATCTGTACAAGTTATTCGGCTGGGGAATCACCCCCAGCCTGATCTACATTTGGATCACTCTCCCTCTCTCCCTCACCTTCGGCTTCCTCCTCACTATCTTCGCCGTCGCCCTCGGGAGCCAGGTCATCCATCCAGGAGAAGTCCTCTTCAGGATAGCGCTTTTGGAGTTCGGCCAAGAGATCCTTATGAGCATTCACATAGGCTCCGGCTATTCCTGACACCATCTCTTCATCTTTTTCCTTAAGCTCTTTGCCTTTCTCGGTAAGCTCCTTATCCTTCGCTTTAAGCTCCTCTATAAGTTGAGCGACACAGCGGCCGTTGGCTGAAGTGCACGGACTTCTCTGAGAGCCCGTTCTCTTCGGCCAGTCACGAGACTTCTCGCCAGGTGGTCTTCATGGTACTTCGCCCGTCCTCGACTTGAGATATATAATCCCGGCGGATGAGAGTTGGGATCGGAGGAAGCCAATTCTGATTTTTCTTCCCGACCTCCTTACCCAGGCGTTGAATCTTTTCCGAACCATGGTCAGTTCACGGACACTCCACATTCAAGCTCATGGTTGAGTCGAGATATCATCGAGACCATTCCGGATAACTGTCCGATCCTCTTGAAAGAAGATGGTAGATCCCGGGACTTTGGCAAAATCGGAGTTCTCCCTAACGATCGGTTATTCTTCAAGCGATCGATCGATGTCGGCGCCACGAGAAGAGGTCCTCCCGGAAGATTGAGAAGGCTCCTTTCCGTGCTTGGAATAAGCGAGAGAGGCGGGGTGCTCTTCCGATCTAGGAGGAGATCGGCGGCTTCAGTGGTCGCGGACCCGAAGGTTGA
The DNA here is from genome assembly GCF_030052815.1 of Hevea brasiliensis. Taxonomy (NCBI): domain Eukaryota; kingdom Viridiplantae; phylum Streptophyta; class Magnoliopsida; order Malpighiales; family Euphorbiaceae; genus Hevea; species Hevea brasiliensis. Next base: position 36,629,089 of record NC_079507.1, on the reverse strand, counting down.
GGTGGGTCTCTTTGTATCTCCCGAGTTCGTGGATCGGTGTTTGAAGACGTTCAACGCTTCATCTCCTTTATCTTCCGGAGATCTCTTTCCTTCTCCCGCTTCCTAGAACCCTCACCACCCGCCATACCTGCACAGAAAAGAGGTTAGTGAGATCGCTAAGGTCCTGAGAACTGAGATATAGAAAATACCAATGCCGAGGTCAGAGAGCGGAAGTTCGCGATCTTGGCCGGTGATCGATTGCATGGTCCAATGGTGCGATTCGATCACCGCATTTGGGCAGAATATTTTAGAGTGGCGGCGACTTTTCAGCTCCATCACTATTAAGCTTTCCTCTTGACTCGTGGTAATGTGCTTGAGCGGGGCCCTGGTACCACCAGCTACGAGGAAAGTCCTCAAAGCGGCTCGGATCTTTACTCCTCGGAATGAAGAACCGGTTCTTCCAATTCTTAAGGGATGAGGCGATCGGAAAAGAGTCCGCAATGAGGCTTTGCTGAAAGAACCGTGTTCGTCATCCTTTCGGCGAGTTAGTGCATGCATTTCGGCGAACACCTTAGCCGTAGGTCTGATTCCCTTAGCTCGGCATAGACCTCGGAAAGCTACCAAGATCCGCCACGAGTTGGGGTGGATTTGAACAATGGATGCTCGGTGAAGTTTTAGGACCTCCTTATAGAAATCGGCTAGAGGAACCTCGACCGCCTTTAAGCTGTTCCTCGTACACCATGACCATGTCATTCTCTTCAAAAGAGTGATCGACACGAAGATCGCCATGGCACTTGATCACTCATATGAATCGGGACAAATATTGTATTCTTGAACAAGCGATTGCAGATCGGATTCTCGAAGAACCGGAAGCTCGCTATAGGAAGGGTCTCTCCTTGAAGAAGGTGCGAGCCTCGATGGTATGACCCGCCCCGAGTTGGAGCGGAGGCCACAGGAGGTTCTTGTTGAATGCTTGGCCCGATGCCTCTTCTTGAGATGATGACCACGAATCGAATCGAAGGAGGGCTCGCCGCTCTCGACCTTCTGCACCGTTCATTTTCAAAAGAAACAAAGAATTTAAATTAAAAAGAGGATCAAAGCCCTTACCGAGTCCGATCGGCGGAAGAACTTGAGAAAATGAGAGAACTTGAAGTTGTGAGCGGAGGATTGAAAATGGAATGAGAGAACAAGCGCTAACCCTCCCACCCCTATTTATACTAGTCCGAGCATTTAATGCTCGCGAGGTTCTAAGCAACGCATCGATTGGTGGAACTCGGCGGTGTTCGACACTTCTCTCAAATATCTGAATGTTCGAGATCGGTTAATTAGAGATCGGCATAATAAGCTAAATATTTTGAATAAAGGATCGATTAAGTGTCATTCGTAAAGAACCAGATCGGATAACCACATTAGAGATCGGAAAATAATCAATGCAAAATAATAAGATGATAGCAGACAAAATAAAGTCTTTATTTTAAAAGTTCGGATTACATCATTTGGGCGATCTCTAGGATCGGATTACACTAACATTGGATCACATCATTTACGTGATCTCTAGAGATCGGATTGCATTGAAAATAAAATACATCATTTGGGCGATCTCTAGGATCGGACTACAATAAAGGTCTAACTACATCATTTGGGCAATCTCTAGAGATCTGATTACATTTCAGATTACATCATTTGGGCGATCTCTAGAGACCTGGAACATCCTATCTAAAAGGCCTATGTCAAAGCCTAGTCTTGTGGTGAATCAAAAGATGTGTTTGACCAGAGAGGCCACGTTGGCATCGGATAGATGTGCGGCTCGGATGGGGTGACTATGACTCCCATGAAGATGAGAGACATCGTCACCGATGTTACCACTCGAAACCGACCATTGTCGGAACACCCAATGTGGAGGAAAGACGCCGAACACCCAATGCGATGAGAAGCCGAATGAACTCGGTTGAGCGACTCGAGATCGGTACAACCAAAGTCCGCAATACAGATCGGTCAAATCCGGTCCTCTCACCATCATCAAGAAAGGTCATTCGATCAAGGATCGTGAATTTTCATCGGTAAGTAAAGAAGTTCATCGAAAAGATCAAAGCCACGATTATAGCCGAACTTCCACCGAGCAATAGAACAGGAAAGTAAGAAAAGAAGAGAGGAAAGTCGGATGAAGAAAATGTCTCGTCGCGTGGGTATATATAGGGGAAATGGGCATTTAATGTCGAAGGAAACGGCGACGCCGAGAATCGAGATGTAATTAATGCTTGGACCGAATCGGTGATTAAGGGATAATAGAGATCGGAGATAGGAGATCGCATGAGAGATCGGAATAGGAGCTAGGGAGGGATCGGAAGACAAAAGAATAAGACAAATCCCAATAACCGCCGTCGAATCGAGCCGAGGTAGTTAAAGCGTGGCGACGAGATCTCCACCGCACGCCTAAGAATCGCCGCAATGTCGACAGTGCCGAGGTATGTCATGTGATCCTGTACATCCCAATCTCCACCGTTGATCCCACTTGTAAGGACAAACCGGAACCCTTAGATCAAGAGAGAAGACGACAATACGGCGTCTTTCACTCTTAGCCCCTGATCGTTCGACAAGGAAATTTGAGACCGTCAGATGGAAAGAAGAAAAGGACAAATATTATGAAGAGTGATCTCAACCATTCATTTTGATTCTCTTTAATTCCTGAACCTCCGATCATGTCCTTCGAGATCTCGACCCTCCATCTCCCTCAAATAAATCCTGACCCTTCACGAAGAGCACCCGATTCCTATAAATACCGGCATAAAACTGCTCAAGGGACGAACGGAAAAATAGGCGAGAGGTCATATTATAGCAAGAGGAACTGAAAGTTCATTTAGTTTGTTACTCTGCTATTTAGAAGTGTTGATTAAAAGACTTTGGAAACTAGTTTTCTGAAGTGTTTTCTTGAAGAGATTTTGAATACTGGAACTCTATATTTCCAGTTTGTTCATTATCTGGTCATACTCTCACTTTCTGTCTTTTATCATCTCTGTTTTCACTGCCCAAGATCAACTTCATATCACTCATTTCTTTAGCTAAGTACCCTCCAGTTCACGAAGAACACCACCCCCAGGCTAATCAGCCTACTTTCTCATCCCTGTTTGCCACCCCGTAACTATTTTAGTAGACCCGGCTCCTCACAGGTAAGAGTTCATACTGCTGTTTACGTTTATTTTCTGCACTTCCTTTGTTCTTCATACATCTGCAACTTTCTTCAAGATTATTTTGTACGAGAGAACCCAAGAAAAATGTTGTTGTAAGAGTTCATGCTACTGTTTTATTAAGTGTCTATGTTTATTTCCCGCATTTTCCTTGTTCTTCTTACATCTGCGATTTTCTTCAAGACCATTTCTGCACAAGCAATCCCAAAGAAAGTCACTCTCAAATCATCTTTTTAGTGATCAGTTCATTTTATTGATCTCCGTCATTTCTGAAAACAAGTTTTCTAACTCCTAGTAGTATGTAAATGGTTGGGTAAACGTAGGTAGCTGCAACTTAGAGGTCTCCTTTAAAAGAAAGGACCTGAATAACACGTCTGGAAGATAGCCAAACTATTAGGTTGACGTAAACAGCCACTCGACAAAGATGTCATAGAGTGGAATAAGACCAAAGTAAACGAAACAGAATAGGTCGGGCGTCAATAGATACTGGTAAAATGAATACATGGGAGGTCGGTAAATCAAGTCTAGTTTTCCCCATCTAGCCAAAAGGTATTGAGAAATCTTATCCTCAACATCTTTAAACTTCAGGACCCTTATTTTTAGGTTCTTAGGACACCAAAATTCGGGACATCGGAAAAATCCTTTCAGGCTCCTTTCTAATTTAAAAGAGATCGGAGGAGAGTTCTTGTCTGGTCTCAACTCAAAATAAAAATAACTATTAGATAGGGATCGGAGGAGAGTTCTTATCCGGTCTCAACCCCAAATTTTAATAAACGTCTAAAAGAGATCGGAGGAGAGTTCTTATCCGGTCTCAATCCAAAATTTTAATAACTATTAAATAGGGACCGGAGGAGAGTTCTTATCCGGTCACAACTCAAAATATAAATAACTATTAGATAGAGATCGGAGGAGAGTTCTTATCCGGTCTCAACCCCAAATTTTAATAAACGTCTAAAAGAGATCGGAGGAGAGTTCTTATCCGGTCTTATCCTCAAAACTTCAAATAAATAACTTAAAAGAGATCGGAGGAGGGTTCTTATCCGGTCTCCCCTCAAAATTTTAATAAACAACTTAAAAGAGATTGGAGGAGAGTTCTTATCCGATTCTCACACCCATTCACTGAGGTTGTCTCATTTACTTATGTATCTGGGTGATCCAAATTTAGTGAAAAATCAAATATTCCTTCTACCAAAAGGATTAACATTGCCGCCTAAGCCCTCCTGACTAATTTGTAAAGGACGCAGAATTAAATCTACTTACCCTTATTAAGGGACGAGGTGGGGTGCCTAACACCTTCCCCACCCGTTTACGGACCCCGAACTTAGAATCTCTGTTTTGAAGTGGTTTCATTTTTAATTTAACTTCTCAAATGGTTTTCTTTAGTTTTCCTCAAAACTAAGGTGGCGACTCCTCACTTTTTCCCACTTCGGTGAGTGATCGTCCAGGCGACCGCAAAATCTATTGCGACATAGGTTGGTGACCATTTACCCCGGGGATCATTTTGATTCGGGAGAACTTTCTTCAGAACTAGGTCCTTGGGTTGAAATTCGCGAGGGCAAACACTTTTGTCAAATGCCCTAGCCATTCTTCTCTGGTATAACTGCCCATGACATGCTGCTGCTAACCTCTTCTCATCTAGTAAGTTTAATTGGTCCAACCTTGACTAGATCCATTCTGACTCATCAATCCCCGATTCCTTCAGAATCATTAGGGAAGGAATTTCAACTTCGATAGGTAATACAACCTCCATCCCATAAACCAGTGAATAAGGAGTTGCCCCAGTTGATGTTCTTACAGAAGTCCAGTATGCGTGAAGGGCGTAGGGGAGCATATCATGCCAATCCCTATAAATGATCGTCATTTTCCGGATTATTCTTTTGAGATTTTTGTTTGCGGCTTCCACCGCTCCATTCATCTGGGGACGGTATGGGGAGGAATTGAGATGTCGAATCCTGTATTGATCACATAGCCTTTGGATCTTTGGACCATTCAAATTCTTGGCATTGCCAGTGACGATTTCATTGGGGAGGCCATGTCGGCAGATGATATTATTTATGAGGAATTTGAGAAATGTGTTCTGTGTAATATGGGCATATGACGTCGCTTCGACCCATTTAGAAAAATAGTCGATCGCTACTAGGATAAACCTGTGCCCATTGGATGCCTTAGGGTTGATGGGACCAATCACATCGATGCCCCACATTGCGAAAGGCCATGGCGAAAATGAGATTGAACAATTGGTGAGGTGGAACATTTATCGGATCCCCATAGATTTGACACTTATGGCACTTCCGGAAATACTCGACACAATCCTTTTCCATGGTAGTCCAAAAATATCCCCGTCGCATGATTTGCTTAGCCATCATATGCCCATTGGCATGGGTTGCACAGTTTCCCTCATGAGTCTCGAAAAGGATTCTCTTTGCCTCCTTCGCATCCACACATCTCAACAAATCACCGTTGGAGCTCCTTTTGTATAGAATTTCCCCACTGGGGAAGTATCCCAATGCTAATCTCCAAATCATCCTCTTTTCGGTTTTGCTCGCCCCTGAGGGGAATTCTATGGTTCTGATGTAGAGCAAGATGTCATGGTACCAAGGTTTACCATCAGGTTCTTCTTTGATCACGAAGCAGTAAGCCGGCTCATCCCTTGCTTTAATCTTTAATACCTGAGTCATCTGCCCTTCTTCCATTTGAGCCATAACAGCCAAGGTGGCCAAGGCATCTGCAAATTGATTCTTGTCTCGACTAAGGTGAGTGAAAGAAATTTCCTCAAATTTCTTAATCAGCTCCAGTAAATACTTTTGATATGGGATTAGCTTCAGATCCTTAGTTTGCCATTCTCCCTTGACCTGATAAATAATCAGGGCTGAGTCTCCCTATACCTCCAATTTTCTGACCTTCATTTCGATAGCAGCTTGTAGGCCCATTACACAAGCTTCATATTCTGCGACATTGTTGGTGCAGTCAAACCTCAACTTGATAGATATCGGAAAATGTTTCCCATCCGGGGATACCAATACAGCTCCGATTCCATTATCGGACAAATTGACAGCTCAGTCGAAATACATTTCCCATACATTAGCTGGCTCTTCTTCTCTGTAGTCTACTTCGTTAATATGCTCATCAGGGAACTCAAAATCCAGAGCTTCATAATCCTGGATAGGGTTTTCTGCTAGGAGATCAGTAATCACGCTACCTTTCACCGCTTTCTGGGTCATATAGACAATGTCATATTGGGATAGTATTACCTGCCATTTGGCTATTCTTCCTAGCACGAATGGGCTATCGAATACATACTTAATAGGATCCATTCTAGAAATGAGCCATGTCTTGTGATTCAACATGTAGTGCTTGAGGCGATTCGCTGTCCAGGCTAACGCGCAGCAAGTTTTCTCTAGGAAAGAATACCTTGACTCACACTCATTGAACTTTTTGCTCAGGTAATAAATAGCCCTTTCCCTCCAGCTGGTATCATCATGTTGCCCCAAAATGTATCCCATTGAGCTTTGTTGGACTGCCATATACAGGATCAGAGGCCTTCCTGCCACCAGCGGAACCAATACTGGTGGGTTGGACAGGTACTGCTTGATTTTCTTGAAAGCCTCTTGACAAACCGAATCCCATTGGGTGGTGTTGTTCTTTCGGAGTAGTCTAAAAATAGGCTCAGCTTTAGCGGTGAGATTGGAAATAAACCTTGATATGTAGTTCAACTTCCCCAAGAAACTGCGCACCTCCCTTTCTGTTTTTGGGGATGGCATCTCTTGAATGGCTCGAACTTTGTCTGGATCAACTTCAATTCCCTTCTCACTCACTATGAATGCCAACAATTTCCCAGATCTAGCTCCGAATATGCATTTGGCAGGGTTCAGTTTCAGCTGATATTTCCTGAGTCTCTCGAATACTTTCCTCATCACCTGCACATGGCTCTCTTCTCCCCTGGATTTGATGATCATATCATCCACGTATACCTCTACTTCTTTATGCATCATGTCGTGGAATAATGTGACCATAGCGCGTTGGTAGGTGGCGCCAGCATTCTTTAACCCGAAAGGCATGACTCGATAGCAAAATACCCCCTCGATAAAGGCAGTTTTCTCCTTGTCTCTCTCGTCCATTGGGATTTGATTGTATCCCGACGCCCCATCGATACACGAACACCTGCCTAATCCCACAGCATTGTCTACTAACACATCAATGTGAAGGAGCGGGAAATCATCTTTCAAGCTCACTTTATTAAGATCCCTGTAGTCAACGCATACCCTGACTCTCCCATCCTTCTTCGTTACCGGGACAACGTTAGCTATCCATTGGGGATATTTGACTCCTTCCAAGAACCCAGCATCATATTGTTTCTTGACCTCATCCGTAACTTTGAGCAGTGTGTCAGAGTTCATTCTTCTTAACTTCTGCTTTACCGGGATTGTCCCTGGAATTAGGGGAATTTTGTGCGTCACTATCTGGGGGTCCAAACCAATCATGTCGTCATAGCTCCAAGAAAACACGTCCAGGAATTCTTTGAGCAAACTGATCATATCTCCTAATTCTTCACTCTCCACAACCTTAAGTTCCCTTTTTACTTCTTCCGTGCCTAAGTTTATGGTGCGCGTTTCGTCTCCACAAGGCACTAGGGAAGGTTCATCCCTTTCATCCCTTTCCTCTGTGAGCTCCACCTCAGAATCACTTGAAGTAATGGCAGTTATGGGGATTTCAAAATTAACCAGAGGAATTTTTAAGTCTATTGAATTATTAGGTGTTAATTGATGAATGGTCCTGGATGAACGAAAATAGAATATATTATAAGGATGGAATTCAAATGGAAAGAAAAAGAGAATCGGATATAAAATGCGCTATTAATTCATTAAGATTTATGACATAAGAAAATGGTCCATTTACAATGTTACACTTGCCATCATGGACAAAATGATCAAGTGTAGATAACCAAAGGTACTTTACTCGAAATTAAGTACAAGGATGTCCTCTGCTGTCCAGTTGTCCAGTTCTTGCCTGTGACACCCCATACCCATGTACAGTATATCCGAGTAAGTAATGTCACACGGTGTACCGGCACACTCTATTTTTACCTTAATTAATTGTTGTCATACTTTTGGATTTAGTTATGAAATATAATTTATTTAAGCCATTTATCAAAATTATTATTTATTTGAGGTTCCAAAAATTTTAAAGAAAATCCGGCAGAGTACCGGCTAAAAATGGAGAAAACAGTTCTTCGGAACCTGTGAAAAACACTTCCAATATTCATATCTCATCATCTTAAACTCCAATATCAAAATCTCAACAACATTTCTCAATTTCAATTCTCAATCATCCATCACATGTGATAATCAAGTATAACTCACAAATAGATATTTACTTTTCCATTCACAAATACAATTTTCATAATTTACATGAACATCCAAATACATTACATAATTTTAAATACATATGAGAAAATAAAAATTTAGTTACAAAATGATAAAATGACACCTAGTGTCCTACCAATGCACAGTAGAAGTTGAGGTGACACGGACATCGTGTAATCTGCAGATGGACTCACCCACCATGGGTTCATCGGGCTCACGATCTGTATCTCCAGAACCTACGCGTGGCAAAAGCAACGCGCTAAGCAATAATGCTTAGTGGTGCACTAATAAAATAAAAGAAATAGCAAGAAATAAATATGTAGTGAATGTATATGTTTTATTTGTTTTGAATTTGTGTATCATTAACTTTGTCCCCTTTCATTCATTTGGTTGCCCAAGTAACCTACACTAGACGACTGGACGGGAACAACCGGTCAACTGGCATTGGGTATCAAGTACATCGGGCCGTCACACCATCGGTCAAATTTGCATCTCCTGTGCAAATGTAGCAGCTAACAAGTCAGAATACATCGAGCATAAGGCCAAATCTCAATACAAGGTCGAATGGCTAAAAGCCATAAAATCACGAATGGCATATTGCCATGTGCGATCGCTAATCGAACCCTATTGGCATGCTAAACTACCCAAACCAATCTTGTTAGGTATACTAGGGCATTTGAAACTTTTAAATTCTTCAATTTGTGAATTTCAAGTTTTGGTATCACTATTCACCTCATTGGTCAACAAAAATGTTGACTTTTAGGTAGAAAATAGGTACATTGGTTTTGGCACTCCCAACATACCACATTTTGCATTTAAAACTTGTTGTCATTAAGCATTAATACGATTTCTAAGCATTAAACCAAAGGAGTAGAATTTTCAGATTTTGTACCATAACTTTACTGTTCCATTAGGGAATGTTACAGTGGAAATTTGAGGAATTGGTAAACATAAAAGTTGTTCCTTATTTTGTCTAGTTGAATTTATTTTTTTGAATCACTCCATTTGGAGTTTTGTAGCTCCAGATATGGTCCAAAAACCACAGCTGGCCGGATTGGAAAAACTGCAGAATTATCAAATCTACAGTACTATGAACAGTGACTGTGACTGCCATTTGGGTTAGGTTCTGGTCATAATTTGGGGTAGGTTTCTTCATGAAAGTTGTTTATCTATGTCTTAACTTGTTTCTGTAAAAATTTCAGGTCAATTGACCATATCTATAGTGAGTTATGGCCAAATGAACAGTTGGTCATTCTGCAGAATTGGCTTGCAGGGTACCCGGATTGGGGCCAACTTTTGGTCCACTTTTTTTGGTCTTTTGGGAATGGTTTCTTCAGTAAAAATGTGCCATTATAAGTCTAGTTTAATTTCCAATTGGCCAAACACCAATTGGACCTACACAGCCAAAGTTATGGCTGTCTAAGTGGGCTGGAATCACAGCCACCCTTGCTGCTGTCCCTAGGCAGCATACTCATTCACTTTGCCATGCTATATTTCAGTCCAAATTATGGTCAACTTACCTAAAATGGTCACTAATTGACCATTAAAATGTTCTCTAACAATTTCCTAAGCCAAGCCAAAATTTCACTTCTCAAAACCCTAATTCCCATATGAGTTTTCACAACATGCTTTAATTAACTAACTAATCCATTATACTTATATTTACATACTTTAAACATAATCTCTAGTGCACTCCAAGTCCATCAAAACACTCAATCTTGTTCCTTACTTAGGGGCAGCCAAAATCCATGGGCTACATACACTTAACTTTTGTTCATTTAATTCACAAGTTCATGTTGATTTCAAGTCTCTAACATAGAAAATAAGAGTTTTAAATAGATAGGTGCACTAACCTCTTGTAGGCAGATTTTTCCCAAGCTCAAAAATTCACTTTCTTTCCTTTTCTTGGCTTCCAAACACTTCCCAAGAGGTATAGACAAGTTTTTGGTGAAAGGTGTCTAGGGTTTAAGGTGAAATAAAGAGGGAAATTGAGCTTTGATTGAAGTTGTCAATGGAGGTTTGGGCATGCAAGGGTTTCGGCTGCACTTGAGGAAAGGGGATGGCTGCTGGCTTTTTGATGATTTTGGTCTTCATTTATCTCTTTTATTAGTTAATGAATTGGTTGTTTAATTATAATTGGTTATAGCTTTTAAATGACATCATCATGATGTCATAAATAAGACTTTTTCCTCATTTTCTTTTCTTTTCTTCACTACTCATTTTCAATTTAATTTCTAGTAATGTTTATTCATATTTTATGTCATATTAATTATTTACTCAACTGGACAAGTCGGCCAAAAATCACCTCTGAAGGCGAAATGACCAAAATGCCCTCCGTTTGGCTTAACGGGTCAAAATTGTCTATACCGATTGAAAAATTTTTCTAGGTATTTTCTTGGCATTCTAATGCCATGGGAACCTCAATAACCCTTCTCTGGAGTCCCAAAAATTATTTTATAAATTTTCCCCTGGGTCTAGGGCTCCTAGTTGCGAGAACCGCAACTTCCCTCTGGGTTACCCATCGCTAGGGCACCGGCTCGTTTAATTTGGTTGTATTTTAATTCTAAAATTTTTACTAAATTTTTCTTATCAATATTTGAGTTGATTATGGTTCTTCACTTTAGTTTAAATATTTTTCCGGACATTCTAGCTGTCCGACGACATCGGTCACCGAATAAAGAGGATGTACGGAGTAGTTACCGAGAGGGTGTTACAACTCTTCCCCTCTAATTTAAATTTCGTCCTCGAAATTTACCTGATGCAAACAGTTGAGGGAACTATTGCCTCATCGTCTCTTCACTTTCCCAAGTTGCCTACTCGGTGTTGTGGTGCCTCCAAAGCACTTTCACCAGTGGAATCTGTTTGTTTCTCAATTCTTTCACTTCCCGAGCCAGGATCCGTAGAGGTTCTTCTTCATATGTCAAATCCGGTTGTATTTCAATTTCTTCCCTGGAGATGACATGTGAAGGATCTGAGCGGTATCTTCTGAGCATGGACACGTGGAATACATTGTGGATCTTGTCTAGCTCTGGTAGTAAAGCTAGCCTATAGGCCACTGGACCCACACGTTCAATGACTTCATATGGGCCAATGAACCTAGGGCTTAACTTACCTTTTCTTCCAAACCTCAATACCTTCTTCCACGGTGACACCTTGAGGAACACTTTATCGCCAACTGTGTATTCTATTTCTTTTCTCTTCAAGTCGGCATAGGATTTCTCTATCTCGAGGCAACCTTCGATTGGCTTTGATTAGTTTCACTTTCTCCTCGCCTATTTCACCGTGTCCGCCCTACCAGTTTGTTCGCCAATTCAGTCCAAAGACACTGGAGTTCTACATTTTCTCCCATACAGTGCTTCATATGGGGCCATTTGAATGCTAGCTTGGTAGCTATTGTTGTATGCAAATTCTGCCAGTGGGAGGTACCTATCCCAACTTCCCTCAAACTCAATGACACAAGTCCTCAGCATATCCTCAAGGACCTGGCATATATTTCATGTTATTATTGTCATTTCAGTTCAATATGTGTATTTATCTAATTGGTTTCAATTGTTTACCTGGATTACTCTTTCTGATTGCCCATCCGTCTGAGGATGGAAAGCTGTGCTGAAGTGGAGTTGTGTACCCAAGGATTCATGGAACTTCTTCCAAAATCTCGATGTAAACCTTGGGTCTCGATCAGATAAAATGGAAAGTGGAATTCCATGCAGTCTAACTATCTCACTGATATACAATTCTGCTAACTTCTCCAGTGAGTAGTCAGTCCTAACTGGCAGAAAGTGTGCTGACTTTGTCAATCTATCAACTATCACCCATGCTGCATCATGTTTCTTCTGGGTGAGAGGTAGACCACTTACAAAATCCATGGTGACCCGATCCCATTTCCATTCAGGTATGCGTATAGGCTGTAGCAAACCTGATGGAACTTGATGTTCTGCCTTGACTTGCTGACATGTCAAGCATTTAGTCACGTAGTCAGCTATGTCCTTTTTCATACGAGGCCACCGATACTGAAGCTTCAAATCATGATACATTTTTGTACTTCCTGGGTGCATAGCATATACACTGGTGTGTGCCTCTTTTAGAATATTGGCCTTCAATTTCCCATCATCAGGTACACACAGTCTTCCTTTGTAATACAGACACCCATCTGCCTTCGCCTCATAGTCAGTTGCTTTTCCTTCTGGGATTTTACTCATAATAGCCATTAGCTTCTCATCTACCTTCTGCCCATTTAAAATCAGAATGTGTTTGGCCTCAATTGCAACTCAGCCAAAATAGCTCCATCTCGAATCAAAGATAGACGGGCATTCAATGATCTCACAGTTGTCATGGATTTTCTGCTCAAAGCATCAGCAACTACATTTGCCTTCCCAGGATGGTAGTCAATCACACAATCATAATCCTTCAGGAACTCAATCCATCGCCTCTGTCTAAGGTTGAGCTCCTTCTGGGTTGGCAAATATTTCAGACTTTTGTGGTCTGTGTAAATGTAGCACTTTTCACCATACAAGTAATGCCTCCATATCTTTAGTGCGAAGATAATTGCTGCAAGCTCTAGATCATGGGTAGGGTAATTCTGTTCATGTGGCCTTAGCTGCCTGGAAGCATAAGTGACCACCTTCCCCTCTTGCATTAATACACACCCTAACCCATTATGAGAGGCATCACTATAGACCACGAAGTCCTTTCCTGACACTGGCTGTGTTAACATTGGTGCCTCTGTCAACATAGCCTTCAACTTCTCAAAACTGGTCTGACACTTGTCATTCCAGTCAAATCTGACATTCTTGTGTAACAACTTGGTCATTGGAGCAGCTATTAAGGAAAATCCCTTCACAAATCTTCAGAATACCCACTAGCCCTAAAAAGCTTCCGACCTCGGTTGTATTTCGGGAGGCTTCCATTCCATCATCGCTTCTATTTTCTTGGGATCCACCTAATCCCATCACCGACACTATGTGTCCAAGGAATGCAATCTCATTCAGCCAAAAGTCACACTTGGACAACTTAGCATACAGCTCCTTTTCTCTCAGGGTTTGCAGAACAATCCTCAAATGCTCATCATGTTCTTCACTAGTCATGGAATACACCAGAATATCATCAATAAAGACCACTACGAACCGATCTAAGTATGGATGGAAGATACGGTTCATAAGGTCCATGAATGCCGCTGGTGCATTTGTTAGGCCAAAAGGCATCACCAGAAACTCATAATGCCCGTACCAGGTCCTGAATGCAGTCTTAGGCACATTTACATCATTCACCCTCAACTGATGATACCCTGACCTGAGATCAATCTTAGAAAATACTCCTGCTCCCTTCAACTGATCAAACAGATCATCAATTCTAGGCAACGGATATTTGTTCTTCATACCACTTTATTCAATCGCCAGAATCGATACATAGCCTCAAAGTCCCAACCTTCTTTTTCACAAACAGAACTGGATCTCCCCATGGTGACACACTGGCGCGTATGAACTCCTTATCAAGCAACTCTTGCAACTGAGTTTTCAACTCCCTCAATTCGATGGGTGCCATCCTATAAGGAGCAATGGAAATGGGTGCTGCCGCAGTTGTCTCAATAGCAAATTCAACTTCCCTATCCGCAAGAAACTGTGCAATTCTTCAGGAAATACTTCTGGGAAGTCTCTTACTGTGGGTATACCACTCAGGTTTGGCTTAGCCTGCCTAGTATCCACCACATGTGCTAGGTAGGCTTAACAGCCTTTTCTCATCAGTTTTCTTGCAACTGTGGCTGAGATGACATTGGACAAGAAATCTGTCCTTTCTCCCACAACTGTGATCTCATTACCCTCAGAAGTTTTCAAAGAAATTCTCTTCAATTTGCAATCAACTATTGCCTGATGACGTGACAACCAGTCCATTCCCAAAATCACGTCAAACTCGTGGAAGGGCAACTCAATCAAGTCTTCCAAGAATTCATACCCCTGAATCCTTAACGGGCAACCCTTATATACTTTGTTCACCACTACACTGTGGCCCAATGGATTAGTGACCAGAATTTCTTGGTCACTCTCCCCTACTAGTATCCCCCTTTCTACAGGTAGGTTGATGCAGATATATGAATGAGTGGATCCTGGATCCACCAATGCATGCACAGGTGTATTGTAGAGGGAGAACGTAGCCCTAATGACGTCCGGGGCATCTTGCTCCTCCTGAGCTCTAATAGCATAAGCTCTTGCAGGTGGTCTGCTGTCAGGCCTCTCTGTTGGCTCAGATGCAGGCCTCTGTGATGGTCCTACAGCCTCAGACTTGCCAGATTTTCTACCCCTCTGTGGTGCAGGAGCAGGTCTATCTACTTGTGTTGGAGCAGCTATAGTAGTTCTGCGTGGGCAGTTCCTCAGCTGATGCTCTATCGACCCACATCTTAAGCAGGCACCAGTTACTCTCCAACATTCCCCCTTGTGCCATTTTAGATAGTGTGGACATGCAGAAGATGTTGGGGCTAGTCCCCTGAACCCCATCCCTGGAGAGCTGCCCACTGATGGTGTGGACTGACCTCTCCTAGGGGTGAACTGTGGCCTGGGCCCCTGAGACTGACCCTGACCTTGTAGCTGACCCGAACTCTGTGCAGATGGACCTCTGAACTTCTTTCCAGGTGCAGGAGATGAGCTAGACTGACCGCCCTCTTCTCGCTGTCTATCCTTCCAGTCCGCTCATTGATTCTCACTTTTTCAACCCTTATTGCAGCTTCCACTAACTTGCTAAATTCTGTGATTCCCAAGGCAGTGAGCTGGATCTTTATGTTGTCATTTAGTCCCTCTTCAAATCTCTTACATCTTTCAGCTTCATTAGGGACTATCTCCCTTCCATAGCGGCTTAATCGGACGAATTCCTTCTCATACTCGGCCACTGATAGCTGTCTCTGCCTCAGATTAATGAACTCTCTTCTTCTCTCTTCCAGGTATACAGTACCCACATATTTCTTCTTGAATTCTGAGAGAAAGAAGTCCCAAGTTATAGCTTCTGGCTGCACTTCATTGGACACAGTATCCCACCATTCGTAGGCATCATCTTGCAACAGGGATATGGCAGCCTCTAGGTTTTGCTCTGGGGTGCAGTGGAGTTGTTTTAAAACTCTGCCTGCCTGCTCAACCAATTCTACCGCAACAGAGTCATCTTTTCTCTTACCGAAAAAGTCCATTGCTCCAAACTTTCTTAGCCTTTCCAGGTGTGATTTATGCTGTGGAGGTGGAGGTGGTGGTGGTGCTGGCATTACTCCGGCCATTTGTCTAAAGAAATCGGCCATTTGCTAGAACATGGCCTGTGGAGGCCGAGGTGCTCGCTTGAGTCATGAGCGAGTTCTCCCATGCCCCCAGTCTCAGCTGCTACAGGTGGAGCATGACTCTTCACTTCCTCTTCGACTGCTGTTTGAGATGAAGGGTCCATATCCTATTTAACAAAGACAAACAGATCTGCATTAGTGTCACCTCGACTCTTACAAATGCAATGCATGGTATGGACTCAATCTAGGCCCAGAAACGCCTAAACTGTGCTCTGATACCACTAAATGTGACACCCCATACCCGTGTACAGTATATCCGAGTAAGTAATGTCACACGGTGTACCGGCACACTCTATTTTTACCTTAATTAATTGTTGTCATAGTTTTGGATTTAGTTATGAAATATAATTTATTTAAGCCATTTATCAAAATTATTATTTATTTGAGGTTCCGAAAATTTTAAAGAAAATCCGGCAGAGTACCGGCTAAAAATGGAGAAAACAGTTCTTCGGAACCTGTGAAAAACACTTCCAATATTCATATCTCATCATCTTAAACTCCAATATCAAAATCTCAACAACATTTCTCAATTTCAGTTCTCAATCATCCATCACATGTGATAATCAAGTATAACTCACAAATAGATATTTACTTTTCCATTCACAAATACAATTTTCATAATTTATATAAACATCCAAATACATTACATAATTCTAAATACATATGAGAAAATAAAAATTTAGTTACAAAATGACAAAATGACACCTAGTGTCCTACCAATGCACAGCAGAAGTTGAGGTGACACGGACACTGTGCAGAACTGCAGGATGGACTCACCCAGTCTGCGGTCTACTGGGCTCACGATCTGTATCTCCAGAACCTACGCGTGGCAAAAGCAACGCGCTAAGCAATAATGCTTAGTGGTGCACTAATAAAATAAAAGAAATAGCAAGAAATAAATATGTAGTGAATGTATATGTTTTATTTGCTTTGAATTTGTGTATCATTAACTTTATCCCCTTTCATTCATTTGGTTGCCCAAGTAACCTATACTAGACGACTGGACTGGATAAACGGGTAAACTGGCATTGGGTATCAAGTACCTCGGGCCGTCACACCATCGGTCACATATGCATCTCCCGGTGTGCAACAGAATAGCTAACAAGTCAGAATACATCGTGCACAAGGCCAAATCTCAATACAAGGTCGAATGGCTAAAAGCCATAAAATCACGAATGGCATATTGCCATGTGCGATCGCTAATCGAACCCTATTGGCATGCCAAACTATCCAAACCAATCTTGTTAGGTATACTAGGGCATTTGAAACTTTTAAATTCTTCAATTTGTGAATTTCAAGTTTTGGTATCACTATTCACCTCATTGGTCAACAAAAATGTTGACTTTTAGGTAGAAAATAGGTACATTGGTTTTGGCACTCCCAACATACCACATTTTGCATTTAAAACTTGTTGGCATTAAGCATTAATACCATTTCTAAGCATTAAACCAAAGGAGCAGAATTTTCAGATTTTGTACCATAACTTTACTGTTCCATTAGGGACCGTTACAGTGGAAATTTGAGGAATTGGTAAACATAAAAGTTGTTCCTTATTTTGTCTAGTTGAATTTATTTTTTTGAATCACTCCATTTGGAGTTTTGTAGCTCCAGATATGGTCCAAAAACCACAGCTAGCCGGATTGGAAAAACTGCAGAATTACCAAATCTACAGTACCATGAACAGTGACTGTGACTGCCATTTGGGTTAGGTTCTGGTCATAATTTTGAAGGAACGGGAGCGTGAAAAACACAAGTTTATATCATTGGATTCAAAAATTTTCACCTAGGGTCACATGCATCATGCAAGATTTATTTTTATCTATTTGATTTCAATGATAAACAACATATTAAAACTCTTTTAATATGTTTTTGAATCTGTATTTGCCATTTAAGATTTTAAAATTAATCAGATTAATTTTAGAACCCTAGATTAAATCAAGAACGATTACACTAACCTCTTGATGCACTGCAGCTTGTCTGCGCCTTTGAGATTCGTCTTCAGGGCACCAGATGTTGTTCCTCTAGCTTGTCCACACCAAGAACACCTATGGCAGCCCTTGAACAGCTTCTAAAGCCTTTTCTATTAATTAGAAATTCAAGTTCTGCCTTTTAAGAGATTAGAGATGTAAACAGGACACTAGAAACAATTCCTAGTGTTCTTAATTCAAGAGATTGATGGCTAATCTCTTTGAATTGATAAGAGATGAAGAAGAAGAGATAAAAACCCTCAAAGTGGCGTGACAAAGGAGTGTGGCTGCTGGTTGTATTTTATTTTCTCATAACAACACTTAAATAGCTAGGTTAACACATTAAACCCTTGCCACATGTCACCCTTTGATTAGCTCTAGGTTTAAGTGACCCAATCACATTGTGCCAAGTGTCAAACCTATATTTAATCTTGATTTTAATCATCTTACATGATTAAAAAAACATTTGGCAAGCTTATGTGTTATGCCATGTGTCACCATCTCATGGTGCCACGTGTCACACTGCAAAATGACCAAAATGCCCCTGTGTCTTAATTTTGAGTTCTTAACCCAAAATAATTATTTTCTTCTTCTAATTAATTTATATCAAATATAAATTAATTAATTAATCTCTATTAATTAATTTCTCATTAATTAAATTCATATTTAAACACTTTAAATATAAATTTAACTTATATTATACATCCAATAATCTAGATTTGGTTTCAAGTCATGCTAGGGACTTTGCAATCTAATTGCAAACCAAACCTATTTAATTAATCAATTTAAACTCTTTAATTAATTAATTAAATCATATTTAATTAGGTGATAACTTGTGTATGTGTGTGACTTACTAGGCTCATCACTAATTGGCAATGAGACATGATATCAACTCTTAATATCATCAGAACTCTTTCTTACCATAAATGATTTCTCTAAATCATTTTATGAACCTCATAGACCATGGTTAACACCTAGCATAGCATGCCATAGCCACCCAATTAGTAATAAGGTTTACCTTAAATGAACCTATAATCATATGTCACCATGCACTAGAATCTCTCTCATAAAATCCCAACTCAAGCCGAGTCATGGTTTATGTCAAACTCCATTTGCTATGAATATTATGTTCTCTTTTAATTCCAGTTCTTGATTAAAAGATTTTCTCATCGTAAACTCTTTCTCAATAAATCTATCTGTCTCCGCCAGAACTTGAAACATCAAGAACAATTAAATGAACATAGGATTTTATCTCTATTTACTTAGAGGAACAGATTCCATCTTGATCAACACCTACCTCCATATATAACTAGTAGGAGCCAACACATGCCCATATACCCATACACGTACAAGTATGAAAGCGATATCAAACTCAAACTACCTATATACAAGATAACTGTGCTATTTCAGGTCTAAAGATTATATGCACTGATATGATTTATGACAAAACATTGACAAGAGTAAACTCCATGTGCTTGTCATAAGTGTCACTGGTTCGGCCTACTTATCATGTATAAGTGCCTATCATGTTTGTTATATGGCATGAGACTCACCATTCCATCTTATTTATATCTCATATAAATAGCTTAGGAACAAACATGAATACAATCTTTCTGGATAAGTCATGTCCTTATTATGAAGTATCCTTAATTGTGAACCTATTTATGATACTTCGTGCTAGAAATATTATCACTCATATTCTTAACAACTTAAGAATAATATTTCTAACAAAATATCAATGGACCTTTTCTATTACACATAAATATATTATGTAAACGGAAAAGTGGAAATGCCTTTTATTAATAAAATATGTACAAGATACATACTAAATGATATGCTCTAGGACATACTACTAATAATCTCCCACTAGCACTAGAGCCATTCATTACAATACCTTAGACCCATCTTCTCAAGATGTTAGTCTAACTAAGCTTGTGACAAAGGCTTAGTGAATGGATCAGCTGAATTTTTCAGCTAATGTTATTTTTCTGCATGACTATATCGCCTTGCCCAACTATATCTCTGATAATGTGATAGTGCCTTTCTATGTGTTTGGAGTTTTGGTGAGACCTTGGTTCCTTAGCCTGTATGACTGCTCCATTATTGTCACAGTGTAGTGGAACTGCTGACTCAATGGAAGGAACTACTGTAAGTTCTGTCACGAACTTCTTTATCCAAACAGCTTCCTTTGCAAGATTCGATGCGAGAATATACTCAGCCTCTGTAGTGGAATCTGCAGTCGTGCTCTGTTTGGAACTCTTCCAACTGACTGCACCTCCATTACAAATGAACACATATCCAGAGGTAGACTTTCTATCATCGATATCTGATTGGAAATTAGAATCAGTATAACCATCCAATTGTAAGTCTTCCACCTCCATAAATCAATAATAAATCCTTAGTTCTTCTCAAGTACTTAAGGATATTCTTGACAGCTATCCAGTGTTCCAAACCTGGATTGGATTGATACCTGCTAGTCAAACTAACAGCATATGCGATATCCGGCCTAGTACACAACATTGCATACATTAAACTTCCAATAGCCGAAGCATATGGAATCCTGGCCATCTTATCTCTTTCTTCAGGTGTCTTTGGAGACATCTCTTTAGAAAGGTGGATACCATGTCTCACTGGTAACAATCCTCTCTTGGAATCAAGCATGTTAAACCTCTTTAACACCTTTTCCAAGTATAGATTTTGGGATAAACCAATTATTCTTTTCGCTCTATCTCTATAGATGCGAATCCCAAGAATATAGGTTGCCTCCCCTAAGTCTTTCATGGAGAATGTATTTGACAACCATACCTTTATAGTCGTCAACATACCTGTGTCATTACCCATCAACAGTATGTCATCCACATATAAGACAAGGAAAGTGATAGCACTGTCACTAACCTTCTTATATACACATGGCTCATCCTCATTTTTTTTGATAAAACCAAAGGATTTAATGGCTTCATCAAAACGGATGTTCCAACTCCTCGAAGCTTGTTTCAACACATAAATGGATCGCTTTAGCTTGCATACCTTGGAACCATCTTGGGATTCAAATCCCTTAGGTTGTTCCATGAAAATGTTTTCTTCAATGTATCCATTGAGAAAAGCTGTTTTGACATCCATTTGCCAAATCTCATAATCATAGTACGCAGCTATTGCTAATAAAATCCTAATTGATTTAAGCATGGCAACAGGCGAGAAAGTCTCCTCATAGTCAATTCCTTGCCTTTGGCGAAACCCTTTCGCTACTAGCCCTGCCTTATAAGTCTCTACCTTTCCATCAGAACCAATTTTCTTCTTGAAAACCCATTTGTTCCCTATAGGTACAATACCTTCAGGTGGGTCAACAAGATCCCAAACTTGATTCTTATACATGGAATCAATCTCGGATTTAATAGCTTCAATCCATTTTGAAGAGTCTATATCTGATATAGCTTCTTCATAGGTAAGTGGATCATCCCCATGATCTACTTCTTCATGAGTAGACAACTCTTGTTCTTCTTCATGAAGAAAACCATATCTCACTGGTGGGTGAGATACCCTGGTTGTTCTACGAGGAACAGCTGTAGATGTTTCATCAACGGGTATTGGTTGACTAGATGGATCTATATCCATCTGATCTGTTGGTTGGTCAGAATTCTCCAATTCTAACTCTATTTTCCTTCCTTTGCCTCATTCTTGAACAAACTGTTGTTCAAGAAATGTGGCATCTCTACTTATCACAACCTTTTGTGAAGTAGGCAAATAAAAATAATATCCAAAACTATCTTTTGGATATCCAACAAATCGACCTTTTTCTGATCTGGTCTCCAATTTATCAGTGTTCAGCTTTTTGATATAAGCTGGACAACCCCAAATCTTAACATGCTTAAGACTTGGTTTTCTTCCATGCAATATCTCATAAAGTGTGGAAGAAACTGATTTTGATGGAATCCTATTCAGAATATACAAAGCTGATTCTAATGCAAATCCCCAAAAGAAGATTGGCATATCAGTATAGCTCATCATACTACGTACCATATCCAATAGGATACGATTTCTCCTTTCAGATACACCATTCATTGTATGCGTTCTGGAGGAGTCACCGAGAAACAATGCCATGCTCTCTTAAGTATTCATCAAATTCAAGATACTCAAATATTCATCTCCACGATCCGATCAAGAGCTTTAATACTCTTTCTGTTTGATTTTCTACTTCAGATTTAAATTCTTTGAACTTTTCAAAAGATTCATGTTTGTATTTCATCAAATACAAATACCCAAACCTTGATTTATCATCAGTAAAGGTAATAAAATAATGAAAGCCCCCTCTAGCCATTTCTTTAAATGGACCACATACATCACTATGTATTAGCTCCAAAATATTTTCAGCTCTTAGCCCTTGTCCAACAAAGGTGATCTAGTCATTTTGCCCTGAAGGCAAGATTCACAAGTTGGAGTAGGCTCAGAGCCCAATGAGGATAAAATCCCCATTTTCTCCAGTTTTGCAATCCTATCTTCTGCAACATGACATAACCTTAAGTGCCAAATATATTTTGAACTTGAGTTGGTTTTCACCATGGCATTGCATTCATTTAGATTGCTATACTCTGGCCAATGGAAACACTTTCTTACTGGCAATGGAAACACTTTCCTGTTGGTAATGGAAACACTTTCCTGTTGGCAGTGGAGACACTTTCCTTTGCCTTTATCAGCTTTAGTCTTCCTTTCTGCTTAGCTATTTTCTTGGAAGGACCAGAATCGAGGTTTCTTTTTCTTATTGCCCTTCTTCTTGTTGGACTTTCCAGAGAAGAAGATGCAACCAAAGCTACCTCTTTTCCTTTATTGCCCAGCCTATTCTTTTGGGCAATAACCAGCATGTTGAGTAAACCAGCTAAGGTGCATTCCTGTTTAGTCATATGGAAATTTGTCACAAAATTCCCAAAAGACTCAGGAAGGGACTGAAGGATCAAATCCGTCTGTAGTTGGAAATCCATGTTGAAGTCAAGATGTTCCAACTGCTCAATCAGCCGAATCATCTTGTGGACATGATCCCCAACATTCTGTCTCTCGGACATCCTCATACGAATAGGCTGTCTAGATATCTCATACCTAGCATTCTGCTATGCTCACCATACAACTCTTGTAGGTGAAGGAGGATCTCACTCGCACTGCATGTTCTCATGTTGCTTAGTAACTTATTACTCATGGAAGCAAGTATGTAACACTTAGCTCTCATATCATGCTCCTTCCACTTGTCCAAAGTTTCATGTTCCTTTTGTGTGGCCTCTGGAGGTAAGGGACCAGGAACATTTGAATCTAGAACATATCCTATTTGTTCAAGGTTCAGGACAAGTTTCAAATTTCTTAGCCAATCAGATAGATTAGGTCCTGTCAACCTATTGTGATTAAGTATGCTTGCAAGGATATTGGATGGTGGTGGTTGTTCGTGCTCATTATTATCGTAAAATTAATAGCGTAAATAATCGATTAATTAGTAAATGTATCATGTAATTAACCAAATATGATTATGGTCTTTTAATCAAATTGGTCCTCCCACTAACTTAGCGAATCCTACACTTCCAAAGTAGAAAACGGAAATCCTAGTTGGATGGATTTCTAGTGGGTGATTGAATTCTTATAATTCTATTGATCATCCTCAGGTACATCCATTATTGGAATTACAATAAACTATAAGTGAGCAACTCCTTGCCCATCACATCTCATGTGAGGTTCAATCCTTTACCTAGCCCCTAATGCTCAAAATCTCAGGTACATCCATTATTGACTTATCTTGCATTAGTTAAGTTGATCCCATTGAGCCGAGAATTATGCAAATAATTTTAATGTCCTCAGGTACATCCAATATTGGCCACTAAACCATTTACATATTTACAACATCTCATGCTTAACAATTATTCTTAAGAAAATCTCTTAAATAAATTGCATCTTATGCAACTATTTAAAATTTCTTAAAATAATTGCCCCAATGGAGGGCCTATGTTATAATTACTTTAATTATAGCATTTCCAACTTAATCATTTATTTGGAAGATTTTATGGTCATTCTATTTACTATTAAGGTCTCACTTTGCACATTATCCATTTAGCATGCATATATCATATAATTGCATACATTCCCATACATCTCATGCATTCATGGATAAGCAGTAAATATGGTATGATCATGGACTTTCTAAGGGATTCAATTCTGAGCCACCAAGAATTGAATCAGGGCATTCCTAGGTGCATTTCATTCATTCATTCATTTTACAAGAGTTGCTGAAGGAGTACATAATCAACACTTGATCTTGAATTCCTCCCACTGGTCCCACCAATGCTCTTAACCTCCTTGAACTTCTTGTAATCCAATATTACATGGTAATCCTTGGCATACCAAGGCGAATTTACAAGAACTTAAATAAATGAAATTACAACCCAAAAATTATTACAAACTTAATAATACATGCCCAAAATAAATTAAAATAAATTAATTAATTTACAATCCCAAAGAAACATAAAAGAAATAAATCCAATCACATTGGTCTTTTATAGTCCATGATCATCCATCATGCATATCACTATTTAACAATTAAATAAAACATACATACTTAAATTAAATTGAATATCTCATATTCAACTTAAAAATCCAGATTTGAATATGATTCAAATAAATTTAAAAATTCAGATTTGAATCTCATTCAAACAAATTTAAAAATTCAGATTTGAATCACATTCAAACAACTTTAAAAATTCAGATTTGAATCACATTCAAACATTTTTTAAAAAATCAGATTTGAATCACATTCAAATATTTTTTAAAAAATCAGATCTGAATTTTATTCAATCAATTTTAAAAAATCAGATTTAAATATGATTCAAACAACTTTAAAAATTCAGATTTGAATCACATTCAAACAACTTTTAAAATTCAGATTTGAATCACATTCAAACAATTTTTAAAATTCTGATTTGAATCATAATTTAATTGTGTGATAAAAACTACTAATTAAACACTTTAATTAGTCAAAGAATAGGCCTTAGATCATACAACAATTTCAGAATTAAAAGTCAAACCTTAAACCACCCATGGAAGCCAAACCATGCGCACCATTGATGGTGTTTTTCAAGTATGCCGCCAACTTGCTTTGGAACCAGCAATGAACATTTGATCTCATGATCAAACACACAATTAAATCATATAATCAACAATCTAAATGGCAAATATAGTGGCTCTGATACCAATTGAAGGAACGGAAGTGTGAAAAACACAAGTTTATATCATTGAATTCAAAAATTTTCATCTAGGGTCACATGCATCATGTAAGATTTATTTTTATCTATTTGATTTCAATGATAAACAACATATTAAAACTCTTTTAATATGTTTTTGGATCTGTATTTGCCATTTAAGATTTTAAAATTAATCAGATTAATTTTAGAACCCTAGATTAAATCAAGAACGATTACACTAACCTCTTGATGCACTGCAGCTTGTTTGCGCCTTTGAGATTCGTCTTCAGGACACCAGATGTTGTCCCTCTAGCTTGTCCACACCAAGAACACCTATGGCAGCTCTTGAACAGCTTCTAAAGCCTTTTCTATTAATTAGAAATTCAAGTTCTGCCTTTTAAGAGATTAGAGATGTAAACAGGACACTAGAAACAATTCCTAGTGTTCTTAATTCAAGAGATTGATGGCTAATCTCTTTGAATTGATAAGAGATGAAGAAGAAGAGATAAAAACCCTCAAAGTGGCGTGACAAAGGAGTGTGGCTGCTGGTTGTATTTTATTTTCTCATAACAACACTTAAATAGCTAGGTTAACACATTAAACCCTTGCCACATGTCACCCTTTGATTAGCTCTAGGTTTAAGTGACCCAATCACATTGTGCCAAGTGTCAAACCTATATTTAATCTTGATTTTAATCATCTTACATGATTAAAAAAACATTTGGCAAGCTTATGTGTTATGCCATGTGTCACCATCTCATGGTGCCACGTGTCACACTGCAAAATGACCAAAATGCCCCTGTGTCTTAATTTTGAGTTCTTAACCCAAAATAATTATTTTCTTCTTCTAATTAATTTATATCAAATATAAATTAATTAATTAATCTCTATTAATTAATTTCTCATTAATTAAATTCATATTTAAACACTTTAAATATAAATTTAACTTATATTATACATCCAATAATCTAGATTTGGTTTCAAGTCATGCTAGGACTTTGCAATCTAATTGCAAACCAAACCTATTTAATTAATCAATTTAAACTCTTTAATTAATTAATTAAATCATATTTAATTAGGTGATAACTTGTGTATGTGTGTGACTTACTAGGCTCATCACTAATTGGCAATGAGACATGATATCAACTCTTAATATCATCAGAACTCTTTCTTACCATAAATGATTTCTCTAAATCATTTTATGAACCTCATAGACCATGGTTTACACCTAGCATAGCATGCCATAGCCAACCAATTAGTAATAAGGTTTACCTTAAATGAACCTATAATCATATGTTACCATACACTAGAATCTCTCACATAAAATCCCAACTCAAGCCGAGTCATGGTTTATGTCAAACTCCATTTGCTATGAATATTATGTTCTCTTTTAATTCCAGTTCTTGATTAAAAGATTTTCTCATCGTAAACTCTTTCTCAATAAATCTATCTGTCTGCCAGAACTTGAAACATCAAGAACAATTAAATGAACATAGGATTTTATCTCTATTTACTTAGAGGAACAGATTCCATCTTGATCAACACCTACCTCCATATATAACTAGTAGGAGCCAACACATGCCCATATACCCATACACAATACAAGTATGAAAGCAGTATCAAACTCAAACTACCTATATACAAGATAACTGTGCTATCTCAGGTCTAAAGATTATATGCACTGATATGATTTATGACAAAACATTGACAAGAGTAAACTCCATGTGCTTGTCATAAGTGTCACTGGTTCGGCCTACTTATCATGTATAAGTGCCTATCATGTTTGTTATATGGCATGAGACTCACCATTCCATCTTATTTATATCTCATATAAATAACTTGGGAACAAACATGAATACAATCTTTCTGGATAAGTCATGTCCTTATTATGAAGTATCCTTGATTGTGAACCTATTTATGATACTTCGTGCTAGAAATATTGTCACTCATATTCTTAACAACTTAAGAATAATATTTCTAATAAAATATCAATGGACCTTTTCTATTACACATAAATATATTATGTAAACGGAAAAGTGGAAATGCCTTTTATTAATAAAATATGTACAAGATACATACTAAATGATATGCTCTAGGGCATACTACTAACAAATTTGGGGTAGGTTTCTTCATGAAAGTTGTTTATCTATGTCTTAAATTGTTGCTGTAAAAATTTTAGGTCAATTGACCATATCTACAGTGAGTTATGGCCAAATGAACAGTTGGTCATTCTGCAAAATTGGCTTGCAGGGTACCCGAATTGGGGCTAACTTTTGGTCCACTTTCTTTGGTCTTTTTGGAATGGTTTCTTTAGTAAAAATGTGCCATTATAAGTCTAGTTTCATTTCCAATTGGCCAAACACCAATTGGACCTACACAGCCAAAGTTATGGCTGTCTAAGTGGGCTGGAATCACAGCCACCCTTGCTGCTGTCCCTAGGCAGCATACTCATTCACTTTGCCATGCTATATTTCAGTCCAAATTATGGTCAACTTACCTAAAATAGTCACTAATTGACCATTAAAATGTTCTCTAACAATTTCCTAAGCCAAGCCAAATTTTCACTTCTCAAAACCCTAATTCCCATATGAGTTTTCACAGCATGCTTTAATTAACTAACTAATCCATTATACTTATATTTACATACTTTAAACATAATCTCTAGTGCACTCCAAGTCCATCAAAACACTCAATCTTGTTCCTTACTTAGGGGCAGCCGAAATCCATGGGCTACATACACTTAACTTTTGTTCATTTAAGTCACAAGTTCATGTTGATTTCAAGTCCCTAACATAGAAAATAAGAGTTTTAAATAGATAGGTGCACTAACCTCTTGTAGGCAGATTTTTCCCAAGCTCAAAACTTCACTTTCTTTCCTTTTCTTGGCTGCCAAACACTTCCCAAGAGGTATAGACAAGTTTTTGGTGAAAGGTATCTAGGGTTTAAGGTGAAATAAAGAGGGAAATTGAGCTTTGATTGAAGTTGTCAATGGAGGTTTGGGCATGCAAGGGTTTCGGCTGCACTTGAGGAAAGGGGATGGCTGCTGGCTTTTTGATGATTTTGGTCTTCATTTATCTCTTTTATTAGTTAATGAATTGGTTGTTTAATTATAATTGGTTATAACTTTTAAATGACATCATCATGATGTCATAAATAAGACTTTTTCCTCATTTTCTTTTCTTTTCTTCACTACTCATTTTCAATTTAATTTCTAGTAATGTTTATTCATATTTTATGTCATATTAATTATTTACTCAACTGGACAAGTCAGCCAAAAATCACCTCTGAAGGCGAAATGACCAAAATGCCCTCCGTTTGGCTTAACAGGTCAAAATTGTCTGTACCGATTGAAAAATTTTTCTAGGTATTTTCTTGGCATTCTAATGCCATGGGAACCTCAATAACCCTTCTCTGGAGTCCCAAAAATTATTTTATAATTTTTCCCCCGGGTCTAGGGCTCCTAGTTGCGAGAACCGTAACTTCCCTCTGGGTTACCCATCGCTAGGGCACCGGCTCGTTTAATTTGGTTGTATTTTAATTCTAAAATTTTTACTAAATTTTTCTTATCAATATTTGAGTTGATTATGGTTCTTCACTTTAGTTTAAATATTTTTCTAGACATTCTAGCTGTCCGAACCGACACTGGTCACCGGAAGAGTAGGATGTACGGAGTAGTTACCGAGAGGGTGTTACATTGCCCCTCAGCCATTGGCAAGACCAGAGCCTCATACAAGGAATCCAGGTGGATGACATCGATGGATGGTTCATCAGGTGATTCTTCCATATCTGCCAGATTTTCAATGACCGGTTTAGTGAAGACTTCAGTGATCCTCGGGACTTCCTTCATTCTCCCGACTTTCTGATCGAATCTCTGATCCCGCAGTCTGTTCCTCAACCAGAATCTCCCATCCATGAGGGCATCTTCCTCATAACCCAAACCACAATGGCCCACCTTCTGGATAGCCGGTATAGGTTCAACAATTCCTTGTAACGCGGCGCCTAGGCCTTTGCCCTCTTCATACCCATTCCTCGACATCACTTTG
This sequence comes from Hevea brasiliensis, assembly GCF_030052815.1. NCBI lineage: Eukaryota > Viridiplantae > Streptophyta > Magnoliopsida > Malpighiales > Euphorbiaceae > Hevea > Hevea brasiliensis. The sequence goes on along the minus strand of NC_079507.1, from coordinate 36,600,035 downwards.
GCTACCATAGCCACAGCCCCTTCATTTCTTGAAATGTTTTCTTGTAGTTCGAGGGCCTGGAAGGAGCTTTCCAATGATTCCTCAGCCGCTTCCACATAAGGAAGTGATTGTGGCTTGGTGACCAATATGGCTTCTTCCCCTCTCACCGTGGTGATTTTGCCGTCCATGATGTACTTTATCTTCTGATGCAAAGTTCAAGGAATGGCATTTGCTGAATGGATCCACGGCCTCCCCAGCAACATAGTGTAGGCCGGTTCAATGTTCATCACTTGGAATGTGACGTTGAAGGTGCACGCGCCAATTTGGAGTGGCAAGTCAATGTCTCCCAGCACTTCTCTTCTTGTACCGTCAAAGGCTCTTACCACCATAGCACTCTGACGTATATTTGATTGGTCAATTGGCAGCCTAGCCAAGGTGGCACTAGGCAGTACATTGAGGGCTGATCCATTATCAATAAGGACCTTGGCCACTATACAACCTTTGCATTTCACTGTCACATGTAGGGCTTTAGTGTGCATTAAGCCTGCAGGGTCTATCTCTTCTTCAGAAAAGGTGACAAAACTGGATGCCTGGATTTGTCCCACTATCTTCTCAAACTGCCATGGTGTGATGTCGGGGTTCACAAAGGCCTGATCCAGAATTTTCTGTAGGGCTTGTCAGTGCACTTCAGAGCTCAGAATCAGCGATAACAGTGAAATTCGAGCAGGCGTCTTTCTCAACTATTCCACCACATCATACTCACTTTGCTTCATTATTTGAAGCAACAACTCCTCCTCTTCTTTAGATTCGGTAAGTTCTTCTCCCTCTGCCTTCTCAACCTCCACTTTTGTATTTTCTCGCAGTTCTCCATTTTTACTTTCCCCTTCTTCTTTTCTTTTTCCTCATTCCCGTAGCACCTCCCACTTCTAGTTATAAATTCGACTTCTTGCTCGGGTAGGGAAGATTTTATGGCAGCATCGGGCTGAGGATTAGCTTGGGGAGTTGTACCGCTATTAGGTCCGGCATAAGTCATTTTGAAATGTTCGTGGGGGGCGAAGCACGGTTTAGGGGGTGTCGAGGGTGGAATATAGGCGAGGTTAGGAGTTGATGTACTGCTGGATGCTTATTGAGTGAAGACGTGGAAATTGTAGTTCCAAGGCACAGCATGAGTATTTGTGACTGGGAGCTGAGGTGGAGTTCGGATCACTATTACTGGTGGTGGTGGCGTTGGGACATTGGGGGCAGAGAAGGTTAATCTAGGATTGGGGGTTGAGGTATTCTGGCCAAACCTGGCGGTATTTACTTCGCCCTCCACTTTCGATCTCCTTTAGCATCTTAAAATTTTGAGGGACAGCAAGTTCTTGACCTCGCCAGAATCCCTCACAATTTCGCAGCTCGTGATCAGCTACCCCTCCATGGTAAGGACATCCCATACCCTTTTCTGATCCTGATACCTGAGGGCAAAGGTAACCTTCCCTCATCGCCATGGCAAAAATTTCCTCAAAGTGAGGAATCACTGCCTACCTCCGTGTCGACCTCTCTGTCTGATTCTATCATGTTTACACCATTGCCCGTATTATGATTAGGCAACGGGTTTGAGGTAACATTGGGGAGGGAACCGTTTCCCTCAATCTTCAACCACCTGTTCCTGATTAAGGCATGCACTCTCCCCCTGAGTGCCCCACAGTTATCTATTGAATGCCCTTGTGCCCCTCCATGATATTCATAACGGGCAGTGGCATCATACCACCTGGGGTACGGTGGCTGAATTGGGTCAAGGGGGACCGGTACTATCTGATTTATACCGATGAGGTATCGGTATATTTCGCTGAGTGGGAGGGGAAGGGGTGGATCGGGATAGTTTTTTGTCTTTAATGAATGGAAATGTTTTATTTTAATTTGAATGAGATTGATAGATATTATTTTACTGATGATTGAATTTTGGAAAATGAGAAATGTTGACTGTTGAATTTTGAGATTTGAGAAATTGTTGAGATTGATTGTGAAATTGAAGTAGTGGTTGAGAAAATTTTTGAAAGTGCTTTTTTTTTTTCAGGTATTTGAAGAACTGTTTTCTCAAAATACAGATGGAACTCTGGCAAAATTTTTATAAAATTTGCGGAGAAATAAAATGGATCAAAAACATTAACTAGTTTTAATTTTAATTAAATGTTTTAAATACCTATTAGAAAATGCTCACCACTTGTTAAAAATAAGAAAATTATTTTAAAATCTCTTGTAGGGTACTTAATGAGTTATCGGTAGGTGAAGTTCAGTAGTTCATTAGGTATTCTAGGGAATCATATTATGCCTTACAGAGGGGTAAGGTGTGACAATTTGAGTTTGTGTTATGCATGAAAGTTATTCTAAATTGTCTAAGATTTCTATTGATATAAAATTTTGGTCATTTGAACATTTCTACTCTGAGTTATTGCCAAATGAACAAACATTGTTCATTTGGTCAATTTCTAAGACCAGTAGGTTAGTTACCTAGATTTGGTCAACTTTTAGGGTACTATAAGTTTGTTTTCTAGGCAAGGTTTCTTCATCAAAGCTGTGCCAGTATGCGTCTAGTTTCATGTCCAATTGACCTTGCACCAATTAAACCTACACCACTCAAGTTACAGCTGCCCAAACTTGCTGGACTCACATCCAGCCCTACAGGTCCTATGAGGCAACATACCCAACCTCAAATCCAAAGCCATAATTCACTTCAATTCCTCATCAAACACAACCAAATGGTCACTAATTGACCATTGAGACTTCCATTCACCAAAACATGAGCAAAACTCAAATTTTTGCCCCAAACCCTAACTTCAAATTTCCAATTTATGGCATACAACACCAAACTCATACCAATCACTTTATCCATCATCTATACTCATCAATAACATAAATAAACCACTTAATTTCAGCAAAAACCAACAATTCTCAAACTCTATCATGGCTGCCAAAAATACATGGTGTTCATACATATATATTTTATTTCTTTTTCTTGCAATTTCTTACTCAATTTAAGCTATTAACATAGAATAAAGAGGGAGAGAGGTAATAACTAGCACTAACCTCTTGAGTGCAGAATTTTTCTAAGGTATAACTTCACTTTTCCCTCTTCAAATTGCTGCCCAAATATTGTGCTAATGGTAAGGATCAATTTTTGTGAAGGGATGATAGGGTTTTATGGTGAAATGGTAGGGGAAATCAAGCTCATAAGGGAGCTTTAATGGAGGTTGAGAGAGAGAAGGAGAGGGCTGCCGGTTTTAGGAGAGAAGAGACCAAAAAATTGTTTTATTTTTAACCCATTTTTTCCCTTTTTGATGACTTTTAATTGTGTTATTAAATGGTGATTGGTGGAGAGCTCACTAATGACATCATGTGATGTCATATTTCCAATTTTCTTTTATTTTATTTTCTTTTCTTTACTACCCATTTTCAATTCAAGTTTTAGCAATATTTATTCACATTTTATGTCATATAAATTATTTATTTAATTGGACAAGTTAGCCAAAAATCATCTCTGAGGACGAAATGACCAAAATGCCATCCGTTTGGCTTATTGAGCCAAAATCGTCTGTATCGATCTAAAAATTTTTCTAAGCATTTTCTTGGCATTCTAACGCCTTCGAAACCTCAATGACTCTTCTTTGGAGTCCCAAAAATTATTTTATGAATTTTCTCTCGGATTTAGGGCTCCTAGCTGTGAAGACCGCAACTTCCCACTGGGTTACCCATCGCTAGGGCACCGGCTCATTTAACTTGGTTGTATTTTATTTCTAAAATTTTTTTTCTAAATTTTTCTTATTGTTATTTGAGTTATTTATGACTCCTCACTCTAGTCTAAATATTTTTTCTAGACGTTCTAGCAGTCCGGACCGACATCGGTCACCGAAATAGTAGAATGTACGGAATTGCTACAATGAGGGTATTACATGAGGAGTCATAAATAAACCAAATAATGATAAGAAAAATTAAGAAAAAAAAATTTAGAAATGAAATGCACTAGGGTTAAATGAGCCGGTGCTCCAGCGATGGGTGACCTAACGGGAAGTGATTGTAAAGACAGTCACTAACCCCAGACTCATGGGGAAACCCTGTGAAATAATTTTTGAGACTTAAGTGAAGAATTATTGAGGCTTAGATGGCAATAGAATGCCAAAAAAACACTAAGAAAATTTTCTAAGTCGGTACAGATTAAGTAAAATGAAGGGCATTTTGGTCATTTCACCTTCAGAGATGAATTTTAACCAACTTGTCCATTTAAGTAAGTGAGTTATATTACATAAAATGTAAATTAATATTGATGAAAAATTTATTAAAAATAAGTAAAAGAAAGAAGAAAATATAAGAAAAGAAAATGAAATTAAATCCTAATTATGACATCATGCACATGTGACAATGATGCAATAAAAGCTTGCTAACCAATTACCATAAGAGACACACATTTAAAGAGATAAAAACAAATCAAATAAACGAAGAAAAGTGGTCATCTTCTTCATTTGGACTTCTTGGCCGAACCATGAGTTTCCCTCTTCCTCTATTTTCTTCTTTAATTCAAGCATGAATTCCCTTCAATTTTCACCATAAAAACCTTAGCCCCCAAAACAAAAACTTAATTTTAGACCTTGCCTAAGAGATTAGGAGCAAAAGGGAGTAGAGAAAGTGAAGTTAGCAAGCTTGAGAATTTCATCAAGTTGAGGTTAGTACACTATCCAAGTTCTCTTTCTTTTCTAAGTGTTATAAGCATTCTAAACTAAGTTGAAACCACATGAAATTGAAAGAGTATGATGAGGAATTGACAGACGAGAATTTTGGCAGCCATGAGAACATGTGAGAAATTTATGTTTTTTATAGAATTAATTTGATTTATGGTGTTCTTGATGAGTTTGAATGTGGTAGAAGTTGAATTGCATGGTATTATGCATGAACTAGGAATTTGAAGTTAGGGTTTTGACCCAAAAATTAGGGTTTTGTGAATTGATGTCTATTTGATGTTGTTGAGGTTGATGAATGACTATTAGAAGTACTATGAATGTAAATTGAAGTTTGGAAGTTGAGTAGAATTGAAAATTGGGAGTGTTGCTTCATTACAGGATTTCTGGACTTATGAGTCCAGCAAGGTTAGACAGCCATAAGTACAGTTAGGTTGTTCCAATTAGTGTGAGGCCAATTGGAGATGAAACCTAGGACAATTTGTCACATTTTTCATGAAGAAACCATGTCTAGAAACTAAACCCAAAATAACCAAAAATTGGCTTGAATCCGGGTAACCATATGCTGGACCTAGAAAAATGACCATATGAATAGTAAATGTTCAAATGGCCATAACTCACTCTAGGAAGGTCAGAATAACCTAATTTTTGAACCATTGGAAAGCTTAGACATAGGAGAACATTTCTTATGGGGAACTTAGAGCCCAATTTTTACCCTAACCTAATCAAATTGCTAACCAAAATTAACCCAATAAAACTGCTTGAACCAAAACTACCCAGAAAATCTAGGATATTGACCATCTGCTCAGTTGTGGCAAAAATGTCATAACTTACTCTACAAAATTGCAAATGTAGTGAAACTAAAGCCAAAATCTTTATAAGACCTTGTCGCAAGGTATTTTGCGGTCGCCTGGACGAACACTCACTGAAGTGGGAAAAGTGAGGAGTCGCCACTTTAATTTTAAGGGAAATTAAAGAAAACCATTTGTGAAAGTAAGTTACACTAAAACCACTTCAAAAACAGAGATTCTAGGTTCGGGGTCCATGAACGGGTGGGGAAGGTGTTAGGCACCCCACCTCGTCCCTCAACGAGGGTAAGCAGATTTAGTTTCACGTTCTTCATAGTTAGGAGGGCTTGAATGGAAATGTTAATCCTTTTGACCGAAAGGAATGTTTGATTTTTCACTAATCCGGATTACCCAGATACATAAGTAAATGAGACGACCTTAGTGACTTGCGATTGTGTATTAACTTTATTTCGGGGAGAATCATTTTACATATTTGTTAAAATTTAATTTGGGAATCGGATAAGAACTCTCCTCCAATCTCCTTTAAATATTTATTAAAATTTTTAAGTTTGAGGGTCGGATAAGAACTCTCATCCGATCTCCTTTTTTTATAAATTTATTAAAATTTTTAAACTTGAGAATCGGATAAGAACTCTCCTCCGACCTCTATTAAACATTTAAATGGGGACCGGATAAGGACTTTTCCGATCTCTCAAGGTTTAATTACAGCTACACACCATAAGAACCTGAGACTAAGAGTTTTGGCATTCAAAGATGCCAAGGGTCGGAATAAGGCTTCTATTAACTGGTTGGTACCTTATGACCAGACAAAGGATGCCAGACTAAATTTTACCGATCTCTTATGTAATTACCTTACCAGTACCTTTTTATACATAATCCGTTCTGTTTATTTACCTGAAATTTAGTTTCATTCTGCTTTATGACGTCGTACTGAATCACCTTCTATGTTAGCCTAGTGATGCAACTCTATTATTTTCTTGATGTATTATTCAGGCCTTCTATTTTAAAGAAGCACTTAAGACACGACTACCTACATTTTACCGAACTACTTATACGCTACTTGAGATGAGGACTTTCGCATTTAGAAGTAGCAAAGCTTAATAAAAAGAATGGACCAGTTGACAAAGAAAGTAAACTTCGGGAATAACCTTCATTACACCATATAAACTTGGCGAAGATTACAAACATAAAAGTAAAGGGAATGCGTAAAATAAAGAGCTTTTAGTGAAACAGAGATATAAACACTCACCTGTGAGGAGCCGAACCTACTAAACTAATCGTAGAACGTAATAGGGGCACAAGCTGTTTAGCTCGAAGGCTGAAGCTCACCTAGAAACGAAGGATGCTTTGCTAAATGGCAGTCAGGTTTAAACAAGCAAGTTGAGCTTGGGAAATAAGAATGGAAACAAAGATGACAAAGAACTGAAAGTAAGGGCGTCACAGGATAATGAAAGAACTGAAAATGGAGAGTTCCAGTATTTCAAGAATCCCTTTTGCAAGAAAACACTTCAGAAAGCTGGTTTCAAAAGTTTTTCCTTATCAAAAACTTAAAAATAGCAGAGTAACGTACTGAATTAAATTTTAGAGTTCTTTCACTATAGTAACTATTTCTCCTTTTTTCGCCCGTCCTCCTTGAACAGTTTTCATGCAGGTATTTATAGGAACCGGGTGCTTCCCCTGAAGGGTCAGGATCTATTTTGAGGGAGATGGAGGGTCAGGATTTCGAAGGACATGATCTGAGGCTCAGGATTTAAAGAGGATCAGAACGGATGGCTGAGATCCCCTTCAGAATATTTGTCATTTTCTTCTTCTAATCTGACGGTCCCAAATTCTCTTGTCCAGGGCGATCCGAGGGCTGGGAGTGAAAGGCGCTGATCTTTTCATTTTCTTCTTCGATCCGAGGGCTCCGAGCTCGTCCTTACAAGTAAGATCAACAGTGGAGATTAGGATGTACAGCGCTGTCCTGACGTACTCTGGCGCATGTCAGAAATGCGGGCGATTCTGGGGTGTGCGGTTAAGATTTCTCCTGCAACACTTTAACTACCTCGGCTCTGATTATGACGATAATTGACAGGAGCTGTCTTATTCTCTTTGTCTTCCGACCTCCCCTCTTTTTCAATATTTTCAACGTGATCCTTTTTCGATCTCTCATACTGGGTTCCTCTCTTCCGATCTCTCCTGACACGCTCTCTTCCGATCTTTCCTGACACGCTCTCTTCTACCGATCTTTACCACACCAGTCTTCCTTTTTATCGGGTTCGGTCCAGTCAAAGCATTTATTTTCCTCAATTCTCGAGGCGTCCGCTTCGTTTTCTGCTTGCAATAAATGCTCAAATTTTCCTATATATATACCTTCAACCGGAAAGCCCTACTTCACTTGACTTTCTCCCCTATTCTCCTCATTTCCTTGTTCTAACTGCTCTGGCAATAATCCCGGACAAAATGACCGCTTTTAATCTTTTTACGGTTGTCCTCTTTGTTCCTTGCCTGAAAATTTACGATCCCGGTGATCGGAAAATCATGATGACCTTATCTGATGACAGTGAGAGAACTGGACTAATTAACCGATCTGGATCGAGGACCTCGATCGTGCCGATCTCGAATCATTAGCCCGATATAATTGGCGAACTGGTTTCGGGCGAGAAGACTGCTAATATTCCCCTCAACACCGATGATCGCTTCTTGGCGTTCATCCGCTCTCTCCACACCGGGTGTTCCGGCAAATGCTCTGGCCGAGCAGTAACTTTGATGACGACCTCTCTCATTCTCATGAGAGTCATAGTTCCCCCAGCCGGTCTCCTGGTCAAACATCTCTTTTGACTCAGCCACGAGACTAGGCTTTGACATAGGCCTTTTAGATAGGATGTTCCACTGGTCTCTAAAGATCATCCTTATGATGTAATCAAACCTTTAATGTAATCCGATCTTTAGAGATCGCCAAAATGATGTAATTAGACCTTTAATGTAATCCGATCTCCAGAGATCGCCCAAATGATGTAATCAGATCTTTTCAGAAATAAAATTTATTTTGACAACTGTCGTTTTATTATTATTGCATTGATTATTTTCCGATCTCTGAAGTATTTATCCGATCCGACTCTTAATTTGAATGACACTTATCCGATTCGTAATTCAAAACACCTTAATCTGCCGCTCTATAGTAAACCGACCTCTTTATGGAATCTCTGGAATATTCGTGAGACGTGTCAGAACAACTGGCGAGTCCCGCTATCCGATGCACTACCTGGAACATCGTGAGCATTAAATGCTCGGACGAGTATAAATAGGGGTGGGGTTAGCCAGTTGCTCCTTTATCTCATTTTCAGTCTCTCGAGAACAACTTCAACATTCTCTCAGTTTTTCAAGTTCCTCCGACACCGATTAAGCTCCGATAAGGGTTTTGATCTTTCTTTTAGTTTAAATTCTTTGTTTCCTTTGAAAATGAGCGGTGCCGAGGGTCAGTGAGCAGTAAGCCCCCCTTCCATACAGTTCTCGTGGTCGTCCGATGAGGTAAAGGTTGTCAGACCAAGCGCGCGGCCTGAACTTCCTAGGGTCTCCGTTCCAGCTCGGGGACAACCAGCATCATCAAGGCATGTGCCTTCTTCGGGGAGGGAAAATCTTCCCATGGACGAGCTGCCATCAATCTTATAAGAAATCGACTGCAGCTGCTCACCAGAGTACAACATCCGCCCGATTCGCATTTAACTTATCCAGTGTCATGGTGACCTTTGAGCAGATCACTTCTTTGAGAGGGACGATATGATTATGGTGTATGAAGAACAGTTAAAAGCCGGGCTACGCTTGATGACTTCTTTAAAGAGGTTTTAAAATATCACCAAGTGTGCATCGCCCAAGTTCACCCAAACTCATGGCGGATCTTAGTAGCCTTCCGAGGCCTATGCTGAGCTAAGGGGCTCCGACCCACGGCTAAGGTGTTCACGAATCAGACTGCTAACTCGTCGCAAGGACGATGAGTATTGGTTCTTCCAGGCGAAACCCCATTGTGGGCTTTTTACCGATCTACCTTCCTCCCTGAAGAATTGGAAGAACCACTTCTTTATCCTGAGGAGGACTTCTCCTAGATGGCCAACCTGGCTCTCGAGGACAAAGGTGAGGATAGCGAAGGGGAGGCTGAAGGTGAGAGAGAAAATGAACATGTAGTTCAGGCTGGGGGCGATCCCCCAGCCGAATGACTTGTATAAATTTTGAAATGAAATGCAATGAAAGTTCCCCTTTTGTTCAATGATTGATTGTGATCGGAAAATTTCTAAATTGCGTAAGCACTCGATTGTTTGAACATATTAGAATGACAACTGAAAGTGATTATTAATCTAAGTATAGGAGATCGGAGAACACAATATGCATGAGATCAGTTACAAAACGGGACTTAATTAAAATTAGAAATTTGGCTTTGAACACTTAAGATCGGGATCATCTTTTGAACTGAGTTGAAACCTTTATCATTCTCAAATTTTAACTGAGAGACCGGCAACAAGACTGGTGTTACGAAGGCCTTATGTTGGTTCAATTTTATTTGACAAGAAAGATCGGAAATACAATTAAATGATCGGGGGACTCGAGAATTGGTTTGAGGGATCGGTGAGGCTTTAAATGACCTGGAGACTTGGTATTAATTAAATTCCTTTTGAGGGGAGATCGGAAGTGTGGTCGGTTGGTAAAGGGGACTGTATTGGGGATCGGCTTCAAGGTTTATTAATTTCGGGGGATCGGCCAAAATATGGTGTCGACAGCTGCCCCTCTTTACATAATTTCTATTGAAGGGAAAAATTTTCCCGTGTAGGAATTATGTAAAGATTCAGACCCATATTTTGGACGATTTAAAATTTGAAATTTGAAATTAAAGTCCGGAGGCTAAAATCCACTTGGTCGAAACCTTGAGGTTGGTCACAGGAAATAAAATGCTGAAAAATTAAAATCAACTTAGATCAAGGAACCAGAGGTTGATAACAAGAAAAAGGAAATTAAAATCAACTTAGATCAAGGAACCAGAGGTTGATAGCAGGAAATTTAAATGCAGGAAAATTAAAATCAACTTAGATCAAGGAACCAGAGGTTGATAGCAGGAAATTTAAATGCAGGAAAATTAAAATCAACTTAGATCAAGGAACCAGAGGTTGATAACAGGAAATTTAAATGCAGGAAATTAAAATCAACTTAGATCAAGGAACCAGAGGTTGATAACAGGAAATTTAAATGCATGAAATTAAAATCAACTTAGATCAAGGAACCAGAGGTTGATAACAGGAAATTTAAACGCAGGAAATTAAAATCAACTTGGATTAAGGAACCAGAGGTTGATAACAGGAAATTTAAATGCAGGAAATTAAAATCAACTTGGATTAAGGAACCAGAGGTTGATAACAGGAAATTTAAATGCAGGAAATTAAAATCAACTTGGATCAAAGAACCAGAGGTTGATAACAGGAAATTTAAACGCAGGAAATTAAAATCAACTTTGATCAAGAAACCAGAGGTTGATAACAGGAAATTTAAATGCAGGAAATTAAGATCAACTTAGATCAAGGAACCAGAGGTTGATAACAGGAAATTTAAATGCAGGAAATTAAGATCAACTTAGATCAAGGAACCAGAGGTTGATAACAGGAAATTTAAATGCAGGAAATTAAGATCAACTTAGATAAAGGAACCAGAGGTTGATAACAGGAAATTTAAATGCAGGAAATTAAGATCAACTTAGATAAAGGAACCAGAGGTTGATAACAGGAAATTTAAATGCAAGAAATTAAGATCAACTTAGATCAAGGAACCAGAGGTTGATAACAGGAAATTTAAATGCATGAAATTAAGATCAACTTAGATCAAGGAACCAGAGGTTGATAACAGGAAATTTAAATGCAGGAAATTAAAATCAACTTAGATCAAGGAACCAGAGGTTGATAACAGGAAATTTAAATGCATGAAATTAAAATCAACTTAGATCAAGGAACCAGAGGTTGATAACAGGAAATTTAAATGCATGAAATTAAAATCAACTTAGATCAAGGAACCAGAGGTTGATAACAAGAAAATTAAATGCATGAAATTAAAATCAACTTAGGTCAAGGAACCAGAGGTTGATAACAGGAAATTTAAATGCAGCTTACAAGGCAAACCTAATCTCGACACAAGAAGCTCTTCCCCGATGAAGTGTACTTAACAGGATTCCGAAAGCAGATGATTAATGGAAGACAAGTTACAAGACTTGACCTACGACTTCATTTCTTCGAATGCCCCTTTTCTGTTCTTGACTTTCTTCTTACTTTTCGAAAAGCGCCCTTGCGGGTTTTCACTTTTCGTCCATTTGACTAGAAGCGCCCTTTCGAGTTTTCACCCTTAGTTTTTTTTTTTTTTTGATAACTCACTTTTTCAGGATGCCCTTTCGGGTTTTCATCCTTCACTCATTTTGCAGAAGGCGCCCTCTCGGGTTTTCACCCTCTTTCACACATTTTGCTAGGAGCGCCCTTTCGGGTTTTCACTCCTACATTTTTCTTCTCTTTTTTTTTTTTTTTTCTTTTTTGTGTTCAAGTCCCAACTTCCCATATCAATAGGTTGTGTGTTCACTGCTTAGTTATTCCCTATAATTCTCAATGCAATGTAGATAAAGTTACCTGTGTTTAAATTCTTAACTCATAATAAAGCATTAACAAGTTAACAGCGCATGTTCCAAGGTAAATGGGCTAATGGAATATGAGAAAAATATGGTTTTTAATAACAAAGAATAAGAATATGAATTTGGAAGGAAGAGAAATTTCACGAATTCCTTCATTAACTTTTCTAGACCCTTCATTGCCCCAAATACTAATAGTCTGAGAAGAATCCTTGTGCCATGGTCACTTGCTACCTTTTGACTCCATTTTACATTCTCAATAAGGCTTCATGTTGCTAGGCGCATCCTTTGAGGTTTTCAATCCCGATAACTCACTTTTTCAGGATGCCCTCTCGAGTTTTCATCCTTCACTCATTTTGCAGAAGGCGCCCTCTCGGGTTTTCACCCTCTTTCCCTCATTTTACTAGGAGCGCCCTTACAAATTTTCACCCCTATGAAAAATTTATTTATTTATTTATTTATTTTAGGTTCAAGTCCCACATTTTGTAGTATTTTCCTTCGATATAAGATCTCTTGGTTGGAGCTCCCGAGAGTGTTCATTCTTATTCAAGCGCCCTGGCCTTTCTTCTTTGGTATAACCGTCCATGGTAGATTTCGAATCTTGTTTTGACCTATTCGATTTCATCTAGCTCTGTTCTCCATTAAGATTCACAGAGAAGGAATTTCCATCTTGATTGGCAAAACTGCTTCCATGCCATATACTAACGAATATGGAGTTGCCCTAATCAGTCATCTTTTCGATCATTCATTTGAGATTCTTGTTTAAAGTTTCCATGGCTTTGTTCATTTGGGGTCGATAAGGTGATGAATTAAGATGAATCACCCCGAAGGCTTCCAATGACATCGATGCCCTGCATTGCAATCGATCATGGGACGTTTATCCAGCCAGCATATTTACAGCACTTGTGACATTTTCAAACATATTCAATACAGTTTCTCCTTCCAAAGTAATCTAATAGTATCTCTGTCGTAAGATTTTCTTAGCCATCATGTGTTCGTTAGCTTGCGTGGCATAGTTCCCCTTTATCAGAATCACTAGTATTCAGGGCAATTATTGGTCCTTCAAAGTTAACTTCATGAATATCATAGTTGATTGAATCATTATGTATTGGTTGATTATTATTCTTGAAGAAAATGGAAATGGGGCGGTTACAAGAGGAGAATTAAGTGGTTTTATTAAGCAAAGAAAAGGCTAAACAAAAGAAGTAATCGGATATGAAAATTTGGAAAAATGCGCTATTAACTTACTAATACTTAATCATGAGAGAAGGTCCATTCACAATCCACTTGACACCATGGACAAAGTGGTCAAGTGTTGGTAACCAAATATTCATTACTCAGAGAAAAGTATAAGGATATCCTTTGCCCCCCCAAGTATCAAGCTCTTGATTTCCTTTTATTTGCACAATTAGCATTTCTGGTTCCAACGCATCCCCTATGCATTCTATTATGTGCACATTGCCTCTTTTACCAGTTTCGTGGTTAGGCAATGGATTAATTTCAACATTAGGAATTGCACTTTCACTTTCCATCTCCAACCACCCATTTCTGATAAGGGACTGTACCTTACCATTGAAAGCTCCACAATTGTATGTTGAGTGACCAATTGCCCCCCCTATAGTATTCACAATGAGCATTTGGGTCACACCTCATTGGATATGGGGATTGTAAAACGTCAAGTGGTATGGGGGCTATCTGGTTTATGCTCAAAAGGTAGCAATAAATCTCGCTTAAGGGCATAGGCAGTGGTGGGTCGGGATTGGGGAGTGGGTGACTAATTTGTTTGAGTCAGCAGACGTGAAGTGTAAGCAATTAGTTATGGGACCTATTGTGGTTGGGATAAGAAGAAATTGTGGTGGAAAATTGGCTACCATTAGGTTTTGGGAAGGAAATCGAGAACGATAGGTGTTTTGTGGGGGGGCATGGTTGATAGGCTTGTTACATCACATTGTGCACCTCCCCTTCCATTTTCATCTCAGAATTTATCGTACTTTTCACTCAACTTTCTCTTACCGCTTCCTGTAACCTCCCCTAGTCTCAAATTTGCCTCAATTCTCTCCCCAGTCTGTATAATGTTAGCAAAGTTGTTGGAGGTGTTCCCGATCATCAAATAGAAATAAGGAGCTTTCAAGGTCTCAATGAAGAGAGAGCAAAGCTCATTATCAATAACTGGAGGGTATATCTCCGCTGCTTTCTCCATCCATCTCTGAGCATATTCTTTGAAGCTTTCCCTGTCCCTCTGCACCAAGTTTTGGAGATCTCTCCTTGTGGGGGCCACGTCGCAGTTGAACTTGTATTGTTTTAGAAAAGCGTTAGCCAAATCCTTCTAAGAGCGCAATTTGCTCCTGTCCAACTGAATGCACCATCTCAGGGCTGCCCCAGAGAGACTCTCATGGAATAAGTGGACTAGGAGTCGATCGTCCTCTGTTAGGGCAGACATTTTGGCAATGTAGGTGGCCAGGTGAATGCGGGGGTCTGAGTTCTCGGTGTATTTGTCGAAGTCTGGGATTTTGAACTTGGGCGGCACCACCACATCTAGCACCAATCTCAGTGATGTCATATCGACTGAACCATACATGTTCAGCGCCTCTATTACTCTTAATCTCTCTTCTAGAGCGGACAACTTCTCATTTTCTCTCGTCTTACTTTCTCCCCCCATTGCAAGAGATACTCCCCCGGTTGGGAAATGAGGGGTGGAGTGAACCGGAGGGATCAGTATTGAAGGGTATGGGTCGGCATTTGAGATAGACGGGTAATGGGAGAAAGGTGGGTCATTATTTATAGTAGCTGGATTGACAGTGATTGTCAGATCTGGGATAGGTGACTGAAAGGTGAAAGAGGTTGAAGCTTGGTGAGAGTCAACCATTGCAGGAGGTGGGGGAGGTAGTGGTAAGTTAGGATCTGAGGCAGGCTTATTATGGGACATTTCTCTCATTAGTCTCATAAGCTCCGAGACTTGGTCCTTCAATTCAGAAACCTGTCCTTGTAGGTTCTAGACTTGTTCCTGGTCTTCCATTATCTTCTTTGTTCATGATCTTGTTAAGTACACTCGTTTGGGTTGAACTGCGTGCCTGGTCAGACTTGCTCTGTTTGAAGCAATGTTGATTTTCTGTAGGGAAGCAAAAAAGTTTTTAATGAATTTTGAATTTCGTAAAAAAAACTAAAGGTCCTGGTTCGGACAAAGGATACAGTGGCATTTCGGAGCCAAAATGAAATCTGCAGAAGGATAATCGCATCAATTTTATCATGCCATCATTCGATAGTCTAACTGTGAATGACTGGATTGAACGCGCATGTATGATACCTGTCCATATGGCGCATCCAATTTTTTTGCATAACCCTAGCGAGGGGGTTCCTACAGGAGTCATACTATTCATTCACAATTTCGCTAAACCATGGCCCGAACCGCCTCATAGGTTCAACAATGGTTTAGCATTCTGTTC